>NC_089587.1:37558340-37858340 GCF_019320115.1 Miscanthus floridulus
ATCTTCTCCTTTTCACTTTCACATTCTCTTTGTGCATCACGAATGACCTGACAAAGATCATCAGCCAGCTCATCTTCTGCGACTACCTCTTCTTCAGCTTCTCCCATTGCAGTATCATTGAAGCACGCACCATCAGGAATAATATCATTGTCGTCCCATTGTTCTTCTTCATCTTCTTCCATTACAACACCGGTTTCTCCGTGCTTTGTCCAACAAATATAGTTTGGCATGAAACCCGACTTGAACAAGTGTGAATGAAGAGTCCTTGAGCAAGGATATTCCACCGTATTCTTACATATGGCACATGGGCAGCACATGAAACCGTCGCGTTTGTTTGTCTCGGCTGCACGTAATAAAGAATGCACGCCGTCAATGAACTCTTGTGAGCGGCGATCAGCATTATACATCCAATGACGGCTCATCTGCATTACATGACATAAATATCATATTAAAACCTAGATCATAATTAATTATTTATACAACATGCGTGCCACCACAAAAGATACAAATTTATGAAAGCATCGCTACAATGTAGACAATCCCAACTACCACTAAAAGAACTAAAGCTAAAATACATTTCAGGAGCACAAGGATTTCGCGACCAATCTCAACTAAAACAGACAGATCCCCCGATTGTGCAACATCTTTGGGCTTCTTCGGCTGGATCACTGCCTCATTAGCCGCCGTATCTGCCTGTTGTGCAAGATATTTTTGCACGAGTTCAACATACTCTTCCTCCCAGTAGAAGCCTGAACATCGTCCACTGCCATCCCACTGAAATTAAAACAAAAAATTAGAACTTTAATCACAACCATCATGAAAATAGGTATAAACTAACCATAATCATTAAATACGATAAAATAACTCACATTGCGATCCGGACACTTGTAGAAGATACGATCCTTGTTGGGACCCTCCTTCTTCACTCGGTACTCCATCACAATCTTCATCTCATCACGACACTTGCCGCATGGAATGAGAGGAAGGCCCGGCCTAAGTCGCTTTGGAAACCCATGAGAGGCCGAGGACCCGGAAGCAGTTGCCATCTACTCTCTATACTCATTTTTTAATACACTATAAATTTCTTCTTTTATAAACAAATAAAATTAACAAACTATAAAATTATCTAGATCTCTAAACAATGATATTTTTAATGGTCATTGTGTTCTCGTCTTTTACTGCGGCAGGTAAGTAATTCATATGATATTTCCGCAAATTAACAGAAGAATGGGAATGTACACACATAACAGACTACTACGACGATATCGGGACGTGTGAATAAATAACCATCCGTACTAGTTGACCTTGCTTACGTGATCATCTCGGCGAGCATTTCTCCACCGGACAGCACCGTACTTGGTCAAGGAAGAGCTCCGATTCTATGAGGAAGGGAACACGGTCTCCCACGACCGTTGTCGCTCTCCCTCGTAGAATCAAAGCTCCTCCTTGATGTCCGTTACCGCTCGACAGAGAACATGCTTGCCGAGCTGAACACGGTCCGCAAGTTCAACTAATACGGATTTTCTATAATTTTCTAACTATTTTCTAAGTTTTTATTTATATATACTACGTTTAGGTACGGTGATTGACAGACTACTACGACGATATCGGGACATGTGAATAAATAACCATCCGTACTAGTTGACCTTGCTTACGTGATCAGCTTGGCGAGGATTTCTCCACCGGACGGCACCGTACTTGGTCAAGGAAGAGCTCCGATTCTACGAGGAAGGGAACACGGTCTTCCACGACCGTTATCGCTCTCCCTCGTAGAATCAAAGCTCCTCCTTGACGTCCGTTACCGCTCGGCAGAGAACATCCTCGCCGACCTGAACACGGTCCGCAAGTTCAACTAGTAAGGATTTGCTATAATTTTCTAACTATTTTCTAACTTTATATTTATATATACTTTAACCTTCTTTCATGTAAATATGCAAGCTTAAAGTGATTTTGAGCTCAAATTGCTTACAAATGAAAAAAAACCATAATAAAGAACCATAAATATATATAGTGAATAAAATGGCATAAGAAAATGGTAAAAAATGAGAGTATGAGATTGGTAACCTTTACAACTGAAGAATCGACGGAGGAATCGAAGAATGGATGGAGGAACAATGGAGGGAGGGAGGAAGCAAGAACACTACTGCAGTGAGCTTCAAAATGTGCTGAGCTCGGGCTCGGGGAGGAAGGAGGAGACGGCCGATTTATAAAGGGAGAACATTTAGTCCCGGTTGATAGATCCAACCGGGACTAAAGGTAACTTTCCAACCCCGGGCGCAGCCACGGCCCGGGAGTAGACCTTTACTCCCGGTTGGAGCCACCAACCGGGAGTAGAAGTCTACCTTTAGTCCCGGTTGGTGGCTCCAACCGGGACTAAAGGTCCCTGCCACCTCTGTCTGGCGCAGTAGCCGTTGGGCAGGGGCCTTTAGTCCCGGTTGGATCCACCAACCGGGACTAAAGGTATTTCTAGTCCCGGGGGCAAAAAATTCCGGGACTAGAGCCCATTTTGACCGAGGATCAAAGGTCTGTTCTCTACTAGTGCCATGGGGGTGCCAACACCACGGACTCTATGTTGCAAGTGGATAATCTACCACTATTGATCCTCGACAGACTCAAGAGCATAGAAAAATCCATACGTGAGGGCTGAGGTACCTGCAAAGCTTAAACAATGACAGCGTGAGTAGTCAGTTGTACTCAACAGGACTTACCCATATAATAACAAGGATTATGCATTTGGTTAGTAGCAAGGAATGCGATTGATTTTGCATAAAAGCATTTTATACATAAATAAAAGGACCTTATCAACTAAACAAGCATAGCATGGTTGATGCACTTGACGCAATTAGAAAGGTGGGCCTCGATCTTCCACGAGTCCTTTTCTCTTCACTAGTCCATATTTAGAAGCATCGAACTTATAGCATAAATTCAAAACTCTACAGAGGGGTACACATTAACCCATCGGTACATAAAGGGATACCTCGATGTCTCAACCTTTCCCAAGTTCGGCCAAGGACACCCACGAATGGTTTGAACGTGAGCCAAGGTACTAGCTTAGTCTAGCTACCCCGCACTACTCCTTGCACCGAATCCATGGGAAAAATTGGTCACAACGAAGTACTTGGCTTGCCACACCCATACATGACAAGTGGTTTGTACAAGTATGTTCATGTCTATCAGGAATACATGGTTGTAAGGAAAATTGACCCTATGGGCCATTAAGTTTGCATTTTGGTGCTTGATGATCAACATGACCAATTGGACTAATATCGTGTGCTAGTATATGTGTTGTAGTTCAACAGGATGCAAAGTGAACTTGGACCAATGCGGAGATAACAACACCTCAAGAAGACCCTAGGAGCTTTATCGAAGACTCACAAATAAAGGCACAAGTTCTTGGCACAAAGGAAAGAAGCCTGGAGCGATGAACGAACAAAATGGCACAAAGAAAGGAGAAGGACAGGCTCTCCCTTGTCTCACGGTGGGACCGACAACATCGGATTATACCAATGCATGTGGAGTAGGGGCAACGGATCAGATACACTTACAGTTCATCATCGTCTCATAGTGGGACAATGAGCAGCCTGTTCATTTGGCTGTGGCTTGTCGTAAACGATCGTAAATTTTCATCCAGAACAGTATTTTTCTCTCACACAAACCAGCCAGCAATACTTCTTCACGAACCAGCAACAATACGAACCAGCCAACCGAACAGGTTGGAGGTCCACTAGTGGGACCGCCAAGAGAAGGGAAATAATAGATGGGCCTCAACTGAAAATGACTATTGGAGGCATCGGGGTGACCTTTGGTGCACCCCACGGTTGGACCGGTAGGGACCGCCAGGCGACACTAGCCAACAAGTAGGACCAGAAAGCGAGATGGTGACCGTTGGAGGAGGCAGTCGACCATTGGCTATCTCATGGTTAGACTGCCCTGGCTCACAGTGGGACCGTCGGGTCTGCTAGAGGGCAGCAAGGGCCCAATGGCCATATTGGAGGGTGGGGCTATATTTTGTTTTAGATAATTGTCGATAGAATATCGTCGATAGTCCTCCGAGGGGTATCCCACGAAGGTAGATTGATCGGCAGAGGAGCGTGAGATAAAAAACAAGAAGGCAACAGAGACACACGAGTTAGACAGGTTTAGGCCGTCAGTATGACGTAATACCCTACTCTTGTGGTCTGTTGGTTTGTATTAGCTATCGTATGATATTGCGTGAGTTTGGAGGGGGTCCCTGCCCGCCTTATATAGTCCTGGGAGCAGGGTTATAAGTCGGTTAGATCTGAGAGATAACCGAAAAGTAATAACCGAAAAGTAATAACTGATTACAGGAATCTTGAAATCATACATATCCTAACAGATCTCGTAGTATCTTCAGGATATCTTCCAGATGTCTTGTGGGAGGTGCCGCCCAGATATCTTCAGGATGTTTTGTGGGCTAGGCCGCCCCTGGGGGCGCAGCCCATGTGGTCTGCCATGGGTATCCGGGGTCATGCCGCCCACAGCTAGTCCCCAAGCACCTTGCACCCATTGTGCAACACCGTCTTGAGCTTGTCCGAGCAGGTGCAAACGAAGCAGAGCAGTCAAACTCATGGTCCAAACATCGTGATGAGTTGCCGAGCAGTTGTGAGCAGTTGTCGAACAATGTGTACTGTCACCGAGCAGCGTGAACCGTAGCCGAGCAGCATAACCCAAGCATGGCTTGCCATAAGGGTGTAAGGAGCTCAAGTTCAAAATCAAAAATTTCTTCGCAGTAGACCAAGTGTGCCCACTTAGAGTCCGACCACGAGAAAAGGAGATAGTCTTCTTCAGCTACAAGAGGCACGGAGTCTTCTAGAATAAAGCAAGCACATTCACCGTGAGGTGAAGTGTGCCCACTTAGTCCCTGAGCCTGACAGTAGATCACGCAGTCATGTGGTGCCAGGGTCCAAAGTAGAAGAACAATGAAAGACCAGCCGAGTAGGCAGCCAGTCCTCGGGCGTAGCCCCAAAATGAGAAAGAGCACATTCACCGCAAGGTGAAGTGTGCCCACTTAGTCCCCGAGCCTACTAGAAGATGAAGAATGAATCTTGTAGTAGGGTCAAAGACAAAAAAATAGTAAAAAGACCAGCCGAGCAGGCAGCCAGTCCCCGAGCCGTTTACAGAGATATCTGAAAAAACCCAACCGTAGAGAAAAAACCAGAGTAATGGTTGTACAATAACTGTTACTGAGCCTCAATAAATGGCGGAGAAGTCAGTGTTTATTCGGCGAGTGATAACCAACGGCGGCGATAAATGAGTGACGTGGGCTGCGGTTGCGTGAAAACCTAGGTTATGGCCCATTAAGCCGCGTCGGAGAATTTGGATGGGCGCAAATTGTGGGAACAATTTCCCAAAAACCCTCGAATGTGAAAGGGTGGGGAAAGTGCTTTATAACTACGCCGCCGTATCCCGCGCTCATACCTTTGCCACTTTACCATTCTGTCTTCATTCTCAGCCCTCACATTTCCATATTCGCATCCACGCACGCTCCCGACATTAATCCCCATCTAGATCTGAGAGATGGCACCGAAGAGGAGAGCTGTGAACCCGAAGAAGATGAGTCCAAAGAAGGCAGGTGTCGGAGCCAGTCGTGACAAAGAGTGGGTGCCGTCACGCACGGGGGAAGCGGAGCTCGAGAGATTGGTGGAGGCAGGCATGGTTCCTGACCGCGTCACTGCCGGATGGCGGCCAGCCAGTGGTGAGCCCTTCCCGATGCCTAACACTGATGAAGTTGTAGTCTTTGAGGATTATTTTTGGCACGGGTTGGGGTTCCATGTTCATCCTTTCCTGCGGGATCTACTAGAGTTCTGGACGATTAGTCTGTGCAATCTCCACCCCAACACCATATTACACATCTCGATTTTTATTCATTTCTATGAGATGTTTCTAGGGGTTCTGCCACACTTCAACCTCTTCAGACACCTGTTCTGGTTGAAGAAGAAGGGCGGCAGTGGTTCCAAGGTGGTCGGCGGCGTATATCTACAGCTTCGGGATGGGATGGCCAGCGAGTACATTAATGTACCACTAAACACTTCGCTAAAAGGGTGGAACTCCAAGTGGTTCTACATGAAACAGAGTCACCCTGCAATCCGCTACGACGTCTACCATATCCTGGAGAACCAAAAAAGCTGGTCGGAGAAACTAAATAGTGCTGACATGGAACAAGTAAGGGAGCTCCTCGACCTGATTAAAGGCGTGGAGCTTAGCGGTGAACTAGTGGCGGCGAGCTTCATAGTGCGCCGTGTCCAGCCCTACAAGGAGAGGGCCCACTCGAGCTTTGACTACAGAGGTGATGACGATGGGACCTAGAAGAGGACGGAGCGGCTGATGAAAAAAATGTCCTAGAGTGGGTCGTAGAGCTATTCGCTCCCAACGCCTTGTTCAGCTGGCCAAGGCAAATGAGGGCCTTCAATTGTACAAATCTGCCTCCTCAGGTAACCATCTCGATTATTTTTTCCCGATACTCTTAATCCTGAAGCATTGCCAAGCAGTGAACTGATTCACTTATGCAAAGATCCATTTGTAGGAAAGAGCGGTGTACTTCTCTGGTGTGTCGAGGGGTGTAGACGCCCGGCCACCGGCTCGGCCTGAGGAAGATGTGGCCAGCACTTCATTAGAGTCCAGAAGCACCGACGCTGGTCGAACGAAGAGTTCGCCCCCGGTATCGGAGAAAGTCCGAGGGAAGAGGGCAGTGGCACATGAGCCATCCTAGAAGAAAAGGAAGACGGCGGCCGCCGGTCCCCTCAAACCAGGCGGCATCTCGCTTGGTGGTGACCAGACCACTCGAACGCGAAGGACCGCGGTGCTCGAGTGGTCGGATGATGACAAAACTTGGATGGCTCCTCCACCAAACACTGAATCGCCTCCGCGCAGCACATGCACAGAGGAACAAGCGAAGAAAGGCAAAAAAGTCCCCAAGCAGCGGGCTAGGGGAGTCCCTGCACAGCAGGCGATGGAAGCCCCCGAGCAGTAGGCAATGGGAGTCCCCGAGCAGTAGGCGGAGGAAGTCCCAGAGCAGTAGGCGGAGCAGAGGCTGACAGTGGAGGAGACAGGACCTCCACCCCAAAGCACGGAAGTCGAGACCATGGCCGTGCCTTAGTGCTTGGGTAGGCGTCACCGGTTCAAGAAATTGTACCGGCAGACCAAACCGTAAGTATCCTTGCCTTGGAGTTATTTTGTTGTCATTTCTTAGCTTTTTTGGCGCTTGACGAACTAATCTGATGTAGTGCGAAGTGTGCGGAGGGTCTGACCCCAACAGTCTAGACTACCAAACCACCGAGGGCTAATCCCATGGTGGAGGCAACATCGGCAGCTCCTATCCTAGAGTCCCCGAGAGCTCGGTAGCTGGAGGAGGAGTCAACCGCCACTACTGGCGAACTTGGCGACGATGAACGAGCATCGTTGACAACGGATGGATCGGCAACAGTGCCCAAGGCAACGGCGGGAACCGCTGGGTCTTTGAGAGCAGAGACTAGAGTTGCTAGCGATGCACCGGAGTCTAAGGTGGTGAAGCCGATGGCACCCGAAGGGCAGACAGTGCTACCTGAGGCGTCGCAGGGAATGATCGGACTAGCTGTCCGGCCATAGAGCCTCCCGGTGGTGCCTCAAGCTACGGTGAAAGAGGACGAGGTTGAAGAGATTAAGCGCGCTGAACCTCGGCCCCAATCTATCCGAATCCTCCTCAAGCGCGGCGATGAGGTGGTGGTTATCAAGGAGGAAGACACCACCAGGGAGATGAGGAGATTGAAGACTGCCCTTGCCAGAGTGATGAAACAAATCGAGGTCAGTACTACATCTGGAGTGCTCATCTTTGATGTTGGAGATCGAAGTTCATCATTATAATTGTGCATTTGTAGGGAATATCTCGGACTGCCGAGCAGCGGCACCAGCTGATAAAGAGGATGGAACCCCTCTCCGAAGAGAATGAAAAACTCAGAGAGACGATGAACCTAATGGAGAGAAACATCCAGAGGGCCCGTTGCGAGCGAGACCTTGCTGAGTCCAACACGCGAGACCTGGAACACCAGAAGGGGGTCCTGTCCGAGCAGTTGGTGACTGCGTCCGAGCAACTTCGGTGCAAGACCGAAGAGCTAGCGAGTACCTCCATGCAACTAGAACAGGAATCTGAGCAGCTCCAAAGTGTATCCGAGCAGAAAGCAGGTGCGGTATATCGACGAATGTGCTTTGTATTGCTGAACAGCCATATTTTTGGCGATGATTGTTGTGCTTGTAGAGCAAAACATGGAGCTCGGCCAGCTGCGCTAGGCCCTTGAACAACTCTGAGAGGAGAAGGCAAAGGAGATAGGGTGAGCAGACAAACTAGTCGAGGAGTTGAACGGTGAGTACTCACTGGTCAGAGTTAAAGCTAAAGTAGTTTCCTTGCTTGATGGAACTTTGTAATGCTTGTAGACTACCGTCAGAGGGTCAAGGCGCAATTCGATGTGCTGGAGCTGGACGCCCGAACCCAGAGGGACAAGTTTGATGCCGTAGTTGCTGGAGTCAAACCAGTGCTCAACTATGTCGACCTAGAGGCGGCTCTTCAACCCGACGGCAGGCCACCGCGCCCGGACATCGTCATCGAAAGGTGCAAGACGACGTTTGAGAGCTTCAACTGCGATGTCGTTGTTACCGGCATTACTCATGCCCTTGCGGTGGTCCAGTCCCACTATCAATCCATTGACCTTCAGTCGATAGGGGTCGGATTCGCCGAGGAGCTGAGCGAGGCGGAAACCCAGCAGCTGGAGGATGAGGTGGAGGATGCGGCGAAAAAGATGGCCGGCGACATCGACCTGTTTGGTGAAACGAGCTACGATGGTGAAGCTCGGTGATCTGCTCGGAGATTATCATCTGTAATATCTGGACAGTGTAGTTAGAACGCGTGAAAGCGCAAAAAACACTTATGTATGTGATAAATGTTATAAGGGGCATGTGTATGCAGTTTGCTTGTATTTCGGCAAAAAAATCTTCGTAGTTTTAACCATAACGCAATTATGCATAGTATAAGTAGCATCCAAGCAGGTGGTTCTCTATTGACCCCCATGGCCTTGGCTAGCCCATAGTCCATAACATCGAGCACGGAGCCCGTGCACGTGTAGGAGGAACAGGCGTGACCAAGGAACCACAACCGACCACCCATAACGCAGAGCGTGGAGCCTGTGGCACGTGTAGGGAGAGATCAGAGACTGGGTCTTCTTCATAGAGAACAGAGCAGAACATGTGCTACTCAGCGTTTGTCGAAATAACTTGGAGATATACATAATATAAGTGGTGCCCGAGCAATTAGTTTTGTGCTGAGCTCTCAGCCTTGGCTAGCCCATAGTCCATAACGTCGAGCGCGGAGCCCGTGGATGTGTAGGAAGAACAGGAGTGACCAAGGAACCGCAGCCGACCACCCATAACGCAGAGCGCAAAGCCCGTGGCACGTGAAGGGAGGGATCGGGGTCTGGGTCTTCTCCAAAGAGAACAGAAAACAACGTATGCTGCTCGCTGATCGGCGGAATATCTTAGAGATTTGGAGCAAATTGTTCGGCGATTTGGAGAAACATGTTTGGCAAAATACGTTGGCGATTTCGAGAAAACATGTTCGGCGATTTGGAGAAAAAAAAAGCGTTCGGTGATTTGGAGAAAACACGTTTGGCGATTTGGAGAAAACGTGTTCGGCGATTTGGAGAAATCATGTTCGGCGATTTGGAGAAATCGTGTTCGGCGATTTGGAGAAATCATGTTCGGCGATTTGGAGAAAACATGTTCGGCGATATTATGCCGGTTTCATATTGGAGTTCGTTATGGAGTAGCATAGAGCCCGGCGACCACAAGCGGAGATTAAACCACAATGGAGAAAAAGTGAGACAAGTTATGGAGACCAAAACTTTATTCATCATAAAGCGGAGAGTACATATCTAGGGCGTTTCAAGGATAGAAATGTATGAGGTGCTCGATGTGCCATGAGTTGGGGACATTGATTCTGTCTAAGTCACATAGGTGATAAGACCCTGGTCGAGTGAAAGGTCCTAGTATGGCTAGAGGGGGTGAATAGCCTATTTAAAATCTACAAATCAACTAGAGCAATATGATTAGTATGACAAAAGGTGAAATGCAAACTTGCTCTAGCTCTACAAGGGTTGCAAGCCACCTATCCAACAATTCTAGTTGCAATGATTTCTAGGCACACAACTTTGCAATGTTACTACTCACTAAGAGCTCTCAAACTTGCTACTCTAAAGAGCTCCACTAGATGAACTTAAAGCAACAAAGCAAGCTCTCAATTCTAATTACGCTAAAGAGCTTGCCACAACTAGTTTGCAAGAATATAAATGAGTAAGTAGTATGATTATACCGCCGTGTAGAGGAATGAACCAATCATAAGATGAAGATTAAGCCAATCACCGGAAGAATGCAAATGACAAGAGACAATCGATTTTCTCCAGAGGTTCACGTGCTTGCCAACACGCTACGTCCCCGTTGTGTCGACCAACACTTGGTGGTTCGGCGGCTAAGAGGTGTTTCACAAACCTCATCCACACAATTGGACACCGCAAGAACCTACTCATAAGTGAGTAACTCAATGACACGAGCAATTCACTAGAGTTACCTTTCGGCACTCCACCGGGGAAGGTACAACTCCCCTCACAATCACCGAAGGCGGCCACGAACAATCACCAACTCGTGCCGATCCTCCACCACTGCACCAAGCCATCTAGGTGGTGGCAACCACCAAGAGTAACAAGTGAAATCCGCAGCGCAACACGAATACCAAGTGCCTCTAGATGCAATCACTCAAGCAATGCACTTGGATTCTCTCCCAATCTCACAAAGATGATGGATCAATGAAGGAGATGAGTGGGAGTGCTTTCGCTAAGCTCACAAGGTTGCTATGTCAATGAAAATGTGCAAGAGAGTGAGCTTGAGCTGGCCATGGGGCTTAAATAGAAGCCCCCACGAAATAGAGCCGTTGTACCCCTTCACTGAGTACTGATCAGGGTGACCGAACGCTCTAGTACTACTGACTGGACACAGAGCTCAGCGTCCGGTCGTCTGATGGCGGCCACGTGTCATCCTGTGTTCAACAGGAGTCGTCTGATCTCAATGGTCATGACATGACCGAACGCTCAGTCATAAGTGATCGGACGCTGAACCCCCAGCATCCGGTCGTTTTCACTAAGGTTCCAAAACCAGTTTTCTTCGACCGGACTCGTCCGATGGCACTTGACCGGACTCAGCCAGCGTCCGGTCAGTCACCCTGATTACTGTGCAGCTACATCACCTCTGACCGAACACTGCCTTCCAGCGTTCGGTCAATCAGAGGCCTAGCGTCCGGTCATATGACCGATGCCAGGGTATCACTGCCACGCCTGACCGGACACGCCGGTCTCCCTGAGACCAGCGTCCGGTCAGTTGTAAAATAGCAAGACTGACCCTCTATCATCTCTATCTCCTTCACCCTTGCTCAAATGTGCCAACCACCAAGTGTATCACCTTGTGCACATGTGTTAGCATATTTTCACAAATATTTCCAAGGGTGTTAGCACTCCACTAGATCCTAAATGCATATGCAATGAATTAGAGCATCTAGTGGCACTTTGATAACCGCATTTCGATACGAGTTTCACTCCTCTTAATAGTACGGCTATCTATCCTAAACGTGATCACACTCACTAAGTGTCTTGATCACAAAAACAAAATGGCTCCTACATTTTATACCTTTACCTTGAGCCTTTTGTTTTTCTCTTTCTTCTTTTCCAAGTTCAAGCCTTTGATCATAACCATGTCATCACCATTGTCATGATCTTCATCATTGCTTCATCACTTGGAGTAGTGCTACCTATCTCATGATCACTTTGATAAACTAGGTTAGCACTTAGGGTTTCATCAATTATCCAAAACCAAACTAGAGCTTTTAATCTCCCCCTTTTTGGTAATTGATGACAACCCTTATACAAAGATATGAATTAAAATTTATTTGAATCCATGTTGCTTGCCCAAGCATTTCTACCATGTGAAAAGGATATGGACAAGTTTCATGAACTCCATATGGTAGCAATTGCTCCCCCTACATATGTGCTAAGAGTTTGGATTGTGGCTTTGCACATATGCTTAGATAGGAAATATAGGAGACAATTTCTACCAAATGATGCTAAGGTATAAGAGATGGACCTTTGAAGCGTGATACCAATCGGAGTGCACAATTATACCATCCTTAGCACCATTAGTAACTAGACATAGATAAAAACTAGAATACCCCATGAGATCAATATTACAAGTAAGGGTCTAGTTTCCATATGATGAACATAAGTCTAGTTACTTTAGCTAGATACCACTTGTAAATACTTGGAAATGAAATCATTAGATATCCTATGCATATTAGTTTTTCATTTTATCATTCAAACTTACACTAGCATACACCACACAAGCATGGATATTGAAATTTAAAACTTGTGCCATGCAAGCAAAACATATGAAATGCACATTCAAATGCACATACAAGTTCATGAGCTTGCTCCCCCTACTTGTGTGCTTAAAATTTTAATTGACCCCCTTCCTTTGTCATATCTTATCTCTCTACACTATTTCTCCCCCTATCACTTATCTTTGTTTCTCTCCCCCTTTGTCATCAATGACCACAAAGGCTTAAAGTATAGATAGGTTTAAATTATAGATAGGTTGGGGTGAAACCATGTGAAATAAGGATCATTTTTCAATTTTGTTCAATCTAGATTACTTGCAAAAGATATTTAACTCGGTTTGATCCAAGGACAAGCTTCTTCACACCTCCAAATGAGGGTTATCTTGTACCATGTTGAGTTAAACACTTATAGCTCATTTTATATATCAAACACTAGGTTTACAAGCCCACAAACATGTCATATGCTACCACTAGATCATTTCAAGCGTACAAGCAATAGTGGTAACATACAAGCATCAAATTCATTTGATTTTCATGAATGAGCCTATTCAAATGTGGAATATGTCTAGATGCACTAATCATGTCCTTAGCAAGGATGTATGTCATGCCAATCAATTTATACCTTGTATTGCTCGAAGGAGAGGCATGCCATATAAATTTGGGGGTGCATCAACACATATTGGTGAAGTCAAGTATGTTCAATTCATTCCTTAGCTTGCAAAACCTCTTCTCATCAAGTGGCTTGGGGAATATGTAGGCAAGTTGATCTTTGGTGCCCACACTCTCTATGCAAATGTCTCCTTTTTGTTGGTGATCTCTTATGAAGTGATGACGGACATCTATATGCTTTGTTCTTGAGTGTTGAACCGGGTTGTTTGTGAGTTTGATGGCACTCTCATTGTCACATAGCAATGGCACTTGCTTGATTCTAATTCCAAAATCACTCAAAGTAGCCTTCATCCAAAGTAATTGAGCACAACAACTACCGGCCAAAATGTACTCCGCTTCGGCGGTTGAAAGTGCTACACTATTTTGCTTCTTTGATGACCAAGATACAAGTGATCTTCCCAATAGTTGACATGTGCCCGATGTGCTCTTTCTCTCAACTTTGCATCCCGCATAATCGGAGTCCGAATATCCAATCAACTCAAATCTTGCTCCTTTGGGATACCATAATCCAATATGTTGTGTATGCTTCAAGTATCTCAATATCCTCTTGGTTGCTTTCAAATGACTCTCTCTTGGTGACGCTTGAAATCTAGACACATGCATACACTAAACATCACATCCGGTCTTGATGCAGTCACATAGAGTAGGCTTCCAATCATAGACCGATACATCTTTTGATCCACCATGTTGCCACTTGCATCACTATCCAAGCTTCCACTTGTCCCCATTGGTGTACTAATAGCTTTACTATCATCCATTCCAAACTTCTTGAGCATGTCCTTGATATACTTGCCTTGACTCACAAATGTGCCACTCTTCATTTGCTTGATTTGAAGACCAAGGAAGTAGTTAAGTTCTCCAATCATGGACATCTCAAACTCACTTGCCATCATCTTGCCAAACTCCTCACAAAAATCTTGATTTGTTGACCCAAATATGATATCATCAACATAGATTTGTATTACAAACAAGTCATTTCCAAGCTTCTTGGTGAAGAGAGTGGTGTCAACCTTTCCCATCTTGAATCCCTTAGAGAGTAGGAAATCCCTCAATCTCTCATACCATGCTCTTGGTGCTTGTTTCAATCCATACAAAGCCTTTCTCAATTTGTAAACATGGTTGTGTTTCTTTTCATCTTCAAAACTGGGAGGTTGCACAACATACACAAGCTCATTGATGTACCCATTGAGAAATGCACTCTTCACATCCATTTGGTACAACTTGATGTTGTGTGCACAAGCATAGGCTAACAAGATCCTAATTGCTTCCAATCTTGCAACCGGTGCATATGTTTCTCCAAATTCAAGACCTTCAACTTGAGTGTAGCCTTGAGCCACTAATCTTGCTTTGTTCCTTATTACTATCCCATCTTGATCTTGCTTGTTCCGAAAGACCCACTTGGTTCCAATCACATTATGGTCCTTAGGCCTCTCAACTAAATCCCATACTTGGTTTCTTGTGAAGTTGTTTAGCTCTTCATGCATAGCATTGACCCAATCAACATCATTCAAAGCTTCATCTATCTTCTTAGGTTCAATGGATGACACAAATGAGAAATGCTCACAAAATGATGCCAATCTTGATCTAGTTTGCACTCCTCTTGTAATATCACCAATGATAGTGTCCAATGGATGATCTCTTGCAACATTGGTTGGTTGAAGCACTTGCACTTGATCGCTAGCATTTGATTGATCACTTGGTTGAGATGATGAACTAGCCACTTGTTGATCTTACACATTGCCATCACTAGTATTTGCTTGAATTTGATCATGAGAACCACTAGCTTGCACATTTGATGTAGGGAGCACTTGATTCTTGTCATCTTCAACATCAATCACCTCTCTAGGCCTTAACTCACCAATGACCATGTTTCTCATTGCCTTAACCAATTGAGTGCCTTTCACATCATCTAGATTCTCATCTTCCTCTTGAGAGCCATTTGTTTCATCAAATTCCACATCATGAACCTCCTCAAGAGTACCACTAGCCAAATTTCAAACTCTATATGCCTTGCTAGTAGTGGAGTAACCAAGCAAGAAGCCTTCATCACATTTCTTTTCAAACTTGCTCAATCTAGTGCCTTTCTTCAATATATAGCATTTGCAACCAAAGACCCGAAAGTATGCTATGTTTGGCTTTCTTCCATTCAATAGCTCATTGGGTGTCTTTTCCATTATGGGGTGACAATAGAGTCAGTTGCTATAGTAGCAAGCCATGTTGATTGCTCCGGCCCAAAATGAATGACTCACATTGTACTCACTCAACATTGATCTTGCCATATCAATCAAGGTTCTATTCTTTCTTTCAACTAGCCCATTAGATTGAGGAGTGTACTTAGCTGAGAATTGATGTCTAATTCCAAATTCATCACATAACTCATCAATTCTTGTGTTCTTAAACTCACTTCCATTGTCACTTCTAACTTTCTTGATTGTTGTTTCAAACTCATTGTGAACACCCTTGACAAAAGATTTGAATCTTGCAAACACATCACTCTTGTCACCAAGAAAGAAGACCCATGTGTATCTAGTGAAATCATCCACAATCACAAATCCATATTTATTTCCACCAATGCTAGTGTAAGTGGTTGGTCCAAACAAGTCCATGTGCATTAACTCAAATGACTTAGATGTGCTCATCATGCTCTTCTTAGGATGTGTGTTACCAACTTGTTTTCTGGCTTGGCATGCACTACATAGCTTATCTTTCTCAAAAGTGACATCTTTCAAGCCTCTAACTAAGTCATGCTTAATCAACTTGTTCAATTGTTTCATTCCAACATGACCAAGCCTTCTACGCCACAACCAACCTATGCTAGATTTTGTGATCAAACATGTTGACAATTGAGCTTCTCTAGTATTGAAATCAACCAAGTATAGATTCTCATATCTAAATCCTTTGAATATCAACTTAGAGCCATCTAAACTTATGATCTCTACATCATCCACACCGAATATGCACTTGAAACCAAGATCACACAATTGAGCTACCGACAAAAGGTTGAAGTTCAAGCTCTCTACTAGTAGCACATTGGAAATGCTCAAGTCATTGGATATTGCAATCTTACCAAGCCCTTTGACCTTGCCTTTGCCATTGTCACCAAATGTGATGCTATCAAATCCATTGCTCTTGTTTTCATTGATTGAATTGAACATTCTTGGATCACTGGTCATGTGTTGTGTGCACCCACTATCAAGCACCCAATGCCTTCCTCCAGCTTTATAATTTACCTACAAAAGAAGATCAATTCTTTTTAGGTACCCAAACTTGCTTGGGTCCTTGTAGGTTAGTTACCAAGGATTTTGGTACCCAAATAGCGTTCTTCTTTGGGCCCACAATTGGTGTACCAATGAACTTAGCATTCACACCGTTGGCACCCTTATAAAGCATGTAACAAGAATCAAATTTGATTGAGGATACATTAGGTAGCTTGTTCTTGTTAGTCTTGCAATTTTGCTCTATATGCCCAACTTGCTTGCATCTATTGCAAAACCGACCATTGCCCTTCACAAAGCTAGCTTTGGGAGTGACAAAGGCTGCCTTGCCTTTCTTGGGGGTATAGCCTAATCCCTCTTTGTTGAGAGAAAACCTTTGGCTACCCAAGCACTTTAGCAAGCGGGCTTCTCCACCATAGGCATTGCCTAAGGCATGAGTGAGCTCATTCACCTCCTTCTTGAGGGTCTCATTTTCCACTTTTAGTGAGGCATCACAAGTGGTGGTGCTACAAGGAGTGTTAGTGGGAGCAACAAAAATAGATTCATCAATAAGATCACATGTTAGTCCCACATCACATGATATGATCACTTGCTCCTTCTTGGCTTCCTCTACTTTGCATTGCTCAATGAGAAAGGAGTGAGCCTTTTCAAGCTTAGAGTGAGCTTTGCCAAGCTTCTCATGGGCCTCCATTAACCTCTCATGAGTAGTATTTAGCTCATCAAAGGATTGCTCAAGAAGTTTTACTTTCTTGCGCAATTCTTTGCACTCCTTTCTCTTTATCTCATTGCAAGCGTGCACTTGCTCACACATGTCCAAGAGCTCCTCCTTGGTGTACTCCTCCTCAACATCATCATTATCATTCCTACAAGAGTCACTTTCACATTCATTGTCATCACTCTCATCATATTTTACCTTGGTAGGCTTTGCCATGAGGCATGTCGATGGAGTGTCGAAGATGGAGAGCTTCTTGTTGATAGCGATGCTTGCTAGTGCTCTCTTGATAGATTTCTTGTCATCATTACTAGAGCTATCACCATCTGATGAATCATCACTATCCCAAGTGACTAAATAGCCTCCACCCTTCTTCTTTTGGAAGGTCATTCTCTTCTCCTTCTTCTCCTTCTTTTCAATTTTATCTTTCTTGGGCTTCTTCTTCTCATCTTCATCATTGTCACTATTGTAGGGACAATTTGCTACAACATGATCAGGGCTCTTGCAATTGTAGCATCTTCTCACATACTCTTTGCTTTTTGTGTGATCTCTTCTCTTTCTTGCACCATAGCCCTTCTTCTTCATGAATTTGCCCATCTTGCGCACAAATAGAGCCATGGCTTCATCATCAATGTCACTAAGATCATCATCATCACTTGATTCTTTATTGGACTTGCCCTTGTTCTTGGATGATGATGAGCTAGCCTTGAATGCTATACTTTTCTTCTTCTTGTCCTCTTCTTCCTTCTTGTCATCCTTGTCATCCCCCTCCCTTTCCACACGGTATATCTCTTAGGTCATGACATCACCTAGTACTTGGTTGGGGGTAATCTCCTTCAATCCTCCTCTTATGATGAGCAATCTCAACATCTCAAATCTTGGAGGTAAGCACATCAAGAACCGACGAGAGACATCATCATCCTTGATCTTCTCTCCCAATGCCTTCAAATCATTGACAATCACTTGCAAACGATGGAACATCTCCGGAATGCTCTCATCTTCCTTCATCTTGAAGCTTGTCAACTTATCCTTGAGGATATACAACTTGGCACTCTTCACCGCCGGTGTGCCCTCATATGTTTCTTCCAATCTCTTCCACACCTCATTTGCTCTTTCATAATCCTTGATTTGCTCAAACACCTTGGAATCAATGGCATTGTAGATGGTGTTGAGAGCCATTGTATTGCATTGCTTGTTGATCTTATCTTGGCTAGTGGGATCATCGGAATCAATGATAGCATAATCATTCTCGGTCACTTCCCATACTTGATCATTGATTGAACCAAGATACATCCTCATCTTTCTCTTCTAATAATCATAGCATGTGCCATCAAAGAACGGTGGTTTGCCCCCCCCCCCCACATGGTTGAACACAACTTGAGCCATAATTTGACACCGAGGTTGTTAAGCCTTCAATCAAACGGTGACCACATCTCTGATACCACTTGAAAGGTCCTAGTATGGCTAGAGGGGGGGTGAATAGCCTATTTAAAAATCTACAAATCAACTAGAGCAATTTGATTAGTATGACAAAAGGCGAAATGCAAACTTGCTCTAGCTCTACAAGGGTTGCAAGCCACCTATCCAACAATTCTAGTTGCAATGATTTCTAGGCACACAACTTTGCAATGTTACTACTCACTAAGAGCTCTCAAACTTGCTACTCTAAAGAGGTCCACTAGATGAACTTAAAGCAACAAAGCAAGCTCTCAATTCTAATTACGCTAAAGAGCTTGTCACAACTAGTTTGCAAGAATATAAATGAGTAAGTAGTATGATTATACCGCCGTGTAGAGGAATGAACCAATCATAAGATGAAGATTAAGCCAATCACCGGAAGAATGCAAATGACAAGAGACAATCGATTTTCTCCTGAGGTTCACGTGCTTGCCAACACGCTATGTTCCCGTTGTGTCGACCAACACTTGGTGGTTTGGCGGCTAAGAGGTGTTTCACAAACCTCGTCCACACAATTGGACACCGCAAGAACCTACTCACAAGTGAGGTAACTCAATGACATGAGCAATTCACTAGAGTTACCTTTTGGCACTCCGCCGGGGAAGGTACAACTCCCCTCACAATCACCGAAGGCAGACACGAACAATCACCAACTCGTGCTGATCCTCCACCACTGCATCGAGCCGTCTAGGTGGTGGCAACCACCAAGAGTAACAAGCGAAATCCACAGCGCAACACAAATACCAAGTGCCTCTAGATGCAATCACTCAAGCAATGCATTTGGATTCTCTCCCAATCTCACAAAGATGATGGATCAATGAAGGAGATGAGTGGAAGTGCTTTGGCTAAGCTCACAAGGTTGCTATGTCAATGAAAATGTGCAAGAGAGTGAGCGTGAGCCGGCCATGGGGCTTAAATAGAAGCCCCCATGAAATAGAGCCATTGTACCCTGTAACACCCTAATTTTGCATTTTCTAAAAAAATAGTCAAATTGATTTATTTAAGCAATTTATGTGAGCATTCAAACATGGGAAAGTAATAATTTTTATAAAACTAAAATCAAATATAAGATTAGCTACAAGTGATGCATACATGCTGCTGCATATTATTTTGTGAATGTTTGGTATTGATCAAAAATTTCAAAGAGAATTGAAATTTGAATTTAAAATGCTTTTGGAAAATTTGTTTGGAAAAAGAAAATTCTTTCTTTTCTCCCCCTCCTTTGTTTTCGGCCCGAGCGACCGCGCCAGCCTAGCTCTGCGCTGGCCCGCTGGCCCAGCCTTGCGCTCCGCAACGGCCTGCACGGCCCAGCACCACCGCCAGCCCAGCATCGCAGCAACCGCCATGCCCTTCCCCACGCTCAGTCGCTGACCGCCTGGCCCCGCTTTTCAGCTCCTCCCCCCACCTCCTTCCACGTGTCTCGCAACCGCCGCCCACGCCCGATCTTCTCGCATCGTGGGAGCGCCCCTCCCCACGCCTGGCCTCTTTAAAACGGAGCCCACGCAAGATGAAGATTAAGCCAATCACCGGAAGAATGCAAATGACAAGAGACAATCGATTTTCTCCTGAGGTTCACGTGCTTGCCAACACGCTACATCCCCGTTGTGTCGACCAACACTTGGTGGTTCGGCGGCTAAGAGGTGTTTCACAAACCTCATCCACATGATTGGACACCGCAAGAACCTACTCATAAGTGAGGTAACTCAATGACACGAGCAATTCACTAGAGTTACCTTTCGGCACTCCGCCGGGGAAGGTACAACTCCCCTCACAATCACCGAAGGCGGACACGAACAATCACCAACTCGTGCCGATCCTCCACCACTGCACCAAGCCGTCTAGGTGGTGGCAACCACCAAGAGTAACAAGCAAAATCCGCAGTGCAACACGAATACCAAGTGCCTCTAGATGCAATCACTCAAGCAATGCACTTGGATTCTCTCCCAATCTCACAAAGATGATGGATCAATGAAGGAGATGAGTGGAAGTGCTTTGGCTAAGCTCACAAGGTTGCTATGTCAATGAAAATGTGCAAGAGAGTGAGCTTGAGCCGGCCATGGGGCTTAAATAGAAGCCCCCATGAAATAGAGCCGTTGTACCCTGTAACACCCTAATTTTGCATTTTCTAAAAAAATAGTCAAATTGATTTATTTAAGCAATTTATGTGAGCATTTAAACATGGGAAAGTAATAATTTTTATAAAACTAAAATCAAATATAAGATTAGCTACAAGTGATGCATACATGCTGCTGCATATTATTTTGTGAATGTTTGGTATTGATCAAAAATTTCAAAGAGAATTGAAATTTGAATTTAAAATGCTTTTGGAAAATTTGTTTGGAAAAAGAAAATTCTTTCTTTTCTCCCCCTCCTCTGTTTTCGGCCCGAGCGACCACGCCAGCCCAGCTCTGCGCCGGCCCGCTGGCCTAGCCTTGCGCTTCGCAACGGCCTGCGCGGCCCAGCACCGCCACCGGCCCAGCATCACAGCAACCGCCACGCCCTTCCCCGCGCTCAGTCACTGACCGCCTGGCCCCGCTTTTCAGCTCCTCCCCCCACCTCCTTCCACGCGTCTCGCAACCGCCCACGCGTGCGCCTGGAGCAACCGCCGCCCGCGCCCGATCTTCTCGCGTCATGGGAGCGCCCCTCCCCGCGCCTGGCCTCTTTAAAACGGAGCCCACGCAAGATGAAGATTAAGCCAATCACCAGAAGAATGCAAATGACAAGAGACAATCGATTTTCTCCTGAGGTTCACGTGCTTGCCAACACGCTACGTCCCCGTTGTGTCGACCAACACTTGGTGGTTCGGCGGCTAAGAGGTGTTTCACAAACCTCATCCACACGATTGGACACCGCAAGAACCTACTCACAAGTGAGGTAACTCAATGACACGAGCAATTCACTAGAGTTACCTTTCGGCACTCCGCCAGGGAAGGTACAACTCCCCTCACAATCACCGAAGCGGACACGAACAATCACCAACTCGTGCCGATCCTCCACCACTACACCGAGCCGTCTAGGTGGTGGCAACCACCAAGAGTAACAAGCGAAATCTGCAGCGCAACACGAATACCAAGTGCCTCTAGATGCAATCACTCAAGCAATGCACTTGGATTCTCTCCCAATCTCACAAAGATGATGGATCAATGAAGGAGATGAGTGGAAGTGCTTTGGCTAAGCTCACAAGGTTGCTATGTCAATGAAAATGTGCAAGAGAGTGAGCTTGAGCCGGCCATGGGGCTTAAATAGAAGCCCCCATGAAATAGAGCCGTTGTACCCTATAACACCCTAATTTTGCATTTTCTAAAAAAATAGTCAAATTGATTTATTTAAGCAATTTATGTGAGCATTCAAACATGGGAAAGTAATAATTTTTATAAAACTAAAATGAAATATAAGATTAGTTACAAGTGATGCATACATGCTGCTGCATATTATTTTGTGAATGTTTGGTATTGATCAAAAATTTCAAAGAGAATTAAAATTTGAATTTAAAATGCTTTTGGAAAATTTGTTTGGAAAAAGAAAATTCTTTCTTTTCTCCCCCTCCTCTGTTTTCGGCCCGAGCGACCGTGCCAGCCCAGCTCTGCGCCGGCCCGCTGGCCCAGCCTTGCGCTCCGCAACGGCCGTTGTTTGGAAAAAGAAAATTCTTTCTTTTCTCCCCCTCCTCTGTTTTTGGCCCGAGCGACCACGCCAGCCCAGCTCTGCGTCGGCCCGCTGGCCCAGCCTTGCGCTCCACAACGGCCTGCGCGGCCGCCGCCGGCCTAGCATCGCAGCAACTGCCATGCCCTTCCCCGCGCTCAGTCGTTGACCGCCTGGCCCCGCTTTTCAGCTCCTCCCCCACCTCCTTTCACGCGTCTCGCAACCGCCCGCGTGTGCGCCTGGAGCAACCGCCGACCGCGCCCGATCTTCTCGCATCGTGGGAGCGCCCCTCCCCGCGCCTGGCCTCTTTAAAACGGAGCCCACGCCTGAGCTGCCCCCTGCTACCTCTCCCCGCTCCGTTTTCGCCCTCGCTCACGCCTCGGAGGCCGCAACCGACGCACGGCGAAGCACCGAAGACCGCCGTCCATCATAACCCGCCTTCCCCGAGCCGTCTCCAACCCCAAGTTCCCCGCTGTGAGCCTCGCCATGCTCCCCTCAACCTCCCCATGCATTCAATTCTTTGTTTCACGGCCCCTAGGTCTCTAGCCGCGTGCGCCGATGACCTCCGCCTCGCCGGCCATGGCGGCCACCGCGCCAACCGCGCTCTCCGGCCGTCTTCTCGGCCTGAACATGTTTGCCTGCTCCCCCTCTCTCTTCCGATGTTTGCGGTTCATCGAATCATGGACCAAAGCCCCCAAACCGAGCTCACCGGCGAGTCCTTGCCGCCGGCCATGGCTGCGCCGCCGTGGCTGTCACTGTGCCGGCCGCCAGCGCCTCTTTCTCTCTCCCTCCCATCTGTTTCTGGCCGTCTGTTGCTTGATCGACGGCCCACGTAGGCCGATACCCTTTCGCGTGTAAATATGCTAAAGAGTCCCTCGGTTTTGGATGAATAGAACCCGCAGTCCAAAGCGCATTTCCCCGAGTACGCATTCTCATTTTGAAAGCGTAAAGTTCATTACTTTAGTCTAAAGTACGTTTTCAGTATTTACAGAAATACCATTTGAACTATTTTGCTTATAAAATTGTTGTTTTAGCTCCGAATTGATCCGTTCAAATCGCGTTAGCTTCGTAATTTCATAATCTACATGTTAGAACCACTGTTAGTCAAGTTTGGAACTTTTAAATTTCATGGTTAGATTTAATTAAATATATTGCTATAGGAAATCCCGTTTAAATCATAACTTTCGCATTTTAGCTCCATTTTTCGTGAACTTCGCGTTGACGTGATCGTAGCGAGACGTAGATTATTTTCACAAACATTTTATCTTGTTTTCTATACTATTGGTGTACTGTTCTAATGATAGGAATGTTTGCTTTGCATGAATGCTTTTGGAATGTTGTATGTTGCCGTGTTGGTCGCGTTCAGACGGTGAGGAGAACGTTGGAGACCAAGAATTCTTCGACGACCAGCAGGACCTGCAAGAGTTTGTGAACCAAGGCAAGTATAGCATGGGCCTACCTTGGTGTCCTATTTCACTTTAATCAATTACTCATTTGCATGTGTCTAATTTGATGCCCGTCAGGACATCCTAGTGATTGTTTATCCTGTTCCTTGTCTCCTATGGGAAATTTGCATATGGGTAGATTGCTAGTGCTCTAACTGAACATGATCTATAAGATGATGAATGATTCTATGGAACTAAAAGTATAACATGAGTTATAACAACTGATCCATAGGGCGAAGGGGCAAATGACTGTTGATCATGTTGCTCCTGGCCCTCCATAAGGACTTATCTGTCGGCAAAAGCTGGGACTGACAGTGCAACCGGGAGAGTCATATGGCTCTGACTTTAGCTCAGTAATAGGACCTTTTCTAGCTAGTTAGAGGTTACCTTTATGGCGCAAAAGGGGCTTGCCACGTTGGGTATAGGGCTGCCTCTGTTCCTATGTGTATAGCCGCGATGGATATGTGCCATACGAAAGAGGGGTTCCTACATCTGCCTGCCAAGGAAACCTAGCGGCCCTAACTTGTTAGAGAAACCTATGAAATGGCTTCATAGTGTACCCTGCCCGCTCACCTTGGCAGTGACATGGGAGTAATTAACCCAGGCATATGGGGATCACAACTCACGGTGAATGTGCACCACCTCTGCAGAGGGTAACAAACTATTATAACAGCCATGCTCATGGTCACGAGCGGCCCGGAAAACTCATAGAATAACTGGTTACTTGTTGATGATCATTTAAGTTGTTCTATGATGATATATGATACATTTGACCCTGATATCTGTTCATATGGGATTAAATGGGAGCTTAAGCAAAATTTGATAATACCTGAGAATAAAAGCTTGACTTACTAAAAATGCTAACTGCAGTAAACCAGTGTCAACCTTTTTGAGCTTTATAACCCCATGTTAACTTGTTAAGTATGGGATGTACTTATGCTTGTTTACTTTCTTTATTTGGATAAAAATCCCGGATGGGTAACAGATGACAACGGGTATGAGGAATTCCCTGAGGATTTTTAGGCTTGTGGTAAACCAGTTGACCTTCCCTGTGATGAAGCCCCACGAGAGAGTTACCTTTTTTATATTCCACTGTGTGATGTAAGACTAAGTTATAGTATGGATCTGATGTAAGAGACACCGTGATGATACTTTATGTAATTTGTCAGCTTGTGTGTGTAATTGATCCCTAGGCACACATGAGTTTTGTGCATTCAATTTTATCCTTAAAATTGGGTGTGACAAATTGGTATCAGAGCCGTGTTGACTGTAGGACGCAAGCCTAGTTAGAAAACGGTCATTTTAGCATCTTTGCTCCTCTGGTTTCTTCCTTACTGTCTTATTCTTGTTATTTTATTAAAACATTTATGCTTTTCATACCTTAATCTATTATATAAAATTGTTGATTCTAATTCTATCTCACTTTAGATCTATAGATGTCTCATAACCCGAAGACTGCTCGCCTCAGCACTGCTGGCTATCGTGCCCTGTTCACCCCACGTGCTCCACAGGCGGAGAAGGAGATTGTGATCATCTCCGACAACGAGGAGATGGCTACCCCGACGCCTGCACCTGCTCCTACTCTAGCTGTCGCACCGGTCTATCCTGTCGTAGCTTCACCTGAGGAGTCAGTGGCTACTTCCCCTACACCTACTCCATCCCTAGCTGTCCCCGTGGTGGATGAGAAGATTGGCTGGAAGTGCAAGTACTACTCCAAGCCAGCCCCAGAGACGGCCTACTACCACACCCTCCTCACTCACGTGCTGGACGACTACTACCCCGACTTGCACGCCTCCATCAGCGACCACTGTGCCGAGTACCAGCATCCATTGGAGGCTACCATCTGGAAGGTAGAGCTGGTGGTCACCACCTGGAACGACATCAAGAATGGACATGAGGTGGAGACTATCCACCGTGCCACTGCCAGGAGGGCCCATGCCTTGGATGGCATGGAGGATGCAGCACAGGACGCCTACATCCACTACCATGGTCGTCGCTTTGAGGCCATGAGGGAGGATCGCTTCAGGTTCCTTCCTCGCAATGATCATGAGGGTGTTTGGCAGGTCTTGGCTCCACTAGAGGGTGACCCAACTCTAGAAGCGATGGTGCAGCATGTCCATGCTATGCAGGGGGTGGATGAGGAAGTCAAAGGAGAACTACGTGCATCCCAGAGGGCTGAGAGACGCCTCCAGAAGCAAGTGGATGAACTTCGAGCTCAACTTGGGCAGCCATCCATCTACAAGAAGAAGCGTCGGTCCTTCACCATGATTGACACCACTCCATAGGTGTTAGGTGCCTTGATCTAGATTACCACGTCGTTAGTTCGTGTTACATATTTAGTCTCGTTTGGTTTTGTGAACTTGGATGATTAGATGTTTTAATTTGTGAACTTGGTTGATTTGGTATTTGTTTGATTGCTGGAAGTTTGTGGGCATGTCCACAACTTCCTTAGATTGGAACCTTAAGTTTAGAATGAAATCTTAATGCAGATGTTTCGCTTTATCTTATCTCTGTTGTGCTGATTTCTGGAGCAGCCTGTGTTCTTTATCTGGTATCTTGAAATCTGGGCTGTCAAAAATTCCGAAATTTTTGTGGAGATAACTAGACTTCTGTATCTTTCAAATGTCTCTGGAATCACGTCAATAGCTGTTCAGGTTTGTGAGATCTAGCTGTCACAAGTTGATGTTCCTGCGCTGTCTGGAACCCAGAATAGATTCGGTTTAGCTCTACTTTTGACCATGTGTGTGTCAGAATCTGTAAAAGTGATCTACATAAAAGTTGTAGCTGATCTCCTAAGCTTTCTAACAATTCTTGGTACACCTCTGTTGGATCTCTGAAACTCAAGTTATAACAGTTTTTCTGAACTGCTGAATTTGAATCTTGTCCAGAAAATTCTCAGCATTGTTTCTTATCTTTTGTAAGCTCTCTATAATTTGGAAAATCTCTAAATTTTGCACATTTGTTGGAAAACAGATGGCCGCAAGAGGAGGAATAGGCAGAGGCCGTGGTCGTGGACGTGATGCTCTCATAAATCCACCACCACCGCCACCTGTGACCATGGAACAAATAATGGGAATGCAAGCGCAGCTGATGCAAGCTATGATGCAGCGCTTGGACAATGAACCTACAAGAGGACCACCACCTATTCAGGTCAGAGATAAGTGGGGAGATTTTATAAAAGGTCGTCCACCGGTGTTCACCCATGCCTCAGACCCTATGGAGGCAGATGATTGGTTGCGTGCTGTGGAGAAACAACTGAACATAGCACAATGCAACGATCTTGAGAAGGTGTTGTACGCTTCTGGGCAACTCCAAGGAGCTGCTCAGGATTAGTGGGAATCATTCCAGTTTGGACGTCCCAACAATGCTCCTGCTATCACCTGGCAGGAATTCAAGGACAATTTCCGATCTTATCATATCCCTGATGGACTCATGGAACTAAAGCAAGAAGAATTCAGGTCCCTCAAGCAAGGATCCATGACTATGGCGGAGTATCGGGACAAGTTCGCACAACTATCACGCTATGCTCCAAATGATGCAGCGGACGACAAGGATAAGAAACGCCATTTCCTCAAGGGACTCTATGATGGACTGTAGCTCCAGCTGATGTCTAATACTTACCCTAACTTCCAGTCTTTGGTGAATCGCGCTATCATGATTGACGATAAGCGCAAGGAGATGGAAGCTAAGAAGAGGAGGCTACAAGGGCAAGCTTCTGGAAGTAACACCCGCCTGCATGCCTACCCCAGCAGGGTTTCCAGCAAAGGAATCAAGGATCATCTAACCAGGGAAACCGTGGTCAGTATCCTCAACGGAATCAGTTCTAGTAACGCCCTCAGTACCAGCAACAGTATGGTAATCAACGTCCCCCACAACAGACTGGCAATCTGGCAACACGCTAGGGGCCATCCAACAATGCTCCTGTGAAGAGTGGTGCACTCAATAACCCCAATGCCTACTACCGCTGCAGAGAAGTAGGTCACTATGCTCATCAGTGCCCTAAGAAGCAGAACCAACAAGCACCTCAGAACCAGACTGGCAATCAGAAGTTCAACGCCTGACCACCTCACACTACGAAGGTGAACTATGTGTCATCTGATGCAGCTCAAGAGATGCCAGAGGTCATGTTGGGTACGTTCAGC
The DNA here is from genome assembly GCF_019320115.1 of Miscanthus floridulus. Lineage (NCBI taxonomy): Eukaryota > Viridiplantae > Streptophyta > Magnoliopsida > Poales > Poaceae > Miscanthus > Miscanthus floridulus. The sequence goes on from NC_089587.1 coordinate 37,586,042, forward strand.
GTCAACTCTATCTCTGCTACAGTACTTTTTTATTCTGGTGCTTCGCATTCTTTTATTTCCCAAGCTTTTGTTAGAATGCATAGCATACCTTTGTGTGCCATGAAAAACCCCATACTAGTAAATTCACCGGGAGGTAGTATGCCCGCTTCATATTGGAGTCCCTCAACTAGCATTTCCTTAAGGGGGTAGACTTCAAAGTGAAGCCTATTGTGTTGAGAATAGCGGGAATTGATCTTATTCTGGGAATGGATTGGATGAAACAATATCGGGCAGTGATTCAGTGTCAGGAGAAATCTGTGGTTGTGACATCACTCAATGGAGATAGAATCTATGTAGAAGTGGTAGTGCAAGCTCAGCCTACAGCCATAGTGAACTAGCTAGATGGTGAAGCCAATAAACAAGATCATGTCGTGGAGGAGTTCCCGAATGTCTTCCCCAATGACTTGCTAGGTATGCCACCTGACCGAGACATTGAATTCATTATTGAATTATTACCTAGAACTGCACCAATAGCTAAACGTCCATATAGAATGGGGGTTAATGAATTAGAAGAGCTTAAGAAACAACTAAAAGAGTTGCAAGAAAAAGGTTTCATACGCCCCAGTTCATCCCCATGGGGGGCACCTATGATCTTTGTGGATAAAAAGGATGGTAGTCAACGGATGTGTGTGGATTACCATTCACTTAATGAGGTTACAATCAAGAATAAATACCCTTTGCCTAGGATTGATGATTTGTTTGATCAGTTGAGAGGAGCCCATGTGTTCTCCAAGATTGATCTCCGCTCTGGTTATCATCAGCTTAAGATTCAAAACTCGGACATACCCAAGACAGCATTCACTACACGGTATGGATTATATGAGTACACCGTTATGTCTTTTGGATTGACCAATGCACCTGCATACTTCATGTATCTGATGAATAAGGTGTTCATGGAGTTTCTGGATAAATTTGTGGTGGTATTCATAGATGACATACTAATATTCTCCAAGACTGAAGAAGAACATGCTGAACATATAAGGTTAGTCTTGCAAAAGCTTAGAGAACATAAGTTGTATGCTAAGCGGAGCAAGTGTGAGTTTTGGTTGAAGGAAGTCTCTTTTCTGGGTCATGTTGTCTCTAATGGTGGAATAGCAGTGGATCCAGGCAAAGTGCAAGATGTACTGAATTGGAAACCACCAACCACTATAAGTGAGATTCGTAGCTTTTTGGGATTAGCTGGATATTACAGGAGGTTCATAGAAGGTTTTTCCAAGCTAGCCAAGCCTATGACAGCTCTGTTGGAAAAGAATGCTAAGTATGTATGGTCGGATAAATGCCAGGCAAACTTTGATGAGCTAAAGAAGAGATTGACTACCGCTCCAGTATTAATTTTGCCCGATTTAAGCAAGAACTTCTCTATATATTGTGATGCATCCCGTTTGGGCCTTGGATGTGTGCTTATGCAAGAAGGAAGAGTGGTGGCATATGCATCTAGACAACTAAGGAAGCATGAGTTGAATTATCCTACTCATGACTTGGAATTGGCAGCTGTGGTTCATGCTTTGAAGATCTGGAGACATTATCTAATTGGACATAAGAGTGATATCTATACAGATCATAAGAGTTTGAAGTATATCTTTACCCAATCAGATCTAAATTTGAGACAACGTCATTGGTTGGAATTGATCAAAGACTATGATTTGGAAGTGCATTATCACCCGAGAAAGGCAAACGTCGTAGCTGATGCACTTAGCAGAAAGAGCTATGCCAATGGACTTCAGATGACATCTATGTCAGCAGAGTTGTGTGCTAAAATGGAGTATCTCAACTTGAGCCTTGTCACTAATGCAATGGAATTGGTGATAGAGCCTACTTTGGAGCAAGAGATACGCAAAGGTCAATTGGAGGATGAAAAACTTAAGGAGATAGCAGAGAATGTAGTGCTTGGAAAGGCACCCGGATTCAGAATGGATGAGAATGGCACTCTTTGGTTCAGAAAAAGGATATGTGTACCTAAAGTGAAGACTATCTGTGATGCAATTCTGCAAGAGGCCCATGAGTCTGCTTATTCTATACACCCCGGAAGTACCAAGATGTACTTGGATCTCAAGGAGAAGTATTGGTGGCAGAGTATGTGGCTTTGTGTGACACTTGTCAAAGAGTGAAAGCTGAGCATCAAAGACATGCAGGGTTACTACAACTGATGAAGATTCCTGAATGGAAATGGGAAGAAGTTGGTATGGATTTTATCGTAGGATTGCCCCGCACTCAAAGAGGCTATGATTCAATATGGGTAATAGTGGATCGACTCACCAAGGTTGCTCACTTTTTACCAGTCAAGACTACCTATACAGGTGCAAGACTAGCAGAGTTGTACATGGAAAGAATAGTGTGCTTACATGGTGTTCCCAAGAAAATTGTGTCGGATAGAGGCACTCAGTTTACATCGCAATTCTTGCATAAAGTACATAGATCTTTGGGGACAAAGTTGAATTTTAGTTCTGCTTACCACCCGCAAACTGATGGACAGACTGAAAGGATCAACCAAATTTTGGAAGATATGTTGAGAGCTTGTGCACTTCAGTATGGTGATAGTTGGGATAAGAGTCTGCCATACGCAGAGTTCTCGTATAACAACAGTTATCAGAAGAGACTCAAGATGGCACTTTTCGAGGCGTTGTATGGGCATAAATGTAGAACGCCTTTGTTCTGGAATCAGACTGGAGAAACTCAAGTGTTTGAACCCGATGTCCTTAGAGACGCGGAAGAACAAGTGAGAATGATTAGAGACAATTTGAGAGTGGCTCAGTCCCGACAGAAGAGTTACGCTGATACTCGCAGAAGAGAGCTGACTTTCGAAGTTGGTGATTATGTGTACTTGAAGGTGTCACCAATGAGAAGTGTGAAAAGATTCAATATGAAGGGAAAGTTAGCACCAAGGTATATTGGACCTTTTAAGATCCTAGAGAGACATGGAGAAGTAGCTTATCAGTTTGAACTGCCTGAGAGTTTGTCAAGTGTGCACGACGTGTTCCATGTTTCCCAATTGAAGAAGTGTTTGAGGGTACCAGAAGAGCAAATTCCTTTGGAAGAACTTGCTGTTAAGGAAGATCTTACTTATGAAGAGTATCCGATAAAGATCTTGGAAACTGCCGAAAGAGTTACGAGAAGCCGAACCATAAAGATGTGCAAGGTGCAGTGGAATCGGTATACAGAGGATGAAGCTACTTGGGAAAGAGAAGAGGATCTGAGAAAGTCTTACCCACAACTATTTGAGTAAACAATCACCCGAATCTCGAGGACGAAATTCATCTTAAGGGGGGTAGAATTGTAACACCCTAATTTTGCATTTTCTAGAAAAATAGTTAAATTGATTTATTTAAGCAATTTATGTGAGCATTCAAACATGGGAAAGTAATAATTTTTATAAAACTAAAATCAAATATAAGATTAGCTACAAGTGAAGCATACATGCTGTTGCATATTATTTTGTGAATGTTTGGTATTGATCAAAAATTTCAAAGAGAATTGAAATTTGAATTTAAAATGCTTTTGGAAATTTTGTTTGGAAAAAGAAAAAAAGAAAATTCTTTCTTTTCTCCCCCTCCTCTGTTTTTGGCCCAAGCGACCGCGCCAGCCCAGCTCTGCGCCGGCCCGTTGGCCCAGCCTTGCGCTCCGCAACGGCCTGCGCGGCCCAGCACCGCCGCCGGCCTAGCATCGCAGCAACCGCCACGCCCTTCCCCGCGCTTAGTCGCTGACCGCCTGGCCCCGCTTGTCAGCACCTCAACCCACCTCCTTCCGCGCGTCTCGCAACCGCCCGCGCGTGCGCCTGGAGCAACCGCTGCCCGTGCTCGATCTTCTCGCGTCGTGGGAGCGCCCCTCCCCATGCCTGGCCTCTTTAAAACGGAGCCCGCGCCCGAGCCACCCCCCTGCTGCCTCTCCCCGCTCTGTTTTCGCCCTTGCTCATGCCTCGGAGGCCGCAACCGACGCACGGCGAAGCACCGAAGACCGCCGTCCGCCGTTCACCGTGACCCGCCTTACCCGAGCCGTCTCCGACCCCGAGTTCCCCGCTGTGAGCCTCGCCATGCTCCCCTCTACCTCCCCATGCATTCAATTCTTTGTTTCACGGCCCCTAGGGCTCTAGCTGCGTGCGCCGATGACCTCCGCCTCACCGGCCATGGCGGCCACCGCGCCAACCGTTATCTCCGGCCGTCTTCTCGGCCTGGACGTGTTCGCCTGCTCCCCCTCTCTCTTCCGGTGTTTGTGGTTCATCGAATCGTGGACCAAAGCCCCCAAACCGAGCTCGCCGGCGAGTCCTTGCCGCCGGCCATGGCTGCGCCGCGTGGCTGTCACTGTGCCGGCCGCCAGCGCCTCTTTCTCTCTCCCTCCCATCTGTTTCTGGCCGTCCGTTGCTTGATCGACAGCCCACGTAGGCCGATACCCTTTCGCGTGTAAATATGCTAAAGAGTCCCTCGGTTTCAGATGAATAGAACCCGCAGTCCAAAGCGCATTTCCCTGAGTACGCATTCTCGTTTTGAAAGCGTAAAGTTCACTGCTTTAGTCTAAAGTACGTTTTCAGTATTTACAGAAATGCCATTTGAACTGTTTTGCTTATAAAATCGTCGTTTTAGCTCCGAATTGATCCGTTCAAATCGCGTTAGCTTTGTAATTTCATAATCTACATGTTAGAACTACTGTTAGTCAAGTTTGGAACTTTTAAATTTCATGGTTAGATAAAATTTGCTGTGGGACACTCCACTTATGTGAAATTTGCTGTGGGACACTGGAATATTTTTTCTTTGTTGTGGGACACTAATTTCTTTGCTGTAGGACACCGCCCAGTGTGCCTAGAGCAAAAAAAAAAAAGTACAGTGTCCCACAGCAATTTCACAAACGAAAAGTGTCCTGTAGCAAAATCTCCCTTTTAAATATATTGCTATAGGAAATCCCGTTTAAATCATAACTTTCGCATTTTAGCTCCGTTTTTCGTGAACTTCACGTTGACGTGATCGTAGCGAGACGTAGATTATTTTCACAAACATTTTATCTTGTTTTCTATACTATTGGTGTACTGTTCTAATGATAGGAATGTTTGCTTTGCATGAATGCTTTTGGAATGTTGTATGTTGCCGTGTTGGTCGCGTTCAGACGGTGAGGAGAACGTTGGAGACCAAGAATTCTTCGATGACCAGCAGGACCTGCAAGAGTTTGTGAACCAAGGCAAGTATAGCATGGGCCTACCTTGGTGTCCTATTTCACTTTAATCAATTACTCATTTGCATGTGTCTAATTTAATATCCGTAAGGACATCCTAGTGATTGTTTATCCTGTTCCTTGTCTCCTATGGGAAATTTGCATATGGGTAGATTGCTAGTGCTCTAACTGAACATGATCTATAAGATGATGAATGATTCTATGGAACTAAAAGTATAACATGAGTTATAACAACTGATCCATAGGGCGAAGGGGCAAATGACTGTTGATCATGTTGCTCCCGGCCCTCCATAAGGACTTATCTGTCGGCAAAAGCTGGGACTGACAGTGCAACCGGGAGAGTCATATGGCTCTGACTTTAGCTTAGTAATAGGACCTTTTCTAGCTAGTTAGAGGTTACCTTTATGGCGCAAAAGGGGCTTGCCACGTTGGGTATAGGGCTGCCTCTGTTCCTATGTGTATAGCCGCGATGGATATGTGCCATAGGAAAGAGGGGTTCCTACATCTGCCTGCCAAGGAAACCTAGTGGCCCTAACTTGTTAGAGAAACCTTTGAAATGGCTTCATAGTGTACCCTGCCTGCTCACCTTGGCAGTGACATGGGAGTAATTAACCCGGGCATATGGGGATCACGACTCGCGGTGAATGTGCACCACCTCTGCAGAGGGTAACAAACTGTTATAACAGCCGTGCTCACGGTCACGAGCGGCCTGGAAAACTCACAGAATAACTGGTTACTTGTTGATGATCATTTAAGTTATTCTATGATGATATATGATACATTTGACCCTGATATCTGTTCATATGGGATTAAATGGGAGCTTAAGCAAAATTTGATAATACCTGAGAATAAAAGCTTGACTTACTAAAAATGCTAACTGCAGTAAACCAGTGTCAACCTTTTTGAGCTTCATAACCCCATGTTAACTTGTTAAGTATGGGATGTACTTATGCTTGTTTACTTTCTTTATTTGGATAAAAATCCCGGATGGGTAACAGATGACAACGGGTATGAGGAATTCCCTGAGGATTTTTAGGCTTGTGGTCAACCAGTTGACCTTCCCTATGATGAAGCCCCATGAGAGAGTTACCTTTTTTTATATTCCGCTGTGTGATGTAAGACTAAGTTATATTTTGGATCTGATGTAAGAGACATCATGATGATACTTTATGTAATTTGTTAGCTTGTGTGTGTGATTGATCTCTGGGCACACACGAGTTTTGTGCATTCAATTTTATCCTTAAAATTGGGTGCGACATACCCCTTCACTGAGTACTGATCGGGGTGACCGGACGCTCCGGTCCTACTGACCGGACATAGAGCTCAGCGTCCGGTCGCCCGATGGCGGCCACGTGTCATCTTGTGTTCAACAGGAGTCGTCTGATCTCAATGGTCATGATATGACTGAATGCTCAATCATAAGTGACCGGACGCTGAACCCCCAGTGTCCAGTCGTTTACAGTAAGGTTCCAAAATCAGTTTTCTTCGACCGGACTCGTCCGATGGCACTTGACTGGACTCAGCCAGTGTTCGGTCAGTCACCCTGATAACTGTGCAGCTACATCACCTCTGACCGAACACTGCCTTCCAGCGTTCGGTCAGTCAGAGGCCCAGTGTCTGGTCATATGACCGACGCCAGGGTATCACTGCCATGCCTGACCGGACGCGCTGGTCTCCCTGAGACCAGCGTCCGGTCAGTTGTAAAACAGCAAGACTGACCCTCTATCATCTCTATCTCCTTCACCCTTGCTCAAATGTGCCAACCACCAAGTGTATCACCTTGTGCACATGTGTTAGCATATTTTCACAAATATTTCCAAGGCTGTTAGCACTCCACTAGATCCTAAATGCATATGCAATGAATTAGAGCATCTAGTGGCACTTTGATAACCGCATTTTGATACGAGTTTCACTCCTCTTAATAGTACGGCTATCTATCCTAAACGTGATCACACTCACTAAGTGTCTTGATCACAAAAACAAAATGGCTCCTACATTTTATACCTTTGCCTTGAGCCTTTTGTTTTTCTCTTTCTTCTTTTCCAAGTTCAAGCCTTTGATCATAACCATGTCATCACCATTGTCATGATCTTCATAATTGCTTCATCACTTGGAGTTGTGCTACCTATCTCATGATCACTTTGATAAACTAGGTTAGCATTTAGGGTTTCATCAATTATCCAAAACCAAACTAGAGCTTTTATCAAGTAACCTCTTTGACGACATAAGGCCCTTCCCAGGGGGAGGAGAGCTTGTGCATCCCTTCGGTTTTTTGTTTTCTACAGAGAATGAGGTCACCGACAGCAAATGAATGACCTTTGATGTTGCGGTTGTAGTACCTCCGCAAGCCTTCTAAATATTTGGCTGTGCGGATGCAAGTGATTACGCGTTCTTCCTCGGCCCTGTCGACGTCCTCTGTCCGAACCGCTGTGGCTTGCTCTTCATCATAATTTTTCACCCTAGGTGCTCGGAAGGCAATATCCGCTGGTAGTATGGCTTCTGAGCCATAGACCAAGAAATATGGAGACACGCCGGTGCTGTGACTAGCTTGAGTGCGCAGTCCCAGACTACAGCTGGTAGCTCCTTGAGCCATCTGCCCGGATGCTTTTCTTCTTTCTGATATAGCCTCTTTTTTAGAGCATCAAGAATCATGCCGTTCGCCCGTTCGACCTGGCCATTGGCTCTAAGATGGGCAACGGAGACGTACTTGATGGAGATGCATCGGTCTTCGCAGAAGTCCCAAAAGTGATGGCCAGTAAATGTAGTTCCGAGGACGTTGATGATGCTGTTCGGGAGACCGAATCTGTGGATGATGTCTTCAAAGAGCTCAACTGCTTTCTTTGCAGTAGCCGAAACGAGCGGTTTATACTTGATCCACTTGGAGAACTTATCAATTGCGACGTATATGTACCGGAAGCCACCTGGCACTGGCTTAAAAGGGCCAATCATATCCAGTCCCCAGCATGCAAAGGGCTAGGAAGCTGGAATGGTCTACAGCTCTTGTGCCGGCACGTGTATTTGCTTGGCGAAAAATTGGCATCCTTCACAACGTCGGACGAGGCCTTCTGCATCAGAGATGGCCATGGGCCAGTAAAAACTAGCTCAGAAAGCTTTACCGACTAGTGTTCTCGAGGCCGCATGATTGCCGCAGGAACTAGAATGAATTTCGAGAAGTAACTTCACTTCGTCTTCTTGGGTGATGCATTTTTGCAGTATCCCTTCCTTGCCACTTTTCCTTATCAAGTTGTCGTCCACCAGCACGTAATGCTTGCTTTGACAAATTAGGCATTCAGTTTCAGTCTTATCAGTGGGTACTTCGACGCTAGAGATGTACTTGATGAACTGTTCCCTCCAATAGGTGGCGGCAAAGGTACCATAAGTACCAGCTGCTCGGCGGGGGGAACTTCCTGAATTTCTTTTTCTTCCTTAATGGATGGCGCCAGAAGATCTTGAATGAAGTCCCCCGATGGAATCACGGTGCGAGAGGAGCCCAACTTGGACAAGTGATCGGCGAGCTGATTTTGATTATGTACCACGTGGTGGTACTCGATACCGTAGAACTTCCCTTCAAGCTTCCTAATTTCAGAGCAATATGCATCCATCTTCTCGCTGGAGCAAGACCAGTCTTTGTTAAGATGGTTGATGACCAGCGCGGAGTCCCCATATACCATGAGGCGTTTGACGCCGAGCTCAACGGCTATATGGAGTCCGTGGAGACATGCTTCATATTCGGCGGCGTTGTTGGAGGCTGGAAAGTGTATTAGGAGAATGTATCGGAGTTTATCCTTGGTTGGCGTAATGAACAGAATGCCCGCACCAGCACCGTTGATATTGAGGGCATCGTCGAAATACCTCACCCAGTGCTCAGGGCAAGTAGCGGCGATGGGCTCTTGGATCTCGGTCCACTCAGCGACAAAATCAGCGAGCGCCTGTGACTTGATGGTAGGCCTATTTCTAAATTCAATGGAGTAAGTGCCGAGCTCAACTGCCCACTTGATGATGCGGCCGTTGGCCTCTTTGTTGCATAGAATGTCCCCTAGAGGGAACTCGATAGCCACGGCGATCTTGTAATATTCAAAGTAATGGTGGAGCTTGTGCGATGTAATTAGGATGGCATATAGCAGCTTTTGGACCTGAGGATAACGAGTTTTGGGTTTGTTAAGGACCTCACTGATGAAGTATACCAGACGTTGCACCTTATAGGCGTGCCTGGCCTCCTCGCGTTCAACCACGATGGTTGTGCTGACGACGTGAGAAGTAGCGGCGATGTAGATCAGGAGAGTTTTGTCTGGCCGTGGTGCCATCATGATATGAGGCTTTGTTAGGAACAACTTGAGCTGCTCGAAAGTTGTGTCTGCCTCCTCTGACCAGGAAAAGCACTTGGAGGCCTTGAGGAGTTTGAAGAAAGGTAGCCCCTTTTCACCGAGGCGTGATATGAAGCGGCTTAAGGTAGCCATGCAGCCTATAAGCTTCTATATATACTTGACGCATGTTGGCCGTTTCATGTTGGTGATGACGGAGACCTTGTCAAGATTGGGCTCGATGCCTCGTGCGCTGACAATGTAGCCCAAGAGTATACCAGATGGAACTCCAAAGATGCACTTTGAAGGATTCAGCTTCCATTGGTACCTTTTTAGGTTGGCGAACGTTTCTTTGAGGTCGGTGATAAGATCATCAGCGGTCTTGGACTTGACAACCACATCGTCGATGTATGCTTCGACGTTGCGGCCAATCTGTTGATCGAGGCATATCTGGATAGCCCATTGATAAGTCGCACCGGCATTCTTGAGTCCAAAGGACATGGTGGTATAGCAATACGCACCAAAGGACGTGATGAACGACGTCTTGATCTGGTCTTCTTTCTTGAGGGAGATCTAGTGATAGCTGGAGTAACAGTCAAGGAAGGAGAGAAGTTCGTAGCCGGCGGTGGAGTCTACAACCTCATCTATCCGAGGCAAACCGGAGGGGTCTTTAGGGCAGTGTTTGTTAACATCAGTGTAATCAACACACATTCTCCATTCTTTATTCTTTTTTCAAACGAGAACAGGGTTTGCTAACCACTCAAGATGATACACTTCTTTTATGAATCCGGCAGCTAAGAGCCATTTTATTTCTACCCTAATAGCCTCCTTCTTGTCTGGCGTGAATTGGCGGAGTTTCTGCTTGATCAGTTTGGCGGTCGGTGAGACATTCAAGGAGTGCTCGATCTTCTCCCATGGTACCCCCAGCATGTCTACAGGTTTCCAAGGAAACACATCGATGTTGGCACGTAGGAAGAAGACGAGCGCGCTTTCCTATTTTGGGTCAAGGTGAGCCCCAATCTTCATAGTTTTGGAAGGGTCATCGAGGCTGAGGCTGACCTCCTTTACTTCCTTGGACTTAGTAGATGTGCGAGGAGGCTCCAACTCTGGGATCTCCATGTCGTCGGTGGGCAACGTCTTGGTTTCGGTGACCACGCTGACCATCTAGATGGAGAGGTCGGTGGCTTCAGTGAGGGTGAGCCTCTCTTCTCGCAAGCGTAGGCGATGGAGAGGTTGGCCCGTAGGGCCAGAACTCCTGCAGGCGAAGGCATCTTCAACACTAGATACGCATAGTGTGGTATAGCCATGAACTTGGCCAGAGCTGGCCGACCAAGTATGGTGTGGTAGGTGGTGTTGAAATCAGTGACGTAGAAGTTGATGTGCTCTACGTGGTAGTTGCTTGCCGTGCCGAACTGTACTGGTAGGGTGATCTCTCCAAGCGATTTGGAGGCCCTGCCAGGTACCACACCCCCAAAAGGAGGAGTCGGAGGGTGTAAGATCTGCTAATCCGAGGCCCAACTCCTTTAGGACTCCGGCGAAGAGGAGATTCAAAGCGCTCCCACTGTCGACGAGCACTTTCCTAAAAAGCACCTTCTGGACGGTTGCGTCGAGGACGAGGGGGAAACGCCCTGTGTAGGGAATGTCTGCCCACTGGTTAGCCCTGCTGAAGGTGATGGGGACCTCAGACCATGGGTGATAGCTAAGGTTGGCAATGGCGTCGTCCGTAGTGACGGCGAGCACTCGACATGCGGTGAGCTTCCGTTCTTTTCTGCTCTTGGTGGAGGCGAGGCCCCTAAAGATGGTGGCAACCACCTTGTCATGGTCCTAGAAAGCATTGTCATTGCCCCTAGGTAGTCGGCGACCTCTGGCTCCGTCGTTGGCATCGTCATCCAGCTTTTTGTCCTAGAACTCCTTAGCCAAACTGAGGTAGTTCTTCATCTTGTACTTGACATTCTTATGGAGAGGGCACGGGCCATCAAGGATCTTTTGGTACTGCTCGTCATAGTTGCGCTTGGCGCAAGGTTCATTGACAGCAGCGATGATGTGGTCTGGCCGTCGGCGGTGATTTTGACCAGACTTGGGCCCTTCTGGCCAATCACGACTATTGTCACGATGGTAACTGTGATCGTCGAAGCGGCGATCGTTGTGGCGTCGGTCGTCGGGGTGGTCATCATAGCGACGTGTTGGGCGATGAGTGTCCGCATCCTCATTGAAGCGCACCTTGGCTTCCTTGGCATCGGTGTACCGGTTGGCGGTTGTGATCATCTCGCCAATCCCAGTGGGCGGCTTGCGGATGAACTTGGAGCGAAGCTCACGGTGATGGAGTCCTCGGATGAAGGCGGTGATGACCTCGGCTTCCGTGATGTTTGGAATAGAATTCCTCATTTCGGAAAAGCGTCGAATGTAGCTACGGAGGAGCTTAGATGACTTTTGGTTGATGCGGTTCAGATCATGCTTGGTGCTCGGTCGAGTACACAAAGCCATATAATTGTCGGTGAAGACTTTTTTTAGCTCTTCCCAAGATCCGATGGAGTCCGGGGCAAGGCTTGTGAACCAGCTCATGGCAGCCAGTGTGAGCATGATGAGGAGATAGTTTGCCATGAAACTAGAGTCTCCTCTGGCAGCGCGGATAGCAGTGGCGTAAGCCTGTAGCCACTGTGTTGGCTTCATCCTTCCTTCGTAGGGCTCAACCCCAGTGATTTTGAAACCGTGAGGCCACTGGAGTGTTCGGAGCACCCTTGTGAAAGCTGGCGGCCCCTTAGGGTTATTGGCACCATCGTCTGTAGCATTGTTGGTGGCGATTGGCTCGAGAGCTAAGTCTGGGTTACCGTACTCTCGCTCGTACTCCTGGTAGCAGCGTACTTCGTCTTCATGGCGATCGAAGCAGCATTCGTCGATACGTCGTCGTGCATCTCGGAGATTGTTGAGGTGCACTCGGACGTCCTGGTCGACCTCCTGGTCGTGTTGGCGGTGATGTTCGGTGCGGTTGACCCTAGCTCCACCCTGGAGGGGTTGCCTATCGTCGCGGTGCTGGATGATGAAGCGACTTTGGCGGTGATTGGTTCTTGTGGCGACTGATTGGCAAATCGAAGTGGTGAAGTATGAAGGTCTTTAATTCTGGCGAATCTCATTGACCTTGCAGTGCGCCGCTTTAAGCATGGTGGTGACCTTGGCGAGCTCGGGCATCTATAGGAGGTGGGCAAGCTCGTTGGCGGCCACTGCCAGATTGGCGCTTGGAGTCTTGAAGACGTCATGGCCGTCAACGCGAAGAAACTCTTCATCGAGGTTGCGCTGGAGTGGCCTTCCTTGAGAGTCGAGCTACTGCTTGGCCATTGCAAGGGCATTTTTGTTTGGTCAGCATTGTGCGCGGATGACATTCCGGTTCTCATGAGCGGCGCGTTCCTCCTCAGTCTCGCCATTCCAAGGGGGGCTGTCGATGCTGACGTTAAAGATCGCACCACCCCGGAAAGGAGGGAGATGAAGTTGCTCGGTGAAGGTTTCGGCAAGGGTCTCCATAGAGCCTTGGGACTCGGAGTCTAGATTCTCCTCTATGATGGTCTAGAGGGATGCTCCATACTGTCGGCCGACGTGGAGCATGTTGACGGTCGGCGGAGGCTTGTCGGCGATCTGGTCGGCGAGAGGATGGATGTCTCCCTCCTAGTCAGCGAATTTGCTTCTTAGGGTGTCTTGGAAGGTGGCGGCGACATTGGTGACCCTGAAGGGCAGAGCCGCACCTCCTAGAGTTTCCCAAGTAGCCTCTGATAGAGTTGGATCAGAGGGTGGTCGGCGCTGAACCAAAGTGTCTAGAGCCGATTCGACAATGGAGAGGCAATCGGCGAGCTTCAGACCGACCCGATCGATGGATTCGATCAGATCATTGTTGTTGATCTGCCTCCTCTGGTAGCGAGGAAGCGGGCGGCGAGTTATTGATGAAGGCAACCTTAGAGGTGATTCTGAGATCGGATCTACAGTCGTAGGTGCGGGGATGATCAGCACAGAATTGATCTGTGCCGGCTCGAGGAGCTCTCCAACTCCATTAGCATTGATGATCCAGGAGATTGATCCGACCGTGGAGATCTGGCTGGGCTGCGGGAGGGACAAAGAGCCTATGGAAAAAGCCCCTACCTGGCGCGCCAACTGTCGATAGAATATCGTCGGCAGTCCTCTGAGGGATATCCCACGAAGGTAGATTGATCGGTAGAGGAGCATGAGATCAAGAACAAGAAGGCAATAGAGACACATGAGTTAGATAGGTTCAGGCCGTCAGTATAACATAATACCCTACTCCTATGGTCTATTGGTTTGTATTAGCTATCGTATGATATTGCATGAGTTTGGAGGGGTCCCTGCCCGCCTTATATAGTCCGGAGAGCAGGGTTACAAGTCAGTTATATCTAAGAGATAACAGGAAAGTAATAACTGATTACAGGAATCTTGGAATCATACATATCCTAACAGATCTCGTAGTATCTTCAGGATATCTTCCAGATGTCTTGCGGGAGGCGCCGAGTAGAGTCGTGCCCCGCAAGGCTTCATCTTGTGGGCTAGGCCACCCCTGGGGGCGTAGCCCATGTGGTCTGCCATGTGTATCCGGGGTCATGCCCCCCACAATAATGGAAAATTTCTGGCTTCAGCCTTCTTTTAAAAAGAAGAAGCATTAGTCCAAACTTATTACAGTAGCACACCCATAATTAAAACTTATTACATGTTCAAAACTAAAGTCCAAGATGGTAAATGAAAGATCATCCATGCAATGCGAAGAACTCCATGGCTCTTGATTCTAGTAGCTTGCAAGCGTCAAGAATTCGTTCCTTGCCGTCATCCGAGCGCTGCAATAGAGCCCAAAACCGTAACTAGTATGTTCCCCTAAAAAGAACCTACAAAAAAGTTTTTGGGTGGGGCTATATCTACCCCTGAAACCAGCTAATACAAGTGTGGAGGAGTTGGGAAACTATACCAAGGTGTCGCTACACTATTTTAGAGCTCTTCATTTTTATAGTGCTTAGTGATACACATGGTGATTAGTTTAGGTGCTATTACAAAACGCTTAGGCTAGTTAGACCACCTCTAAATGTGCTTGCTATAGGTTTAGACCTAGTATTAGTGAGGTTTCCATACCTCTTGCTATTAGGGGCTTGCGCGCACCATGTTTGTATATTGGAGGGCCTTGTAGTCTTGTGAGACCACACCAACTGTGTATGTGGTGTGGCCACCATTGTGTACTGGAGGGAACGAGGCCCACAGTAGTTTGGCTAAGCTCGATAGTGAAGACGGTGGGGAGCGATCTTGGAGAGGCCATCTTGGAGACCCACTTGCTTGTGGGGAAGGACCGAGGGCTATCCACGAAGTTGCCTAACCGGGAGCTTGGCTCTTGCGAGGGCATCCTTGCGAGGGACTCCAACGAGGACTAGGGGAAGCGTGAGTTTCTCAATACCTCGGTAACAATACCGAAGTCATGGATTGAAATTTGCATCTCTATCACCCTTTTACCTTCCACATTTATATTATAACATTGGTTGTGTGCTTACTTTCATAGCTTAGTTTGATAGGCTAGTTGATAGGTTTGGAACCTAGGGTGCATATCTCTTTTACGGTAGGGACAGCAAACACACCTAGCAAACCTTAGTTGCACATCTAGTTTAGTGCCCATAGTTTTAGAAGTAGTTTTAAGTTGCCTAATTCACCCCCCCTCTTAGGCGTCATGGTCCCTTGAATGGTCGACCTTAATCGGTCCAGCGAGCAACACCATTCAAGACATCTCCCATCTTGCGATGGCCCAATCCCTCGCTAGCCCTTGATTCCATTCTCGTTATCTTGGTTAAGTTTTAGATCATTACTCCATCTCGTGTTGCTTGGTGGACAAATAAGCCCTACGTGCGCGGGAGATGAGAAACCCATCACCTTCTCGACTTCTATTGTCTAAGCAAACTAAGCATTGATTATGTGAAAATGAAAGTAAACAATCAATAATACAAGGTAGCGGATCAATCACAAGGGATGAAAGCTCAACTAGGTACTTGTTAGGTAACTAGTCATATTGTAACATAGCATGCATGTACTTAACATTTGTTCACATTATACAATTTGCAAAAAAAAAGAGTTAGAATGCTTAATTGCCTGCCCTGGTTCTTGGTTTGGGGCTGCTTGGTAACGACGTCGGTCACGGGGGGTCTCCTTAGGTGAAACTTCTTCGTTTGATTCCTCACCTATAGATGCATGATGCGAATTAGTACAATGATGTTAATCAATGTAGATGTCAAGCTTGCAATGATGTATAACATATGGGCTAGTAATATATACAACATTTATGTTATAGTGCAATTGATTAGGTCCTGTTACTGTCATGTCAGACTGTTCGGTTGAGCTGCCGGACTGTCTGCACGAACATGGTTTGTGTGGCTAAATAGTGAAAACAGTCTAGGTGAAATACTACTTTAGATACTAAATGTGTGTTTACCAGACTGTTCGCCTGAACAAGCGGACTGTCTGTGTGAACACCTTCTAGAAAGTGAGCCTCAAGAATGTAGGGAGCGAATTATTGGAACAGTTCGAGGGTACTTTTGGACTATCTGCGAGTGCATTGTGCCCATGAGATTAGTGAAGTGGTGATCTAGAAGGACATTAATGGTGTCAAGATGAAGCATCAAAGGATTGATCAAAGAGCAAGCAAAGCACCCCAAATAAAAGCAAACATTGAGAACTCACAAAGTGGAAATTATCAATTGGTATCTAGAATTGGTTCTCTTAACAAGTGGTATTGAAAAGAAATGAAGCAAGCCAACCACAATAAGAGAAACACTTGATCATAAGTGGTTTTCAATTCAAGTGTGAAGAATGGATTATATCTTTGTTGATTGGTCTTCACCAAGCTACTAATTGGACTTCAGATTGCTATTGGAGAAATGCATTGGAATCTAATGACTTTTCTCTTCTCTAAGAAATCAAAGGTATAATTCAAATATGCATGATCATTTCATCCCTTGCTAGTATGCGGTTAGTGCATATAGTACAAGCTTAATAGGATCATGCATAACAAATGAAAAGTTTATATTCATACTCTACCACTATTGCTTGAATGGTTGATTGATCTAGTGGTAGTATATGAGTTTGTTCATGAGCTAGTGAACACAAGTACTTGATCTATATTGGATTGCAATCAAGTGAAAAGTACAACCTCAATAAGATAATTGCTAATGGCGTGTAAAGAAGCTTAGGGAGGGTTCAAACCAAACCTAGAAGCTTAGGCAAATCAATTGGTTCAAGTCAAAATTGAGAAGCTCATGAAGATAAAAAGAGTTCAAGAAGGAAGATTACAAATGCAAAATCCAACAAGTGGTATCCACATCACCATCAAGATTTAACAGTGGAATCTAGATTATCATCAAGTGGTATGCCTCCACAACTAATGTCTAGATCATTCTATAAAATGATGTCAATGGGTGGTAACCACAAGTGGTCCTCAACTTTAAGTGATCTCCAAATGAAGAGAAGACTTCCCTCACCTACATGACTTCAAATTGTTATCAAGTGGTGTCAAGACATACATCATATAGGTGGTGTCCATAAAAAAATACAAGATTCAAGTAGTGTCAACCTTCTCGAAGCTTTGATGCAACCTTTTTGTGGCAATTAATGACGAAGGGAGAGAAATTGGTACAAATATATATGCAAGGGGGAGAAACTACACATGAACAAAGGGAGAGTTCGACATGGACATGGACTTAGGTGAAGCTATTGATCAATTGAGATAACAACTAGGATCACAAATACAAGTAAGATTGAAAATAGAAGGGGATCCAAATTCTTGAACAAAGAGAAGCACACAAATAGGGGGAGCAAGCTCATGAATACATGTTTGATGCATTTGGTTGTGCATTACGTTTTCTTGCTTGCATATGCATAGTAGTTTTATCATGTGGTATCATGCTTGTGTGCAATGTTTGCTGGAACTAAGACTTGAGTGATGAAATGTTTAGTTGGTATCTAGAGCTCTAGACTTAGCGTGCAAGTGGTAACTAGAACCTTGTTTACATTGTTGATCTGCGTGGTATATAACTTCACTCATTTCTAGCAAGGTATCAATGCTAAGGATGGTTTTCGACACCTAACTATGCACGGAAATCTAAGAATATAACCTATCCAATGGCGTTGGTCTATGTCAAAATTCCACAGGAGTCAACGGGGATCGTCGAAACAAGTCAGCGTCCAAAATCTACCAAGGTGCTGTGACACCGTCTTTTGGTTTGTTGTGTTATGTATCACCTTAGAGGCCATTAGGGGGCGTGTCCCGGGGTTATACACTTCCCCCAAAGACTTTATATTGAGCCACCACTGCTCACGTTAAGTTTTGGATTTTGCTTTAGATCAATCTGTCTTCAAATAGTCAGTGTTTATCGGTTTGTGAAACCCCATATTCTAGTGCTTAATCATACATCCGTAATTATCACTTCAATTGAATTGTGTTCTTTCGAGTTCTTGCTTATGTTCTTCAATTCGCATACAGGGATTAGCCTCCTCAGCGAGGTCAAATGGATTGTGATGCGGTTGATAACTAGAGGAGACATCATGTTAAGGTTGCAAGGTTGGAGTCTTTTGATATAAAGCCGGATTGGTGTGTCGCATCTCCACCAAATCGATAGTTACCTCCGTTTAACGGAAGATCGGGAAACCGTTACTGGAGATGCTCTAAACATTTTGCTAGGCTCATTTAAAAAACACACAACAAGCTGAGCTAAAGAGGTAGAGTTTTTTGTCCAGCTCTTAATCATTGAAGCCAAGCACATAGACCCAGCCCTCTACTCCTCTAGTGAGAAGCCCGCATTACATGTTGTCTTGCCACTTCACCTACTACCTCTTCCCTTCCCAAGTCAACCAGCACATAGGAGAAACCAGCACAAAGGGGGAGAGACTTGACTCCATGATCAATCGGCCTGCACGCCGGTAAGAGAGACGGAGGCTGCCCTGGTGAGTGGATTCATCAAAATTATTGTGCCAAGGCTGTTTTCTCTCTCAAGTGAGAAGTACAAGCTGCACAACAGCGTCAAGGGTAATGTCGAATTCCTGCAGCATGAGCTTGAGATGATTGCTAGAACTATTGATGACCAGATCTCCAGGGGAGAGCATCTTAGCTCAGCTCGAACTCAGTGGATCCAGGAGCTGCGTCAACTGGCCTATGAGATTGAGGACTGCATAGACCGCTACGTGTATCGTCTGACCTACAAGCAGCAAGCATCGTCCATCCGTCGGGCCACCATAGTACTCGCCAGCTCGCAGTTCGCCGACGAGATCCGGAAGCACCGGGACAAAGTCAAGGAACCATACGAGCGCATACGGAGGTACACATCCGACTCCCAGTGGTCTACTCCGGTTGAGCCGCCAGCGCCTGCGTATGATCCGCACACCAAGAAGGCCGACCTCGTCGGAATCGACGTGCCGCAAGAGGAGCTCTTGGAGCTCCTGGAAGATGACGAGGTTGAACGGAGGAGGAAGGTTATCTCCATCGTTGGGTTCAATGGGGTAGGCAAGACCGTTCTTGCTGAGCAGGTGTATGAAAACGATGCTGCTAACCAGTTCAGTCCGAAGGCTTGGATTGATGCACAGGAGAAGGATGCCAAGGCTGTTCTGTTATCCCTTCACTCAAGTCTTGGTCTTCACAATGAACCACAGGGTACCAGCAACGTCAAGCTCCTAAGCTCAAAACTTGAAGGATACTTGCAAGATAAGAGGTACAGAATCATACTAATTTTTGAGAAAATTCTCTCAGATCAGGCATCAATTGCTCTCTTCCCAGTACATGATTAGAAATAAATTTTAGTTAGCATTGAACAAACTAAAAAATACAATACCTCAAATGATTACACCCAATTGATGCCATCGTTTAATGCTGTCATGTAATAATGTTGAGCCGGTTAATTATCCTGCAGTAAGAGAACCCCATTGGTTACGCTGGCCTTAAAGCAGTTTGATAACTGTGCATTGTCATTAATTTTACTGTTAGGTACCTTATTGTGATTGATGACATGAGGACTGAACTACTCTGGAGTACTATAGGATCAGCTTTCCCTGATAACAAGGGTCTCAGTTGCAGAATAATAGTGACAACGCCTATTCAGTCAATAGCTTATGCCTGCAGCTCATGACCGCTATATCTACAAAATGAGAGGACTTGGTAAGAAACATTCAGCACAACTGTTCAAGAGGAAAGGGCCAAAAGTTGAACTCGAGCAAGCACAGATTTTGAAGAAATGTGATGGTCTACCACTACTTGCCCTAGTTAGCATAGCACAGTTCCTGTCCAAAAAGTGTGTGCCAAATGGAACAAGCTGTAAAGATGTGGCTAGGCTACTATTTGGAGACGGACAAAGATACCTTGGCAAGAATGCAAGGGGTGCTAGCAAAGAACTATGCAAGCCTACATGGACATGAGCTCAAAGCATGTTTGCTATATTTGGGTTTGTTCCCAAGTGAGCATCCAATCAGGAAGAAGAGGTTGTTAAGGCGTTGGTTAGCTGAAGGCCTTGTAGAAACACAAGACCTCGCAGTGATGAATTTTCAGGAATTCATAGACCGGAATATCACCAGGCCCATTGATGTGAGCTACAATGAAAAGGTGAAGACATGCAGAACTTGTGGAATAATGCTCGAGTGGATTAGACGCAAGTCCGTCTCTCAAGATTTCATTACCCTATGTTGTGACGGCATAGTAAAGTTGCTCTGTGATCAGGGGGGGCAACCTAAATGTGTCCGTCGGCTCTGTCTCCATCGTGATGGTACAGCCCATGTGAGTTTAGGTAATGTATCACTTGTCCGTTCGCTGACGATCTTCAACGAGGCAGATGAAACTTTGGTGGATTTTGGGAACTGTCAGCTACTACGTGTTTTAGATCTTGAAGAATGCAACAGTTTGAGTGAAGAAAAACTCAGGAATTGGCAACTTGCTGCTGCTGAAGTACCTTAGCCTGGGAGGAACAATTACAAAACTTCCAAGAGAGATTGCAAATCTGGAATTTTTGCAGACACTCGACATAAGGAGAACAAATGTCAGAACACTGCCCATAGACGTCATGTCGTTTCCCTTTCTCGTCCATCTGCTTGGAAAATTTAGGCTCACTGGTAAAGCCAAACAAATGAGTAAGGCAGAACAGTTTTTATCATCAGGGAAAAGCAACTTGCAGACATTGGCAGGATTTATCGTTGGTGAAAGTGAAGGATTTCTGCAGCTACTGACTCATATGAACAATCTGCGAAAGATCAAAGCATGGTGTGAGTCTATTTCCGGCAGCAATGGCACAGTTCATCTTGTGGAGGCTGTTCAAAAGTACATCCAAGATAACGATGAGGAGGAGCAGACTAACCAGGATGACCGCTCCATGTCACTTCATTTTAAGGTTTCCTCTTTGGACTTCCATTCTTTGAAAGGCCCCTGCTATCTTAGCTCACTGAAATTGCATGGCATGTTAGGGACGGCATTGCCTCCGTTTGTTTCATTATTGCGTGGTCTCCGTGAGTTGTGCCTTTCAACAAGCACCCTGACAGCAGATATCCTGGCTACAGTGAGCAAATTATGCTACTTGCAATATCTCAAGCTGATTGCAGACCAGATTGAAGAATTCTTCATAGAAGCAGGGGCATTCCCGAAGCTTCTGCGCCTGTGCCTTGTGCTTCAACATCCGACCAATAATATCCTGGTAATCAATGAGGGCGCTCTATCAAAGCTTGTCGCACTTCAGCTGCTTTTTGAAGGTCTAAATGGTCCTTCTGGCATCAATATTGCACACCAGAAATCCCTTAAGGAAGTTACACTTCATCCTGATCAAACTATAAAACTGGATCAATGGCAACAAGCAGCTAGGGATCATCCGAACAGGCTCAATGTTGAACTTATGGGCACCATTGATCCAATGGATATTGATGCTGCAGAGAATTCTCCTCTGCAAGATGAGAAATCAACTCCTGAGAACGTCACACAAAGGCCACTTCAGGATCATTCCAGTTCATCTACCAGACTCAAAGTAATGATGACGTGATGAAATGTAGGTTTGAAGAAATCAAGAAAGTGAGTCCCGACCATGAGCATTCTGTTGAAACATCGGTTTCTAACAAGAGTGAGAAGTGGGCGGAGGCCTTCGTCTTAGGACGGGGTCTCCGCCCGAGATGGGCGGAGGCCGGCCTCCACCTAAGACGGGCGGAGGTCCCTGAACGCAGCGCACTCCTGTCGGACAAAATCCTCTGTCGGAGGCTCCAGACAGAAGGTCGCTAAACGAGGGATTCAGTAGGCTTTAGCCAAGTAGGAGTAAGAGAAAGGGGCGGAGGCCCTTGGCTTTGGCCAATGCTCCGGACTCGGGCTTTGGCTCAGGCTCTGCCTGAAGGAGAGAGTGAGGATCAAGTACCGACTCACAAGAACTAGGGTTTCATAATTGCTTTACCAACCTCCCGCTCACAGTTACAAGTGTTCCCTATTTATAGGGCTCAACTACCACTTTACAGAGTTTACAACAGTGCCCCTCAACTGCTACGGTACATTCCAGGAATATTCCAACCCTAGTGTCTAACCTCAGGGGTGTTCTCATCACACCGTCTCGCGATGTCTTCATCTTGGGCCTAAGCCGACGCCCACTAGAGGCCCATCAACTGTCCCCACGTATGCCTTGCTGACCTGATCGTTCCTTGATGGGCCTCCACCGCCCTGGGGAACACCTTCGCCATGATTACTGCGCTTGGCCTCTGCTGTCCTGGGAGAAACTCCACCGTCATTCTTGTACTAGGCCTCCGCCGTCTTGGGAAGAGCCTCCGCTAGCTAGGCCTCGCCGTCTTGGGGAGAGCCTCCGCCGGCTAGGCCTCCGTCGTCTTGGGGGGAAGCCTCCGCCGGCTAGGCCTCAGCCGTCTTGGGGGGAAGCCTCCGCCGGCTAGGCCTCCGCCGTCTTGGGGAGAGCCTCCGCCGGCTGGGCCTCCACCGTCCTGGGGAGAGCCTCCACCGGCGAGGCTTCCGCCGTCTTAGGGAGAGCCTCCATCGGCCGGGCCTCCGTCGTCTTGGGGAGAGCCTTCGCCGTCTAGGCCTCCGCCGTCTTGGGGAGAGCCTCCGCCATCTTGGGGAGAGCCTCCGCCGGCCGGGCCTCCGCCATCTTGGGGAGAGCCTCCGCCGGCCGGGCCTCCGCCGTCTTGGGGAGAGCCTCCGCCGGCCGGGCCTCCGCCGTCTTGGGGAGAGCCTCCGCCGGCTAGGCCTCCGCCATTATTCCTTCATCAGGCCTCTTCGAGGGGGAGTTGACCTATACTCCGTATGGGCTCCCCCAACAGTAGCCCCTCAGCTACTAGGTTATGGATGGTACTACATGACCTGGTAGATGTTCATACAAGAAGAGGCACTATACAACCCAGATCTTGGTAGCGAGGATTGCCCTCCGCAACCCGTTCATGCACGCCTCGCTAAAAACTCCATCCCAAAAACCCTGTGGGAAAAAAGGGCATGGAGAAAAGAGCACGCGCATGACTCTAACCTATACATGCACTAATTCCTTAGGCTTTCAGCTCTGGGTGCCTTTATCTTCTAGATTTCTTCATCTATGGCCTTCGGCTCCTTCTGCTGCTTCTATGGCATGGTTCATCGGCTTCGCTCAGTGCTCTAGTCTTCATTTCTAGGACCTTCACGATGCGTAGGTCTGTATCCTTGAGGCCTTTGCTTCTGATGTCTTTTTGGCGCGTAGGTGTGTCTCCAAGGCCTGATTGTATGAGCCTTCGTCTATGTCTCTTCTCGGTGCAGAGGTCTTCACCTTCGGGTCTTCCGCCATTGGTGTCATCTCGGCGTGCGGGTCTCCGCCTCCGAGGCCTCCCCAGGTCTTCATCTCTGGGGTCTTCGCCTCTAGTGCCTTCATGATGCGTAGGCCTTTGCTTCCAAAGCCTTCGCAGGTGTTCATCTCCGAGGTCTTTACCTCCGAGTCTGGTATCGTCTTGGCGTGCTGGCCTCCGTAGGCCTTCGTCTTTTCTTCGGGCGGAGGTCTTCATCTCCGATCCTTCTTTGGGTGGAGGTCTTCGTCTTTTCTTCAGGCGGAGGTCTTCGTCTCCGATCCTTCTTTGGGTGGAGGCCTTCGTCTTTTCTTCAGGCGGAGGTCTTCGTCTCCGATCCTTCTTTGGGTGGAGGCCTTCGTCTTTTCTTCAGGCGGAGGTCTTCGTCTCCGATCCTTCTTTGTCCTTCAAATAAATCTTCGTTCACGAGCGCCAGACAAAAGGCATCACGCTCCTGAGTGGTTGGTCCTCCGGTGCACTCCCCTAGCCCCTCTTGGCTGGCGTTTGTGGTCGAGTTTTTAGCCACGATTGGTGTAGTCGACGTAGTCATAGTAGTCGAGGTAGAAGGTTGTTGTGAGGCCTTCAAACCGTTGCTCACGAGCACCAGGCAAAAAGACTTGATGCCCTAGAGAAGCTGGTCCGTGTGCTTCCCTAGCCCCTCTTGGCTAGTGCTCGTGACCAGGTCCTTAGTGACGCTTGGTGTAGGCGACGCAGTTGTAGTAGTGGAAGTAGGTGTTCAGAACCAAGTTTGCCGATGTAGACGTCGACGGAGGTTCTTGAGCCATATTGCAAAAGTTATTTGACAGAGGCGATGTTGTTGTACACGATGAAGGTGTCGATGAAGCCCCTCGTGCTGTCGCGTTGGCGGAGGCTAGTTGTCATGGTTTTGCCGAAGGTCCTCCTGCAAAGCTGCTTGGCGAAGGCCAAAAGGTGTTTTTGGCGGAGGCGATGTTGGTGAAGTTACCAAAGATGGTTGCGGAGCCCCTCATGCCGAAGAGCTTGGCGAAGGCGATGCCTACATAGACGCCGACGCCGCGTGTCGAAGTCCGGAGAAGTCATAAAAATGCAACTGAGTTGATCTCCTGCATTTTTAGGGACTTAGGTTGGGCATTATAGCTTCGTCGAATATCGACTTGCTTTGCAAGTCTTTCGACACCCGGAAAGGCACTGGCTTTCCCACTAGCTGCAAAAGATGGTTAGTCATTTATATGATATGTGAAGGTAGCACGAGAGCCTTAGCTCCGTGACCTGGTGCCCGTGTTGGTTCAGGACTTCTTCCAGGATTTGATGTCTCAGCACGACAGCCTTAGCTTCGTGACCTGGTGCCCATGTTGTTTCAGGATTTCTTCCAGGATTTTGATGTCTCAGCACGACAGCCTTAGCTTCATGACCTGGTGCCCGTGTTGTTTCAGGACTTCTTCCAGGATTTTGATGCATAGAGTCATGGCGCCCGTGTATTCTCGGGACTTCTTCTGGGTGGCCCGGGCCATGCATTGCAATGTATTTACGCGATATATGTATGCGATGATGAGAATGATAGCATTTGCGCAAAAATATTTAAAAGGTGTAAACTTATTATGCATGCTGCAAGAATGTTGGTTAAGTTTGAATGAAAGACAAGCTATGCATATAAGAAATAATGTCCTCAAATGAGAGGGTAATAGTTTTAGATGGCTAGCAAAGGCTGCCACTTGATAGCCTGCATGAGCACAGGTAAGATTCATAGCAGTGACTATAGTAAGGATTAGTTCCCTGTGAAGGTTAGCTCAAATATTTGATTGATATAGATATTATGAAGATCTTCAAAGAATTTAGTCAGTATAGCCTACAAAAAAGAAGAAGAGGAAAACATGTTAGTGTTTGTGGGTTCGAAGGTTGGTTGGATGTCGAAAGTCAATTTTTGATGGAGATCTCCGACTAGAAGGCTGTTAATAGGCGAAGGCTGTAGAGTGACGAAGGCTACCAACCGATGAAGTTCAATGATTGACGAAGACCAATCAATGACGAAGGCTGCTGAAAACCAATGATAGATGAAATCCACTGATTGATGAACGAAGACCATGACTGACGAAGGCTCAAAAAGACGAAGGCCAAAGACTAACAAAGGTTATTGACTGGTGAAGGCCAATACGTGTCAAAGGCACCGGCGAAGACCGTTGAAAGATGAATAATCGACGAAGGTCCTTACTGACACATGCCCTGCTGAAAGTTGTAGAGAACCTTGATTGATGAAAGCCACTGACTGATGACGGAGGCTGTTGACTGATCGAAGGCTGCCCACTGACTGACGACGGAGGCTGCACTGACATATAATAAAGACCAGTCTCCGCCTAAGACGGGCGGAGGTTGTTGGCTGTTGAATACCACTTACTGGAGAAGGCCATTTGTAGATGAATATTCACTGACTCATAGAGGATCACTGAGTTATCTGATAAGTGTTGAATATTCCATGAGAACCACTGACTGGCGGAGGTTATTGACTGATTCATATAATTGTTGGACAGATATGTGACGAAGGCTGATCACTTAATGAGAAGAATTGCCTGCTTAGGTGTGGTGCATGCGTTGGATCGCCAAGGTTGCAAAGGTAGCATATATGTGATCCAAATCTCTGAAGGCTTATATAGATTCTGCACATCTTTTCATAAATAGAGTAAAGGCATCATAGTGGCTAGCGGAAGTTGTATGATCAATATGATGAGAAGATCTGGTTACGAAATCCAGACTCATAAAACTTTTTACTGGATTTTGCGAAGTTATTAGCAAAAATAGAAATAAGAGCAGAGTACGGAGTTATCAGAATATAAAAATGTGAGCAAAGATGAAATCAGAGGGTAGTGCTGCTTTTATTTCTGAAAGCCTTCTAATCTTTGTAGAAACTTTTTTAAGTAGTAGCGGCCGAAGGCTTTAGGAGTTCGGCTAAAAATTCTTCTTTTCTTTCTCTTTAGATCTCAGATAGTCTTTACGGAGATGTAAGTATGTCGTACACTCATACCTTCACCCAAAGGTTCTTACCGTCCTTTGAGGTTCACTGCCAATCTGCTAATGAAGTCATTGCAACAAAGGCTAAGCCGAAGAAGGTGCGCCGACGAAGGCAGGTCGGAGAAGGTCCTCTGATGAAGGTCTAGCTAGAGAATGTCGGCGATGAAGGCCAGTGGCGACTGGCGAAGGATGGGCTGGAGAAGGCCCGCCGACGAAGGCTCCAACTTCTAGCTCTGCAAAAAATTTCGTGCCGAGCACGGTGGGCGCCACTGTTGAAACATCGGTTTCTAACAAGAGTGAGAAGTGGGCGGAGGCCTTCGTCTTAGGATGGGGTCTCCGCCCGAGATGGGCGGAGGCCGGCCTCCACCTAAGACGGGCGGAGGTCCCTGAACGCAGCGCACTCCTGTCGGATAAAATCCTCTGTCGGAGGCTCCAGACAGAAGGTCGCTAAACGAGGGATTCAGTAGGCTTTAGCCAAGTAGGAGTAAGAGAAAGGGGCGGAGGCCCTTGGCTTTGGCCAATGCTCTGGACTCGGGCTTTGGCTCAGGCTCTGCCTGAAGGAGAGAGTGAGGATCAAGTACCGACTCACAAGAACTAGGGTTTCATAATTGCTTTACCAACCTCCCGCTCACAGTTACAAGTGTTCCCTATTTATAGGGCTCAACTACCACTTTACAGAGTTTACAACAGTGCCCCTCAACTGCTACGGTACATTCCAGGAATATTCCAACCCTAGTGTCTAACCTCAGGGGTGTTCTCATCACACCGTCTCGCGATGTCTTCATCTTGGGCCTAAGCCGACGCCCACTAGAGACCCATCAACTGTCCCCACATATGCCTTGCTGACCTGATCGTTCCTTGATGGGCCTCCGCCGCCCTGGGGAACACCTTCGCCATGATTACTGCGCTTGGCATCTGCTGTCCCGGGGAGAAACTCCACCGTCATTCTTGTACTAGGCCTCCGCCGTCTTGTGAAGAGCCTCCGCTAGCTAGGCCTCGCCGTCTTGGGGAGAGCCTCCGCCGGCTAGGCCTCCGCCATCTTGGGGGGAAGCCTCCGCCGGCTAGGCCTCCGTCGTCTTGGGGAGAGCCTCCGCCGGCTGGGCCTCCACCGTCCTGGGGAGAGCCTCCACCGGCGAGGCCTCCGCCGTCTTAGGGAGAGCCTCCGCTGGCCGGGCCTCCGCCGTCTTGGGGAGAGCCTTCGCCGGCTAGGCCTCCGCCGTCTTGGGGAGAGCCTCCGCCATCTTGGGGAGAGCCTCCGCCGGCCGGGCCTCCGCCGTCTTGGGGAGAGCCTCCACCGGCCGGGCCTCCGCCATCTTGGGGAGA
Source organism: Miscanthus floridulus (assembly GCF_019320115.1). Classification (NCBI taxonomy): domain Eukaryota; kingdom Viridiplantae; phylum Streptophyta; class Magnoliopsida; order Poales; family Poaceae; genus Miscanthus; species Miscanthus floridulus. The sequence goes on from NC_089587.1 coordinate 37,613,623, forward strand.
GCCTCCACCGGCCGGGCCTCCGCCGTCTTGGGGAGAGCCTCCGTCGGCCGGGCCTCCGCCGTCTTGGGGAGAGCCTCCGCCGGCTAGGCCTCCGCCATTATTCCTTCATCAGGCCTCTTCGAGGGGGAGTTGACCCATACTCCGTATGGGCTCCCCCAACACATTCTCTCGTTTCAATGGACCTGTCCAATGTTGCATGTGCTACTAATGTTAATAGTACGACATGCTAGTACAAGGATCACAACTCTTACGCCTGTTCGTTCAGTGTTTTCCCATGTTTCTGTTGTCCGGTCGTTTCATCGTTACTTAGTTAGTTGATAAAGTAAGTGGTGTGCATTCTAGACATCCCTATTGTCTTGTTCAGTGCAGCATTGAGGATTGATAAAGGCTCTTATCCCATAACATCAATACTTGGTAGCATGTGGGATTTCTTAAGATTGCGAAACTATCAAACGACCACTTAGGAATAGCCATTACTCATACCACCAAAGTACCTTCATACACAATAAATCAGTGGCCTGGTAAGTGGATTCCCAGCAAGGGTTGAAAAGCTCAGGGAACTAACCAAGGTTACCCTGGCATAGATGAATTTCAATGTCTCAAATTCCTTGTCATTGAGTGCTCAGGTGTGACTGTCATCAACTTTGGCGCTAAATCCACTCCTAAGCTCAAGAAGCTAGATTGAATTTCCACTGGGTCGCACAGTATCTTACTGGAAGTGAGCAACTTCTGAGCCTCAAAGTGGTCAAACTTACAGTTACCTTCAACATCAAAAGGATGCAACAAGCAATTGCAGCAAACACAAATTGCCCCATCTTGGAAACAAATTAAACTGATGCCTAGAGTAAGACCAGCTGTCCCCGTTGCTCTTTGACTGCACTGCATGCTTGAATGTCAATTCTGGAACGGAAAGCAGCTCGAGGGAAGACTTTCTGTTGCAATTGGTGACCCAATGCTACATGTTTGATTGTATCTTGCTCTATATGTACTTTACCTTGATGAATTGTTACTGTCCTGTGTCCTGTGTCCTTTTACCCCATATGCCATTGTATGCTGTAAATTTGGACTGGTGTGTTGTATTTTATGGCATGATTATCATTCACTCTTCAAATCGTTTCAGCAAGAATCTGACCTGTGCCTCATATGTCTAAAAGGTAAAAGAAATAGCATTAAATTGTGTCAAACATCTACTTCTAAAAAACACCTGCAATGTGCCATATAATATGGTTATATATGTAATATGCCATATATGCCTCAAACAAGCAAAAATTCCCAATTTCAGTCAATGTCTAGAGTATGGTTCAGATGCACCAATAATCTTATAAGGCAAGGCAAACATGGGTGTTATTTTGGCAAGAGTAAAATTCATGGCCGGTCCTCGAACTTGTGTGGGTGTGTCATCCTGGTCCCTAAACTCAAAAAGTATGTCATTTCGGTTCTTAAACTCTATTTGGGTCTATATTCATCCAAACGGTATGAATCCAAGCCCGTGTAACACTTGATTGCTTGAAATAGAAGATTAGCAGAGGTTATATACAAAACCGAGATAACACTTGATCCAAGCTCCAGCTCTACGAGACCTTCCATAGCTTAGCCGCTGCTGCCGCTGCCGCATAGGGCGCACGAGCAACTCGCTGCCGCTGCCGCGCACAGGCGAGCGAGCAGCTGCAGAGTGAAGGAAGGAGACGACTGTTTTCAAAACAACCCTCATGAAGTTTATAAATATTTGTGTAATTTTTGTGTCTTCACGATTTTGTATATAACCCCTACTAATCTTCTATTTCAAGCAATCAAGTGTTATCTCGGTACTCGGGCTTGGATCCATACCAGTTTGGATAAATATGAGACCCAAATAGAGTTTAAGTACCCAAATGATACACCTTTTGAGTTTAGAGACTAGGATGACACACCTCTACAAGTTTGAGGACCGGCCATGAACATTACTCTTTTGGCAACATAGGAATATCTTCTCTTTATTTTTCCTCTTTTTACGTGGACTTTTTTCTGTTATTTTTATTTTCCTTATGTCTCGTTCTATCTTTATTAATCTTTCCTATTTTTGATATGTTAAGTTATTTATTATTTCTATATATTTTATAGATTTTCTCATTCATTTTTCATCTATTTTAATGATATTATAATACCATTCACATGACCATATATTGTTTTTATCCTAAATCTAAATATTATTCTCCTTAACTTAGAACATTTGTTTTATGATGACGAAACATTTAATCATGGACCTAGAACATCATTGTACTCAATAAAAACAATTGTTCTATCATCATGAGATAATTATTCGTTAATAAAATTTTATCTAAATGTATCTATGTGAGATCTTGTTTTGAAGAGATTATTGCAAGAAATATGATGGCGAATTTAATTTTGATGCTTGGTTTAGTAGCTATGATTTTTTTTTTGTTTACTTCAAAAGTATTACACATGTGCTGATGTCAGTAATTTTGGATTTTTCATGCATGCCACGTTGCTATAGTGAAAAATGGGTCCAAAAGCGCATAACACGCTCCCACAATTAGCGTCTAGCGAAGTTCCGTGCGGAGAGGGCCGGCCCATGCGCGGAAGCAGCGAAAGCCCATGCGCAACGCGTTGCCGCCTCGGAATAAAATCGTCGGCGCGATGTTAGCGTCCTGCCGGCCGGACCCTAACAGGCTAACACCATCCCAGGAGCACCGGAGGCGTGAGGTCAAAAGCTCGTGCTGACCAGCTGGACTGCCATGCGCCGTGGTCCACTTCAATTCTAGTGCGGCTGAAAAGTAAAGAAACAAAAAAAAAATGAAACATAACACAACATCAATAAAAACCGAGTAAAAACAACTCAGAAAAATAACCGGCAAAATCAACTCCTTTGGTAATTGGTACTTGTAGAAAAGAAAAGAAAAGAAGTCCACATTACCCCCTCAACTCTTCGTATAGTCTAAAAATCAACCTCCCCCCCGAATTACACAAACCGGGTACGTGAACCCCCCCCCCCCCCACCCCACGCCCATTCCAGCTGGTTTTGATCCACGCCGGCCTCCACGTCGCCCAGCCTGCCGTCCGCGTCAGCTTTGGGCTAGATAAAAGGAGGAACAGATCACTCTCCCCTTCCAGCCGCCAGTCCAAACCTAGCAACTCATGAGCTCATGTTGGTGAAGATTAGGTGATTCTGCACCAAACTGAAGGAGATGTGGTAAGACTTGAAGAGATCCTCGGTGATTTAGGTGAGTCCCTTCTCTATATGCTCTAGATCTATATGCTTATCATGATAGGGTTGGGAGCTAAGATTTGTTCCGGTGCTTTGTATACCTCAGATTCTCGTCAATTTAGATGGATGATATGGATAGCATTGCTGTTAAATTTCATTTTGGAGGAGAATTTTTCTTTGATGGGAAGATGATGCATTATATTGGTGGGTATGAAGGAATGTCTTACATAGATCGGGATTTAATTTCATTGCCTGAGGTTAATGGTCACCTTAGGGATCATGGAGTGGTCTCAGATGAGATTTTGTTGCATTGGTTATGTCCTGGTAAAGACCTAGACAGCGGGATTCGGGTCTTGCATGATGACAAAGTGTGCCAATTAATGTCAGATTGTGTCACGGGCAATGGAGTTGCAGATGTGTTTGCTGAGTCAATGTCAATGCAACTAGAAGCACCTGCAGATGATGAGAGAAGTGATGGTGAAGCAAATGACAATGCAGATGAGAAGGGGGAAAGAGCATTTGTTGATGGTGGTGATTGTAGCTCAGATGAAGTGCAATTCATTGAGGAGAAGAAGGTTACTACTATCAAATCCCCTCCTATCAAAATAGAGGAGCCAAACCAGGAGGTGCAGCTATCCAACTACAAGGTTGGAGAGGAACAAGAAATAGACAACAGTTCTGATAGTGATTACCTCCTTTCTAGTGAATTTTGTTTATCAGAAAAGGATGAGGAAGCACAAGAAATCAACAAAAAAAATCATGGATTTCAAGAAGAAAGTTAAATCTAGTGAATTGAATAGTTTAGATGATGCTATTTTCAAATCTGCTCCTGTCAATGAAATTGGTGAACTTGAAGGATGTGATCTTGTAGAAGGAAATTCCACTCCATATGGTAACTCTAGTGATGAAGATGAATCATTTGAGGAAGGCCCTGATAGAGAGATTATTAGAAAACAAGACATGTTTCCTAGGTTTGATAGGAAGGCTCATGTTCCTAAATTTGTTATAGGAATGAAGTTCAGTGATAAGAAAGAGTTCAAGGATGCAATTATTAAGTATGGTCTCGCTGAAAGAAAGGTTATGAAATTTGTCAAGGATGAAGGAAATAGGGTTAGAGCTATATGTGATTGGCCTTTTTGTCCTTGGGTGTGCCTTTTGAAGAAGACATATTTGGCAGAGAGTTGGCTTGTGACTAGCCTGCATGATGAGCATAGCTGCCCCAAAAGGAGAGACAATAAACTAGTGACATCTACAAGAATTGCGGATAGATTTGAGAGTTTGATTAGAGCAAATCCAGCATGGAGCTTACATCACCTTCAAGCAACTGTTCAACAAGAAATGTTTGCAAATGTCAGTTTATCTAAGTGCAAGAGAGCCAAAGCAATAGTAATGGCTAGACGGTTGGATAGGACAAAGGGAGAGTGCAGCATAGTGTATGACTACCAGGAAGAACTTTTGAGGAGCAATCCAGGAAGCACAATTGTTGTAAAGTTAGACAAAGATTATCAAGACCCTTTGTTTCAAAGGTTCTATGTGTGCTTAAATGCTTGTAAGAAGGTTTTTTTGGCAGGATGTAGGAAAGTAGTTGGTCTTGATGGCTGCTTCTTCAAAGAGAGGAGGAGGGAAACTCAAGAGAAGCCAAAGGGCAGAAGATTGTCCAAGAGAGGAACTGTTACAGGTGCAGGAAATGCAAACAAACTAGGCATAACAGGAGTACTTGTGATAGGAGGAACAGTGGAACCTCAAATATGGGAGCATCTCCACCAAATGTGCAGCCAGCTCAGTCTCAATCAAATGTGCAGCCAGCCCAATCTCAAGCACATGTGAACTCACTAAATGCAATGGTATGGACTGATACTTCATCTATTTATTCACAGGTACCTTTCCATGACATGTATATTTAAATAATTGTTGGTGACTTAATATGCATGTACACAGGTATCTTTGCCAATTTCACAACAGAGTGTCACAAGTGGCAGGAAGAGGAAGGGTCCTTCAAGTAGTAATGTCAGTGCTCCAAAGAGCAAAAAGAAGTGCTCTGGTTTAGGAATTATCTACTCAGAGAGGACAGGAACCACAATACAAAATGTAAGTTAATGTACTAAAATATCAAACATAAATATTAGACCATTGCTTGCTCACTTGGTAACTAATTACAGCCTGGGATGTCAAACCAAAGAATTGTTATGTCAACTGCACAAGGAAGGGTGGCAACTATACCTGGTGGAACAGCTTCAATGAATATAGAGGCCAATCTGCCATCATCACAAGCTAGAGCAAAAGTGTCCATTAATGTCACATCAGGGACTGCAAGTGCAAGGGTTAAGGCCTAGGAACCATCCAGTCAGAAAGGCTGCATCCACATCTTCTGTTGTCACCCAGGGGATCACATGTGTTAAACAACACACAGTGATGTAATAAGATAGATTATAAGCTATTAAGAAATGTAATATGCCAGACAATAGGCTGCTAAAGTCATGTAATCTGCCAAACCATTGGCTACTACTTTCGGTAATATGCTGCCAACTTGTAGGTTGCCACTTCCTGTAATATGCCAAACTAATGGTCTTATGCCAGTGCAGTGCAATGTTATTGTTGTACAAGCATGTTGATATTGGTTCATTGTTGTACGCGCTTGACCGGGATGAGCTCGCACTCCGGGCACTCGCCATCCCCCTCTGTTGACCGGGCTCAAGATGCAAAGAGAGAGGAAATGAGAGAGATAAGAAGAACGCCACCGACAGAGAGAGATAAGAACAGGTGCTGAGCGTTGATGTGGAAGGCGGGTCGGGTGACGTGGAGGCTAGCGTGGCTCAAAACCAGCTGGAATGGGCGTGGGGGGTTCATGTACCCGGTTTGTGTAGTTCAGGGGGTCAGATAGACGATTTCGTAGTTGAGGGTTGATATTTAGACTATACGAAGAGTTGAGGGGGGTAATGTGGACTTCTTTCAAAAGAAAACTATCCACCAGTGAAACACATTATAAACAAATGTTCATTTTTTATAGAAGTCTGTTTTGATCCATAGTTAATAGCTAGTTGCTTAGTGTAGAGTAGCTCATGTAGGAGTGATTCCATTGAATTCCTCAGAGGGAGCTGGGGAGCTAATGAGAATTGATTCTCTGCGAATCAGGGTGAAATAGGTTTTTTTTAGCTTCTAGCTCCTAATGTAAATGATGAAGTGATTCTCTCCTGATTCACGCCTGAATCTATTGGCATTTTGGGCATTTGGCTGGTTGGGAGTGATTCTCTTCAGAGAAGCTAGAGCTGGAGCTCTCCCAAATGGCCCCCGTAACAAATATATGCCATATGCATGGGAAGCCCCAAACACGTACTCTCCATCTATGATTCTGATTTCTCTCCCTTTTCTGTACAAAACAACTGTTATGTGGTTGGAAGTATTAAGAGGACACAAGGGAGTTTTAAGAGGACTCCACACCTCTCTCAAAATTTTGGGGAGGTTTAAGAAGACTCCCATCCGTGCAATTTTACATTGCACGACACTTTTTGATGGACACCATTAGCGCGCAATGACTCATCTTCCTCTTCATGATGCCTTCTCCCTTCTTCCTCCCAGCGCCCCTCCCCCACCCTCCACCACCGGTGGCTAGTGGCTCCCGCTGCCCCGCCCACCTCCCGTCTCCACCCTCGCCCTCACCCTCCCCTAATCTCATGGAAGCTCGCCAGCGTCATCCTCGCCCCTGCCTCCACCATCGGCGGGCGACGGTGAGCCGCCTCGATGCGCCACCCTCAACCCGCTCCCACCCCTTGACCCCGTCAACCCCAATCCTAGGGCAGGGTGCCGGCGAGATCTGCCATGACGCCTAGGCCACCGGCCCTGTCCAACCGCCTTATCCCATCGCCCCGACCACAGCGGGCGGCGCCACCGCCGCCCCACCCCATCACCGTCTCTCCTGCCACCACCACTGTGTCATGGCCGCCTCCCCCCAATCCCTCTTCAACTACTACATAAAAGATTTTGCAAGGCGGTGACCTTTTAATATCTGAGGTAGGCGGGCTAGGTGGCCGCCTCGGTTAAAGACTAACGGAGGCAGACAGCTTTATGCGTCTACCTCCATTAATGCTCGATTAACGAAGGCTCTACTAATGTATTAACCGAGGCGGGCACCATCAGCGAACCGCCTCGGTTAATAGAGCATTAACCGAGGCGGACGCCTTATGCCGCCCGCCTCAATTAATCCATTAATGGAGGCAAAATAACTGCCACCTAAAATTGATTAATGGAGGCGGGCCTCTCCAAAAATGGAGGCCATATTCGGAGGCGAACGCCTTATGAGGCCCGCCTCGGTTAAAAGGCCTGAGGCCAACACAACAACCCACTCCAAACCCTAAGTAAATATACGTAGCCCCTCTCTCTCCACATCCAATTCTCTCCACCTAGCTGCCGCACCGAAGCCGCACGACATCTCCCTCTCCCTCTCGGCGCATAGAAGCTGCACCCACTTCTCTCTCTCCCTCTGCTCCGTCTTCGTCTCCCTCTCCTTCTCTGGTCCCTCTCTCTGCTTCCTCTCCATCGCGCGTCCTTCCCCGACTATGGCCTGGAGCTCGGCCCGCGCGGGTCTTCTCCACGACGGCTCGTGCCAGGGCTCGGCACGGTGCCCCTCCGGCGGCGGTCCTCATCCGGCGGCTCCTCTCCTCTGATTCAGCCACCACAGACGCGACACAACGGCGAGGGCATGGATCCAGCCATCACCGACACAGATACGGCCACCAACGGCGGCGATGGCGCGGCTCCGGCCACCAGCGGCGGCGAGGGCGTGGATCCGGCCACTAGCGGCGGCGAGGGAGCGGATCTGGCCACCAGTAGCGGCGGGGGCGTGGATCCAGCCACCAACTGCGGTGAGGCGTGGATCCGGCCACCATAGACGCGGATCTGGCCACCAGAGGTGGCGGCAATATTCCCTGAAGTGGGCTCAACGTTGGGCCTGTGGGTGGACTCGGCGTCAGGCCTGGGCTTTTTTTGTTTTAATCGATTTTCGCAGGCGGGCCCCTAATGTGCCCGCCTCCGTTAATAGATTAACCGAGGCAAGCCAGGCAACCGCCTTCGTAGGTCCGCATTAACGAAGACCTGTGAACGGAGATGGTTGCGTTGCCCGCCTCCATTAACCAAAAAGGCCTACCTCCATTAAGCTATCTGTGGTAGTGTTCTAAGCCTACCGGAGAGCATATCCCTAACGCGCCAAAACCCTAGCTGCGGGCGTCTTCTTCTTCGTCTCCGGTGGGACAGGGGCAAGTGGAAGAGCGTGGGAGCGGGAGGGGAAGATGGAGTGTGGGAGCGGGTCACGCCGTCGCGCTCCAGCGTGACGGTCGTGTATTTGTGTTTCCCCTTTTGGATAGAACAAATGGTTTTCACTCTTAAATTGGGACCTAATCTTTAAATAAAGTGAATGATCATATTTCTTTTGACTAACAAAATAACTCAAGACTCATATGGACTATACATTAATGTTCAAAGAATGATGCCATGTGGTAAATTTGAATTTAAATTCAAATCATAACATCTGAATATTTGAATTTGAATTGTTGTTTAATGTTATACGATGAAATATTTGTGATGGCTGGCAATGTTCACATGAACTAGAGTGTTGTCGTAGAATGAAAGAGAAAGGAAAAGACAAGATGCATAGACGGCACAAACCATTGGGTACTATACTTTTATCGTCCCTCTATTTGTTTGAAAGAGCCATCAAATACACACAGATGGGGACAACAAATGAGGCAAATGGCTGGAGCTGCTGGGTTATTTGGATCCACGGGCTAATCCTCCATCTGTCCTAAATTATAAGTCATTTTAATTTTTTAGAGAGTCAAAACATATCAAGTTTGATCAAATTCATACAATAAAACAATAATGTTTATAATATTAAATAAGTAACATTAGATTCTTCACTAATCATATTTTCATAGTATATCTGTTTGATGTCATAAATCTTTATAATTCCCACTATAATTTAAGTTAAATTTAAAATATTTTGACTCTCTAAGATAGTTGGAATGACTTAGAATTTGGAAAGGAGCGAATAAGTGATTGGAATCTTAGAATTCTTAATGCCCAGTCTTTAGTGTGTCCACACATACTGCATCGGAAGGGGAGGTGGGAGCGCTGCTCGGCTGGGAATTTCTTCGTAGAAGCAACAGCCGAACAAACTATTAACTAGGTGTACAAGTCTTTTGCTATTCTCCTTGTGTCCTAAATTTGTCTGGATGTCAGTTTGCCTCACTGAATGTAAATGCTGCCATTGGATAACAGCTATCTAAATGCGAATCATGCAGTGTGAAAATAGCTCTGTAAATGTGAATGATGTTGTGTGAAAACAGCTCTATGAAATGTGAATAATGCAGTGGTGAAAGTAGCACTCTGAAATGTGAATAATGCAGTGGTGCAAATAGGTCTGAAATGTGTTCACGCGTGAAAGCTTCTAGTTTGATATACTCCATTTCATATCCTATGAATATTCAAGATAATTAAAATATTTTCATTTACAACGTTAATTTGCCATGTGACAGTTCTAGTATAATACTACAATAATATCAAATGGCTACATAGTTAACATGGCATACTTGATCACTACAGAATGCAGGAATTAAATGCTGCAGCTAGCCTATGAAACAGTGAAATAAAACTGTGCATTGAGAAGGTTTATTTCATACTCAGTATCACGTCTTGAAAATAGTGAGACGAAACCTACCATTGAGACTGGCCTTATGCTTTGTCCTGGAATGACAGGATTGACATCCACGAAACCAAAACTGCGGCCATAGGCAGTTGGTAAGAGCAAATCCTGAAAACCACGTGCCCAAACTGCGCGCGCTATGCCAGTCGTATTGGCAGTTTGTAAAGCAATTGTAACCTCAGTGTCAGGCGTTCTCATACTCATAATGGGCAGTACCAGCACGATTATGCTCTCCGCCGCGAGTTCGGCCGGCGGCAGCGATGACGACGATGTCGAGTGCCGCACCTGCTACGGCGTCGTCGTGGCCTGCGTGTCGCTGCTCCTGTTCTGCGTTCTCGCGGCCACCGCCGGCGTTGTTAAGGCCTGCGCCGTCACCGGATTCACCGTGGTGTTCTTTGGCATAGTCGGCTGGTTGGTACCCTACGGCGCCACGGCTACCGGGCGAGACGCCATGGGCGCGCGGCGAGCTACTCATCATGATACAGGCGCCAGGGTCGTGATGGCGCTGCGGCGGGCCGGCTACTCCTGCCCGCTCGGTGGCGCGGCGGCGACCGACGTGCCGCCGGCGTTTGCCTACGAGTGTCCCGCCGACGACGAGGGCAGCGGCAAGTCTGCGGGCAGCACGCTGTGCGCGGTGTGCCTGGAGGACGTGCAGCAAGGCGAGACGGTGCGGCGGCTGCTGGCGTGTGGGCACCTGTTCCACAAGGAGTGCATCGACATGTGGCTGCACTCGCACACGACGTGCCCGCTGTGCAGGTGTGACCTCTCGCCGCGGCGGCATACCACGAAAACCATCGTGACGACGGTGGCGGCGCAGTCGTCGGCTGACGCGCTGCCGCCGGTTTAGTTTCCCTTTTTCAGATTGTTTGCCGCATTTCTTGGTCCGGCACATTATAGCGGGCCATAGTGTCTGTCTCATGTGATCTGTATATTCCTATGTGGGTTGTACATTGTTCGTAGGGTAAATTTGGTCCACGGTGAATGTTCAGAATTCAGATAGATACAGGTTCATCATCAAGCCTACCAAGGTGGTGGCCAAACTATTCGATGATCGATATTCCTATGTGGTGAATGAGCGAACACTGGTAAGCATTTAGCAAATTAGTATAAAAAAAAACTTGTTGCAGCTAATGAAGCCACTGACGTATATGTCAAGCTCTAAAGTTTTCCTGTGTAAGAAATGCTGAAGGCAGTCTGTCAGTCGTTTTCGATTTTGATATCTGAAGTCTCGATCAGGCTGGGAAAAGGAACATTTCTCACGTCTAATCAACGTGCCCCCCTGACCAAAGTGAGGAGATAAGATCTTTCGCCCAAAAAAAAATGCGTTTACGATCCGCCAAAAGCGGCCGGAATCAAAACCAAATCAAACAACCAAAACTGCGGCCACCAGCGGCTAAGCCAATACCTCGGGCGAAACCAAACCTGCCGCCGTGCCGCGCTCGCAAATGCGCGATTGGAATCGGAAGCCGAACGCGGCCGGCACGCCGCGGAGTCCAAGCACTAGCTGCCTATTTCTTGCGGCCGCGACGCTGCGCCATGCCAACCTCGTGTCGTGAGTCGTGACGACACCGCTCGCGCGTGTGCGCGCGCACAACGCTTAGCACTTTTTGGCATCTTAGATTTGCTTTTCTAATGCTCAACCCGCACCACCAGCGACCGCTGCCGAGCGGCGCCCGACCCAACGACGGCTCCCTCGTCTGCTATGGCATCGTCGTCGCCACCGCGTCGCTGATCCTGCTTGCCATCCTCGCCGCCACGGTCAGCGTCGTCAAGGCGTGCGCCCTCGCCGGCGCGGTCGCGGTGGTGTTCATCGCCGCCGGCTGCGTCTCCCGGCGATGCGCGGCAGACGGAACGGCTCCTGCCCGGCCCATGACAGTGGCGATGCCAGCCGCGCGCGCCCGCGCCGCGTGTGGCCTCGTGGACGCGGCGATCGACGCGCTGCCGGCGTTCGCGTACGCTCGCCATGCTGGCACGTGTGGCGCGGAGGGTAGTAGCAGCAAGTCCGGAAGATGCGCACTCTGCTCGGTATGCCTGGAGGACGTCGAGGCCGGCGAGATGGTGCGGCAGCTGCCGGCGTGCGGCCACCTGTTCCATGTGGGGTGCATCGACATGTGGCTGCACTCGCATGCGACGTGCCCTCTGTGCCGGTGCGACGTCTCGCCGCAGCCAGTTGCTGTGAAGCTGACGGCAGCTGCAGATCCACGGGATGGTGCGCTGCCGCCGGTGTGAGCCGCTGACATCATACTCACGGCCGGGAGTGGGTCCTGTTTCGGGAAGAGACAATGATTCTTCAATTCTTGTGACCGATTTGTCTGTTTGTTATATACTGGGGCTTGAGAATTCAGTAACCACAGCTGATAAACTGAAGAGACTCACTGGAACCATTACATCACGTGTTCCTATGAACAGTGATCTAAATTTTAGATCATTTTAGCTCTTAAAGGTTTCAAACAAGAGGTCTAAAATGTTGCCTAAAGTTTAGCTAACTTCATAAAAACTTTAGATCACAGAAATAAGGTAAAGTGGTATAAACATTTATCTATCAATGTTACTTTCTTTTTTTTTTACTTAGTTAAACTTTAGATTAGACAATCCAAACATACCCTTACATTGCAAATGCATACGATGAGTGGTTAGATGCAATTATTTTAGGCTCTAACCGATGACCCACGTCACTGTTGGGCTTCCAGGTCGTTGCTTCCTCTGTAGAAACAAAAGAGGAATGCTATACATTGCCCGTGTGTTTTTTTGTTTTGCAGCACATGAATTTTGTGGCCGCTGGATGGGCATCATGTGTCTCCATGCCACCGTGCCGTTTCTGTCTATGATTTGGATGGCCCACTTGCTATCGCCCCACGCGCTGGCAATCCCGGCCTCGGTCATCTCCTGGGCCGCGCTGTCCCTCCCCTCCGGTGTTGCCCAGATACACGCGCTCCCCGCCGTCGACGCCTCTACCCGCTTTCCGTGCTGCTGACCGCCTACTCCTGTCCATTTCTGAGCATTTCATTTCCTCTTCGCCTTCTGTACCTCGACGCGCGCCCAAGGCGATTCCATTGGCGCTGCGGCGATTGCTCCGGCGAAGTCGTGCTTCCCCGTTTCCGAGTGCTGGCGAAGGTCTGTTCTCGATCCCGTTTCGTAATGTGGAGTAGGTTTTGTGGATTCGTACTGTGATGAGGTGGGCGGGTTGGAGATTTGAGTGGGGGATTTTGAGATGTAGCCGGGCGGCGGGGATCAATGGGGTAGCAGATGGGAGGACCAGCGCCGCCGCCGACGCCTCGGCTGCCTCGTTGGGGCAGGTGTAGACGAGGTCGGATTTTGCGTTGTATTTTGCTCCTTTGCTTGCTGTTCATGGATCTATGGAGCTGGAACCGTTGGCCCCTTGTTTAGCTGTGGATTTGGTTGCGGCAAGGGTTGTGGCAGGGGCGGCTGCTGGAGGTGCGTGTCGCATCGTGCCAAGTGGGACTTGCCTGCGGGGCATGCCTATGGCAAGCAGTGGCATGGATTAGTCATTTAGATATTGCAAGGCTTTGTGCTTCTTTTGGTGCTTGCTTATGGTGTTGTATTCAGACTTGCAACTACAACTCAAGATCTGTTTTGACATTTTTTCCTCCTGAACAAACAACAATTTTCTGCCTGCAAAATCCTTGTGGAAATTTTGTGTTGACTGAGCATTTCCAAATCCTTGTGGGAATTTTGTGTTGACTGAGCATTTCCAAATCCTTGTGGGAATTTTGTGTTGACTGAGCATTTCCTACCTTACCAGCTACTACCTACCAGTATACTAAATGGACGAATAGGATAGTTGAAAGGCAGTCTCTGAATTATCTTCTTTTGTACTTAGCATATATACATATGATCCATACGCTTGCTGCTCTTTTGCTCATGAAAGAGGCATGACTCCTGTTCTGTGAACATGGTCTGAGAGCTAGCAATGAGGTCATTAACATGATTTTTGAAGTTCTTTATTTGGTCCAGTAACTGAAGTAGCATGGGTTTTGTCATTGCTACATTTTGATGCTAAAGGGTCGTTTACTCTGAGGCGGTGTTGGTTAGCTCGAGCATGGCATGTAATTATGGTATATTTAGCATTCTTATGTCAGATAGCTCTTGGATGTGTGATCTTTTTTTGTTGCTTTCGTCCTTGATCTGTTATGATCACACTGCAGCCAGGTAAGGCATATTTTCCACGTTGGTGTTTCTCTGATGAGTTAGTCTGTACTCTAATGGCTTGAATTAGTTACTTGTTGATCCACAATTTATGAGAAAAAAACACTTTTCATTATTGGATACCACATGTTTGGACGTTTCAATATTACTTGAGTGACAACTAAAGTTATTTAAAGTTCAGGACACAGGATCAGGCTCTATTTGTCCATGGACACTTTGGCTTTTTATTGTTGAACTAGTGTGCTTGCTGATGATATATAGACTGCGTAGTCTCATGTATGACACTGCTACCAAGCTTCTTAAGGGTAATTTATTTGATATGAAATTGATATGCACAATCTGATAGCTAGTGTGTTCAGCATACATCACTACTTTTGAGTCTGCTTTTAATTTGCTTTCTGTTTTTAACTGAATCTTGTAATTCCATTGCTAGGCGATGCTTGTCACTCTATCCATCGGCAAATTGTTCCTAAACTCCTGATTGGTGTTCAGTAGAACATCCTTTAGGCTTTAGCTTGATTGCTTGAACCTATTAAGTTAGAACTTTTCAGTTGGCAATTTGAGCTGATAATATTTGGACTTTGTGTATGCATGTGTATGCAACCGGCATGTTGGAAAGTGGGAACATGTGCTTCTATTGCCTTTATTTAATTTTCAATTCTTTGTTTTCACCTGATCACAGTATTGCATTGCTTTGCAATAGCTGCATCCTATAATTGCACATTTGAAACAAATAACATTACAGTGATTTCTGATTCCTGTGTATCCACCTCAATCCAACTTTCTGTTTCAGAATCTTGTGTTTCCTTTGCCTTCCATGTTTTAGTGAGGAACACATGTCTGAATAATCCTAATGTGTAGTACTGTAGTTTGCGTAGGCCTAAATTTTTTCTGTAGCTAGGAAGCTAAGGTTGCTCTATATATAGCCCAAAGGTACAATTGTTGATTAGTATTGAACCACATTTTTTATTTTCAGCTCTATTTTCTGTAGGTTTGAGCAGCAGCTCACCGTGTCCTCTTTGTTTTCTATCTTTGTGCAGACTTGTGTTCTCTTTGTTTCTAAATGTAAACTTGCTGTATTTTTGTCATTTTTGTGCTCTCTAGTATGGTCTCTAGTAACTTTGATTGGACTACTTGCAGAAGGAGTTTTCAAGCCCGGAGTTATTCTTGCCTGAAGAATGTACAATGGCCCAACCAAAGGTATTTTGTTCTTAAACACTAGGAAAAGAACAAATAATGAAATTCTAATGTATGTGAAGATACTCCAGAAAGTTATCGTGTTAGATTAGCCCATTGATCTGTGTTCCTCATTTGTTGCTTGATTTCCTCGATCCCTTTTCCTGATGTGGTGTCGATTTGCTTGATTAATTGTATTTTTGTTTTGTTATGGCTCCACCAGTCTAGTTCATGTGAGAGGAAGATGGCACTGATTATGGTGGTGGAGACTAGTTCATGTGAAGCTAGAAGATTTACATGCTCCACTCAGCTGTGTATAGCCTTGGGTAAGCTTTTTTGAGTTAGAACGAGACATGCACATTTTGGTACTGACCTGAGATGTCATTCAACTATGCAGACATATGAACTGCCACTCAACTGCAGTTTAGTTTAGTGTTGAAATGTCCAAAATTTCAGTTAGGATGGCACTACACATTGTATACTTTCATAATAGAAATTTGATATTTTTTCGATACCCATGGAGGAGGATGATTTCATTTCTGACGGTGAATCTGTAAATGGTGACAATGACAGTTGGTTTTGATATCAACTCAGAAGACAACAACTCTGCTTCTCTTTATACTGGCAAGGTAATAACTTTTGCAATGCTAATTTGTAGATGCATGCCAATTGTACATATTTCTGAAAATTTTGTTTAGTTTAAACATGTCGTATATATACACATGCTAATATCTCCTCGTTTAGGCTTCCTAGGATGAGCTACTGGAAAACATAGTTTACAATATCATGTCCAACACATACATGTTGTACTGTCCAGTAAGCAGAAAATTAACCAAAAATCTTGAGTGCCGATCTTAGGTTGCTTACTTGGATCAAAGGCACTTATCGCAATCACTGATAATGTAAATTGCAAGTAACGAGCATTGCAATTTTAGTTATGAGCATGTGCAATATGTGGAACTATAATGAACGTGAAATATGTGCAAATTTCATGCTTGTCTTAAGTCAGAGCTCAAGGTTCATGCTTGTATGTGTTTGTGATCTTTAAAAACTTTACCTGTAAGTTTTTTCTTCTGTTATATAGTTTTCCATATGAATTGTTGCTGGTTTGAGCGAATCAAATTTGGTTGGTCAGTGCCTCCAAGTTAATGCATGAATGTCTTATTCTGTGGGCTAATCTACGCTGATTGTGGTGCATACCTAGCAGTAAATTGGCAAGTATGCATTCCATTGTCTCCAAGCGTGCTGTCTTTTACTGGCCCATCTTTGTCCTAGCTGTTCATTTCAGTTATTTGTCTTTGTCATACTATATAAATAAATTTAACATGTCAATTGTGATTTGTGCCAGCACACAAGTGAATGTTTTATCGCTCTACGGTGAAGCCAGAAGATTTACATGCTCCACTCAGCTGTGTATAGCCTTGGGTAAGTCTTTTTGAGTTAGAGTAGGACGTGCACATTTTGGTACTGACCCTGAAATGTCATTCAGCTATATTGTACGTCAGCTATATATTAGGTCTTGTCATTCAACTATAGACATCTGTATAGTTTCTGTGGTCCATATGCACCAGTACTATGTGTTTGTCTTTTGATTGTTCTGATCTGATGCCTCTCCAGTTATGTCTAAAGCGGCGATGCCATGTTGTAGTAACTTCTGTAGCACATGAATTTTCTGGCAACAGGATCAGCAATCGACGCCTCGGCGCACCTAGCTTTCTTGTGACACTGACTTGCCGGCCCCACTCTGGATGTTACTGTTTTGAATCAGAGTCGCGCCTGTATGATTTCCCCCATAACCCATCGTCGTCTCCCTCCGGCAGCTTTCCTGGCCGGAGAGGCGATTTGAGAGGCGACGTCGCCGTTCCGCCCCTCCCCGTCTCTGTCCATCGTCTCGCTCCTGGTCATCACCGCTTCGCTCGTCGTCTGCCATTGCTAGAACTCTGGAGGTACCTGGTTTGGCACTTGCTCCCCTTGTTTTTGCACTTATTTGTGATTTGGGTGGGGGATCTGTTGTTGGAGATGTCGCCGGCGCTTGCTGATGATATATAGACTGTAGTTTGCCATGTCATACTATTCCCTAGAAATGAATATATATTTCAGTCCTATAAATTTAGTATGATAGTTCTACTCCCTGGAAATGAGTATATTTTTCACCCACATTTCCACACAGCTAGTTGTTTCTAAGAAGGAGATATTAGTAGCAGTGCATTAGGTTCTAAGGATTGGGTATTTCACCCACATTTTCTATTTCACTGTATGTGCTCTATATTTCATATCTGTATGTTCTATCTTTTATTTATTTTTTTTGCCTTTGTGTTGTGCCTTGGTACTGCTATACATTGGACCAGCAAAGTTGGTTAAACAATAATGTTCTGAACACACTTTCTTTCACTTTTTCAGGTATTCTGTATCATCGGCAATGGATCTACTCCATCCACTTTGGATCTACTACATTTGACCAACTTTGTGTTGTCTTTGAAGATGTTGCAGCCCCTAATTGCCTAATGACCACTCCTTATATGTTAGTTGATGGAAATGCCTTATATATTGTTGTGAAATACTTTTCTGTGAACTTAAGCAAATCTTTGTGTAAACTTGTGATTATGAGGTTGCTTGCGTGGTCCAACTTAGTCACCATTTTCTTGATTTCAAACTTGTTACCAGTAAATTGCAATGTTAAACTACTGCAATTTTGGTGTGTCTATTGTGCAAATTTGGGCCATGAGTGGAAACTCAGTCTTTTTTGGGTCTAGGTCAATTGTTTGGCTTTTACTTTTGTTTTTCTATATTTCTGGGCAATCTCTTCGGACCATATTTGGGCCTTTAATCTTTTATTATACCTTCTTCATGCTACTTATAGACTTATGGGTGCTTTGTAATAAATTGTTTTTTATATGCATACATATATTTATATTGTTTATTTGTTTGTTAAAAGTTTTTAACTCCGCCTATGGTGGGTTACCTATCCATATATGTCTGTGATTGTGTTGATTTCTTGACAATATCTGTCTATTGTCCTTCCATAGAAAAAAAAATTGTCTATTGTAATTGTTTTTGTGCTGTTGCTCCCCATCTTTGCTTGTAATTGTGCTGGTCTGGGGAGAAAATGTTGTCTATTGTCCTTCCATAAAAAAAAATTGTCTATTGTATTTGTTATTGTGCTGCTCCTCCCCATCTTTGCTTGTACTTGTGCTAGTCTAGGGAGAAAATTTTGTCTATTGTCCTTCCACAGAAAAAATTGTCTATTGTAATTGTCTCTTGTAATCTGTGTTTGTGTTAGGTGAAGTAAGCTGGAGGTAGAAGATTAGCTTAGGATTGTGTTAGATGAAGGATGTTGGATGTAGGACAAGAGTTGGGACTTGTTTCTTGTGTTTTCTAGTTATTAAATCCAAAATTTAAAGGCCTATGATGCAAACTATTGTTAATGAGGTGGCTGCCTAGTTGCTCATTGGCTGTGAGCTTCTAGTTCCACTTCTTCGGAATTGGTATATCACACGTGTGTGTTTTCTTTGTTTGCAACACGGCTGCCCGATCTGTCTCTCGCTCCATCTGTGCACTCCCTCAGCCGCATCCGCTCCTTGGTTTCGATGTGAAGCTGATGGGCTGGCCCCACCACCTTGTGCACTATTTGTATCTCGGGTCTCGCTCTGGGAGCCGAGCGGTCGCTTCCTTTCCCCATTTCTTCTCGCTCATTTCACATGGCAGGGAATGGATGGTTAGATGGATTCCATGGTAGCCACCAATGGTTATAAAATTCTTGATGACTCCATCTGAATGTTCAGCTAAGGCCAAAGTGCTACACATGCCACTGAAGGCTGGCGGTTTTGCATTTTTTTTTGCCATTCTAGATGATTTGATTATCTAAGTGCATGTTTTTTTTGTCTTTGCTCTATGGCATGCTGCCATTGTAGCTCTAATTTAGTTTTTCTTTTGTGTGTGTTCATGTGTATGTAGACCTCTTATTCACATCCTTGGTGATTGATTTCCATTGCAAGTTAAGTCAGATATCCTATCAATCCTGACAATCATCATCATGAAAGGTGGAATTGCACTTAAGCCCTTCTCTATCTCCAAGCTCAAGCAGCTTGAGGACCTGTAAGATCTAGCTCTCTCTATTCCTATTTCCTGACTGCCTTTTACCAAGAGCTGTCTTTTGAGATATGGTCACTTTTGCACCCAGGCCATCTTTATCTTAGTGTGTAAATTGCATTAGTGGCAATTAGAAGTTACACTATGTGAAATGTGCAATTTTTATATTTGTGTTTTGTAATTTATTTATAATAGGAATATGTTTGTGTTAAGTTACTCCTTTGTTTCTGTTTGTCTTTTGTTTTCTTTTGTGTGTAGCATACTTAGTCTGTATTTATAGCTGGCATTATAATGCATTTGTTAATGCAAATGGTTTTGTGACACCAAATCCATCAATATAACAAAGTGGATATTATTAATTGAATATGGTATCTTTGTGGAGTATAACAGTTGAATCTGATATTTGAGAATATTCAGAGAGATGTTGTGCACTTTTATTATTTTATTTGTTAAAGAGATGGTGTCACTCACCTTTGTTTTTACAGGTCCAGAAGATTACTAGTAATATTCAGTTTATCTTGGAAATAGTCATCCTAAACGTTGTGGAAGTCTTGCCTTGCATCTGGAACAATAATCAGCATGGGACATCTGTATATTTTATTTTCTTCAGTTTTGAGACAATGGTAACAGAAATGTGCCAATTAAAAGCCTCTCCCATCTCCGTATTTCTCTCCCAAAACTTGTTTAAGACTGTATGCGCATTAAGCTTTGTTAAACCAGGAATCAGTTGAGTTAGCATTGTGTTGGATTTTTTTAAAAAAAAAAATCTTGTGCAGCTATTTTGTTACAAATGTAGCCTAGTAATTTGTAACGACTCATCAAGTACTTGCTCTTGTGTGATTTATTGGTTGATTGATATGATCTAACTGAATTAGAAGTTTGCCGTATATTAGAAGTCTGCCATGCAGCAGTATTCTTGCTGCTTTGCTGATAAATCAACAACGAAGGAAGAGTAGCTTTATCTCAAAGAGAATTTCTATGGGAGAGTATCTTTGAGATTTTTAGCGCTGTAGTTTATAATTTTAGTTGATTCTAGCTACGGCAAAGCTTGAGATCAGCACTGAAGATATTTCTTACATAGAGTTCAAATGTGAAGTTGAATATCTTGTTGTGGCCTAGCCTAGTATCTTTCTTGTATCTATTATATACTCTGCTTTTAATCTAGAATTTGTATGGAACTTATCAAAGAACGTTATGCATTTGTTGATAGTTGTCTCTTGATTTTTCCAGAGGGTGCCTCTGAACTTTCTGACGTAGAGTCCTCAATTTTGTCATAGATCAGAGAAATAATGGAAGAGTTACAAGATTGCAACTCAAAAAGCCTGGTTGCCCTTCTGGGCTCTTTGGTTCTGCATCTCTGTCGGCTGTTTGGCCAGCAGGATCAGAGTTGATGGCAGAAGTACATACTAGCTTACTTTCTGTTGGTCAGGAATGACTACTTAGATTTCTTTCTTCCATATGCTACAGATTTGGATAGTGAAGAACTGAAGGACCTATTCCGAAGGCTCAATCGGGAGGTGATTCAAGTGGTAACAGATCAAATGATCGCTACTTCCCAGGCCTTCATTATGACCTGTCTCAAGACTGCCTTTCTTGCATAACAAATATGTGTGGTGTGCCTGCAAAGTATATAGAGATTGGCCAAGAAAATTGTGATTTTCTCTCTACGTGTGTGAGATTATGCTATCTATGTGATGCTCTTATCTCACGTAGTGTATGCTGGATCCTCTCCTTATTCACAGTGAGGAACTAGGACAATGCCCTGTTGTTGGATCAAGCACAAGTGCTGATGCTGAAGGCCATCCTGTTGCCCTCTCATGACCACAAATTCCATGGATCTAACACATACAAGCAGATTGGATTCAAATGATGGGTGTGCTAACCATGTCTGTCGAGGTGAGTGCTTTTTCTCCTTTGATCTGTTGCTTCTTGCCCCTCAGGAGACGAGAACAGAGGTTTTCCCAAGGACAACTAATCTGTGTATTTTCTTCTCAGACAGAATACAACAACAGAGTACAACTACAGCAGAATACAAGTACAAGTATAAGTATAACTACAAGTAGATTCGTGTGTTGTTTTCTTGTAAAACACATGGTTTGTCTCTCAGCATGGAATTTGTGTGCTACTGAGGGAAAAAACACACGTTTTTTCCTTTGTAAGGTGGGACTTGCTTGTTAGCTAGGCTGCCCAAATTTGGGTGCTAGGTTGCAAATAAACACACATTTTTTGTGGGAGAAATCTCTGTGTTTTCTTTCCTGAAAACACTTGTGTGTTGGTTGGCTTCAAAACACATGGGTATCAGGTAGACAGGCTCGAAACAAAAATAGAAAAAAACAATACGAACCTACAGGACGACGACTTTTTCAGATGGGTTCTAGTGAACTTGGAAAAAACACACGTTTTCTGATCTCGGATACCTTCGGTATTATTTATTACTCCCTCCGTCCTAAAAAATAAAATACAATTCAGGAGTTTAAAATTTATCCCTAGCACAGGCGGTGCAATCGAGGCCCTTGCCGTGGGCTGCGCTTGAGAACGCGCTCCTCTGCTGCGTGCGTTGCACCAGATGGCTGCTCTGCCTTCCCTACCGGGGCGGCGGCAGCAGCGGCGGAGGCAGCACCTTGCCGGAGTATGTGGTGCAGAGTCGAAGTCATGTCATGAACGAGTTTCCGGGGGAGCCCACGACGCGCGCCGGCGGGGCACGTGTAGCCGCAGCGGCTGACATCCCGGCGTACGAGCAGCGCGACGCCGGGCAGGGGCAGGCAGATGGCGCGTCTGATTGCGCGGTGTGTCTTGGCGAGATGGAGACGGGCGAGATGGTGAAGCGGCTGCCGGTGTGCCTCCACGTGTTCCACCAGCAATGCGTCGACAAATGGCTGAGCAACAACTCGACGTGCCCGGTGTGCAGGTGCGGGTTATAAACTGAAGAGACTCACTACAACCATTACATCACGTGTCCTATAAACTTATGAAAATGTTAGATTACTTTAGCTCTTAAGATTCCAAACGGGTAGATCTAAAGTGTTACTTAAAGTTTAGTCAACCCTACAAAAACTTTAGGATATACAAATAAGTTAAAGTGGTCTAAAAATTTATTCGCCAACTTTAGCTAACTAAACTTTGAACCGGAAAATCCAAACAGGCCCTTACCACACAAATGCATATGATGAATGGTGGATGCAATTATTTTAGGACTTGAACCGAGATGACCCACGTCACTGTTAGGCTTCCTGATCGTTGCTTTCTCTGTAGAAACAAAAATAGAAAAAAAAAACAATTCGAACCCACACGACGACGGCTTTTCAGACGCGTTCTAGTGAACATGGAAAAATCATACGGTTGCTGATCTTGGATACCGGCGGTGCAAGCGAGGACCTTCGGAGTTTCCGTAGTCTTTAGCCTTTTCCGCTAGTTAATACGTACAAGAAAGACAAGAGGTCCAGCAACCCAGCCGGCATCGCCAGACAAGACTAGCCACCGTCGGCACGGGCGGCCGTGAAGAAGCATCCAGCTAGCCAGCTAGGCCTGACAACCAGGTCGAGGCGAAGCACTGCATCCCAGTTCCCAGCCATGGACTGGTGCGACGGCTGTGTCCGCGTGTTCATGCTGGCCTTCGTCAACTCGTTCTTCCTGGGCAGCACGGGGACTTTCTTCTACGTGCTCGTGCGAGATCACTCCGGCAGCACGACCGGCACCGTCGGGCTCTCCGTCTTCCTCGTCTTCTGGGGGAGCATCGGCGTCTTCTTCTGCTGCGTCTCCTGTGGCGCCTTGGTCCCGTGGGCTGCGCTTGGCAACGCGCTCCTCTGCTGCGTCCGTCGCATCGGCTGGCTGCGGCGCCCCAGCGGCGGCGGATGCGGCAGCACCTTGCCCGCAGCGACGGCGGACATCCCGGCGTACGAGCTGCGCGACGCCGGGCAGGGGCAGGCAGATGGCGCGTCTGATTGCGCGGTGTGTCTTGGCGATATGGAGACGGGCGAGACGGTGAAGCGGCTGCCGGTGTGCCTCCACGTGTTCCACCAGCAATGCGTCGACAAATGGCTGAGCAACAACTCGACGTGCCCGGTGTGCAGGTGCGACGTGTTCGCGGCGCTGCCGGGGCAAATGGTGTGACCTTGATCTATTTCCCTGTTCTCTTTTCGTGATGTGGCTGAGAAAATAGACCCCAGCTGCCTTGATCTATTTCCCTATTCTCTTCTCGTGATGCGGCCGAGAAAAATAGACACCAGCCCAAATCCACGGACCACTATCTTTTTATACCGCCGTATCACTGCTGGTTAGTGACACTTGTTATATTACTATTGGTTGATGCTTTCACCTAACAGTGATAACATGCATATTCCCACTGTTGGCTCAATACCCGGTAGCGTGATAGGCCACCCCCATTACTGTTGATTGCCCTCTGCCAAACTCTATTCCTGCAGGTGATGCGGGGTTTAGGTCAGATAGTGATCGTCTGTTCTGACGTACGGGAGGGGGGTGGTCAAGAGACTTGTCACATGATGCGTCGAGCAATGGAAACAGGAGGAAGAGGAGGTTCCTTCGTGTACCTCGGCATCGATCTCCATACAACCCGACCCAGGGGCGCACACGACGGCCAAGGCAGCCCTCGGGCATGCCTGGCCAAGGCAGCGCAGCCACCACTGCTACGTGGAGGGAGAGAGAGGAGAGAAGAAGCTCAGGGGAGAGAGAGCTAGGAGCAGTGTTTTAAATCTCCAGCTAAGTCATTTAGCCCTCGACCTTAAGAAACAACAAATAGCTGGCTATAGCGGTAGCTAACAACTAAATTGTGTTAAGATATGACGTATGTATAGTTCGGCTAGGTTGTTCCTACTTTGTTGTCCAAGATTGTTTGGATAGATCTTGTTGAAGTTTATCTGTTATAATCCTTGATTGGTGTACACGTCACGCCAAGGGCTTTTCCCTCTACCTACTTAACATGCAACCGAGACCCCAAGGCAACTCGTTCAACCACGTTCAACTCGTTCCACCGGATGGTGCGCTGCCACTGGTGTGAGCTGTTGAGATCATACTCACGGGAGTGGGTTCTGTACTCTTTGTTATGGTGCAACTAAGAGCATCTCCCGCAGTACTACCTAAAACAGGCTACCTATTTTCTTATTTAGGTAGCCACCTATTTTAATACTATCTATTTTTGGCTTCCAACTCCGGCAGCGCTACCTAAACCATGGCTCCAAAATTCATTCTAGCAGTCCATAACATGTGGAACCCACATGTCATCCTCTTCCTTATCACCGCCGACAAACTCGACCATCGGGACGGCGAATCGGGAGTGGGCCGTCGCCTGGGGAGTCATCGGAGAAGAATTGGGAGCGGGAGAAGGTTCTGCGGCGAAGGGAGCCACCGGGGAGAGACTCAGCTGTGGATCTGGACTGCGTGGCCCGTTGGTGCGACTTGGAGGCGGGGAAGAAGCGGGGCCGGCATGGAGGCGCCCTCGCCGGGAGGCACGCCGCACCGGAGAGCGCCCGTTCCGGGAAGGAAACCGGCGGGGAGGATGTGTGACCGGCCGTCACAGACGAGGCAGCTCGACCACCGTGGAGGAGGAGGCACGCTCGGCCAGTGTGGAGCGATGGTGCCGACGAGGAGGAGCCGCGCGCCGCCCAGGTGGGAGATAAGGCCGGCGTCGGAACATGGAGACGCCGCACGTGGAGATGCGGCCGACATCGGGAGGGAGGCGCCGCATGCAGGGGTATAGGAAACTGCTGTGAAAATTTAGGTAGCCTGATTTGTTGGCCCAATATAGAAGTAGGCAATGGGAGGAGGAATTTATTAGGTCAACAAAAGTAGGTAGTCTGATAGGTAGCTTGTTGGAGTGTGTTTTTTAACCTTCACTACCTAAATTAGAGATAGGTAGTGGGTTTAAAGAGCCTGTTGGAGTTACTCTAAAGGTCATCGATTCTTGTTAAAGCAGAAGTTTGTGCATGTTAGGGTGTAAACCATAAAAAACAAAGTCATGTCTCAGGAAGAAACAGTGTTTCTTCAGTTCTTGTGACTGAATTGTTTATTTGCAATATACAATATGCTGGGACTGAATTCAGTAACCACAACTTATAAACTGAAGAGACTCACTACAACCATTACATCACGTGTCCTATAAACTTATGAAAATGTTAGATTAATTTAGCTCTTAAGATTAAAAACGGTAGATCTAAAGTGTTACTTAAAGTTTAGTCAACCCTACAAAAACTTTAGGCTATACAAATAAGTTAAAGTGATACGAGGACCGAGCCTTAGCTCGGTTGGTCTGGCTTTCAGGTGCGAAGAGATCGCTCGTGTGTTCGATTCCCGGTGGAATCAACTTGCTTGCCTCACCGGGGTTTTTCCCCATTAATTAATTTGCAGGTCATGTTTATCTGCAGCCTCACGCGTGGATGTGCCACAATGATCAGTGTGACGTGCCCGTCACGTGCGAAGCCTAGTGGACTTCCGATATCTCTCAGCCACGTGCAGCCTCTTCGTGTAGGTGTAGGTCTAGCGTGCACACTAGTGTGTGTGTGAGTTTGTATGCATGTGATGATGTGAGTTAGTGTGTACGTTCAGATCCTACAACTTGTACTCGAAGAGTTGAGGCATAAAAAAAAGTTAAAGTGATCTAAAAATTTATTCGTCAAACTTTAGCCAAGTAAACTTTGAACCGGAAAATCCAAACAGGCCCTTACCACGCAAATGCATATGATGAATGGTAGATGCAATTATTTTAGGACTTGAACCGAGATGACCCACGTCACTGTTAGGCTTCCTGATCGTTGCCTTCTCTGTAGAAACAAAAATAGAAAAAAAAAACAATTCGAACCCACACGACGACGACTTTTCAGACGCGTTCTAGTGAACATGGAAAAATCATACGGTTGCTGATCTTGGATGCCGGCGGTGCAAGCGAGGACCTTCGGAGTTTCCGTACTCTTTAGCCTTTTCCGCTAGTGAATACATACAAGAAAGACAAGAGGTCCAGCAACCCAGCCGGCATCGCCAGCCAAGACGAGCCACCGTCGGCACGGGCGGCCGTGAAGAAGCATCCAGCTAGCCAGCTAGGCCTGACAACCAGGTCGAGGCGAAGCACCACCGCTGCATCCCAGTTCCCAGGCATGGACTGGTGCGACGGCTGCGTCCGCGTGTTCATGCTGGCCTTCCTCAACTCGTTCTTCCTGGGCAGCACGGGGACTATCTTGTACGTGCTCGCGCGAGATCACTCCCGCAGCACGACCGGCACCGTCGTGGTCTCCGTCTTCCTCGTCTTCTGGGTGAGCATCGGCGCCTTCTTCTGCTGCGTCTCCTGTGTCGCCTTCGTCCCGTGGGCTGCGCTTGGCAACGCGCTCCTCTGTTGCGTCCGTCGCATCGGCTGGCTGCGGCGCCCCAGCGGCGGCGGAGGCGGCAGCACCTTGCCCGCAGCGACGGCGGACATCCCGGCGTACGAGCTGCGGGACGCCGGGCAGGCAGATGGCGCGTCTGATCGCGCGGTGTGTCTTGGCGAGATGGAGACGGGCGACATGGTGAAGCGGCTGCCGGTGTGCCTCCACGTGTTCCACCAGCAATGCGTCGACAAATGGCTGAGCAACAACTCGACGTGCCCGGTGTGCAGGTGCGACGTTTTCGCGCCGCTGCCGGCGCAAATGGTGTGACCTTTAGCTTAATCTGTTTCCCAGTTCTCTTTTCATGATGCGGCTGAGAACACATGTACAGCTGTAAATTGGTGACTTGTGTGAATCTCAGCCTTTGCCTGGTGCCCGCGTTTCACGACTCGGCTGAGAAAACGGAAAACTAAGATCTTAACATGTAACTGTAAGTATGTGAATGTCGGCATTTGATGATCAAATTCACAAGCCTGTATATATTGGCCAGTCAGACTGGCTCAGTAGGATTTTATAAAAGTTTATTATGTATTAAATAAGCTACCAACTTACACCCTCATTCCCCATTATAAGATATTTTAGCTTTTCTAGATACATAACTATTACGATATACTCTCTCTCTCTCTCTCTTTCTAATTATAAGACGCTTTGACTTTTTTAAGATACACTAGTAAATGTTTTTTTTGAAGGGGTATACACTAGTAATTGTGTCCATGCATTACAATAGAATTTAATATATAGATGCGAGTTAAATGTTATGAGTTCGGGTCATATATATGAGACGCTGAAGGTGTTATGGTAGTTTGAGAAGTTAAAACCCTGGTTGGCTACTTGGCTCCCACAACCCCCGGACGCCAGAAACACTGAGGCGTCGCTCTCGTTCGTACATGTTGAGAATCATTATTAATGATAAATTAAAAAATCATTTGTGTCTTTTCACTCTATCTCTCTTTGAGATTGCCTATCTGGGCTACTGTATATATAGACAATCACTATTCAATAGCTAGAAACACAAAGAATGATTTGCATCATATGTTAGCAACCCAACTGGATTGACTCACAGATAACTTGATTTAGAGCAAGCAGAGTATAGGACCTCAGGGAAAGGGAGGTCGAAGCAAAGAAGAAAGGGGAACCGGGTACAGAGATAGACTTAGGCGGCGTTCGGTTACGCCATTCCTGGCCGTTCTTGGCTAGGAATAGTTCCCGCTCTATAGAAAATATTGAAAGAAACCGCATGCCAGGAATCCTTCTGGCCAGGATTTGTGGGAACCGAACAAGGCCTTAAGGAGGAAGGAGAACGGTAACCTTGGGAAGGAGAAGTATTCCTGCTGCAGCCTCAATGCTCTCTTGTAGATGTTGTCTAGCGGTCCAGCAGGAATCACTTGACCAGGCCAAGGCCTATGGCCCATATGAAGGCCCAACCATGGTGTAGATGAGTTGGGTGTCCACGCTGGTCCTCTTCCTCTCCTTAGCTGGTACTTGAAGGAGTGACGTCCTCGTCAAAACCTTTCCCCTAAACCCAAAATTTCTAACTCATGGGATCTAATACTAAGTCATACGCACCACATTCTCTTTATCTTATCCTCTTGTCCTCCTGAGTTCCCTCACCTAGTCTCCCTCCCAAATACCCTCTCTCCCTCACCCACGGCACACGATGACGAGTGACGCGACACCCCCTTGGCTTGGTAAGGCTGGCCGAATCTGCATGGTGGAGGAGGATCCCGTGTTTTTCTCTTGGCCGTCAGCGTCGAGGCCCCGTACCCTCTCCCGGTGCGGCAGTGGTGATGAGATATATGTATTGTTGTAAACCACCGAGCAAAATCTGCAGTGATGGGATTTTGAGGTCCGGTGGTGATGCGATATACTCCTCTGTTCCAAATTATATTATTATTTTGCTATGTATCTAAATATATTATTATACTCTCTCCGTCTCTGAAAAGATCAATTTCTAGCCCAAAAATTTGTCTCCAAAAGAATTGATTTCTAGAGGTGAATGGTCCACAAATCCACATTAATCTCTCTCGTTGTCCTGGTCGCATTAACACAACATCTCTCTCCTGCGCTGCTATTGGATACCCCAAACAACACTATTTAATTAGGCTTCTCGGTAAATAGAAAGGTACTAAGGTTCAACAGTTTAATGAGGGGCAGCATGGTATTTTATCTTCGTTGCTAATCTGTTCTAAAGTTGCTAGGAATTTATTCTTTCAGGGACAGAGGGAGTATCTAGATGCGTATCAAAATGGATGTACAAAAAAGTCAAAGCGACTTATAATTTGGAACGGAGGAAGTATGTACGCGTTCTTGTTGCAAGACTATATTTGGTTTGAGAAACTATCCATCCTAAATTAGACAGTGTGCATGGTGAATTCATCCAATAAAATTTGATGAATGTCTTAATTCAAAACGACTATGCTAATTATTAGCTTGTAAAGGACAATGCGGTAACAATCAACATATTTCAATCTACAAACAAAAAAGTAAAAAAAAAAGACATGTATATAGATATGTTAGCTTAATCTTTTGGCTGTACTTACAGGATAGGGTTTACATGTGTGTATTTATAGGGACAAGTGAATACGTGTGCATTTGTGGATGTCTGTGTGTCTTTATCCAAACAGAAAATAAAAAGCGAGAAAACGTCCAGTTTCTCAGATCAAACACACCAATCATATAATGATTCTATTCTATAGACGGTAACAGCGGCAATTCTCGAACTACAAATCGCGATCCGAGGAAACCATAGAAAATACCGTCGGCCGGCGCTAGACACGAAATCAATGGGCCCAGTTAGAATATAGGCGTGTAGAATGTTTCTGGTTCTGTGATGGTTCCTTCCTCTCAAGTCTACGGTTTCGTTCTCAACTATCGAAAATTCTTGCCCGACGACACTTTCGACTTGTGAGTTGTGAGTTATGACATGTGAAGCCCAGAATTACCACGCGGCTTCGATCATCATCATCTCTCCGTGTTGCCATTCCGCGGGCACGAACTAGCAATAACCTCGTAAATTCCCGATGAACTTCTGTGCTGTTTACTAATCCAGTCATCTTATCATACCATGCGCCCTCCGATCCATCGGTGAATTGAAGTTGGCTGCCGCGCGGGCAAGCTGTGAATCATCTAGCTCGATCGGCCAGAGGCAAGTCGATCGATCTCGCGGTCGCCATGGACTGCTGCCTCCGCGTGTACGGGCTGGCCATCGCCAACATGGTGTGCGTCGGCGGCACGGGCTTTCTCGTCTACGCGCTCGTGAAGCTCGCGAGGACGCCGCACAGCACGGGCGGCATCGTCGTCGTATCCATCTTCCTCGTCTTCTGGCTGGGCGTCGGCGCCAGCATCTACCCGGCCTTCTGCGGCTCGCTCTTCCCGTGGTCCGCGCTGGGGCGGTGCCTGGAGCCGCCGCTCAGCGCGGTCCTCTGGCTGCTCTGCTTGCCCTGCAGGTGCGCGCGCGCCGCGCGGCGTCGCCTGATGCGCGGTGGCGGCGGCAACGACGACCAGGGCGCCTTGCCGCAGTTTATTGTGCAGAGTCACCAAGGCTACAGCATCGGCATCGGCGTGCTTCCGCGGGAGCCACCAGTTGGTAGCAGCAGAGCGCGGCGGGTGGCTGCCACAGCCACAGCTGCCGACATCCCGGCGTACGAGCAGCCGGACGGCGAGCTGCCTGACGGTGACGGCTCGCCGGACTGCGCGGTGTGCCTTGGCGCCGTGGAGAAGGGGGAGATGGTCAAGCGGCTGCCGGTGTGCCTGCACAAGTTCCACCAGGAGTGCATTGACCTGTGGCTACGCAACCATTCCACATGTCCAGTCTGCCGGTGCAACGTATTCGCACCGCTGCCGGACCAATTAGTGTGAACTTTTTTTTTTTTTGAGACGACCAATTTGTGTGAAGTTGTTCTGTATAGTATAGGCACCCATATGTAAAGAAAAGGTGTATATAAAAGAAGAATTGATTATACATTTCTTTCCAAGACAGCATAGGATCCTCAGTGTTGCTCTGCTGTGTATCGAACTCCATGTGTGTTTTCATCGATTTGTACAATTGTACCCGTCGACGTGTTAGTATTTTAGATGGTTCTCTGATATAGATGGAAACAATTTTGTGTCCAAGGTTATCCTCCCTTAATGAACAACTGCCCATAAGTCAATTTGGCACCGGTCGCGTTACTTCCATGTACTTGAAAATAAATCTTTGATTAGAAATACTTTATCATCACATATATTTGACTTTGCACAGTGTTCGGATCAAATATTTGACCATTATTTTCTTTCAAAACAAATCCTTTTGAATTTATAAGATTTTTATTTTAATATTCTTGAATCCAAATCATCACATATAATTTACAAGTTTGTAACTTAAATAATTTTGAAGCCATTGATATATAGTTTATAGCGTCATTTAAGGTTTGGTCACTACTATGAAAACACTTACAAATCAGTCATTGATAAGTTTATTATAACTATATAGAGACTATACAGTATCTATTATTGTGCCTATGTCTTATTGTGTTTGAAATGAATAGAAAGAAAATATGTACAATTTATGTAAGTACTTTTTATTAGTCAGAGGTATCAAAGAGCAATTAATAATGTTGATGTCTCATAAAATTCTAGCTTGTGTTAGAACAAGGAACTGGTGTATTAGAAAAGAAAAAACAATAATACTCCCCCAAGTTAATAAAAATATTTGTTATATTTGATTTTGCTCAATCCTGGAATCGTATTGTTTCAGTTACTTTCTTGTGGAATGTATATCTTAATATCCTTTAAACTTATGATATTTTGCATGTATTTTGAATACAATTCTACACACATAACTTATATTTTTAAAATACTGATGTTGTAGTTTTACAAGTTTGATTACCGAGTGTTGTTGTAAACGACATGTTTTTATGATATGAGGGAATAATTCCAACAAGAACATGCATGTGAGATTTTTTTGTTGTTGCAAAACACAGTATAGACGCAAACACTCATGTATGCATGCATGCACACTCAACGCGCACATACCCTATATGACCTACCTCTGAAATACAAGTCACAACATGCGCCTCGCAATACCCCTATAAGCACCTTCGAAATATTTAGTCATCCTCTCAAAAAAGCAAATATTTAGTCATCAAAAGCGCTCATCGCTGTCGATAGTCACGTCATCTACCAATGATAGAATAATGTCATTAAAGCTGTTAAATCTTAAATAAATTCAAGGAGAGATTAACAAAGTGCATAGCAATAAAAGAATAACACCATTAAATTCTATAATAAATCGAGAACAATAGGAGCACCAAGTCAAGTTAAAGATTTGAACCAGGATTAACAGGCCACAACTGAACCAGGTGAGCTACACTATTAGTGAGAATTATTATTATTGGCAAAAGTACAAAAAGCTTTCGACTAGGACATCTCTTGTACCCATTTCGCGGGCGAAGACACCAATGAAATTCGATCATCTTTAATCCTGTCACTCCAGCACTCGGTGTGTGTATCAAGGGGAGCAGGTAATTGATAAGCATTCCGGGCACCTAAGGTCAGCCGCTGCAAGGTGAGCCAACGCGCGCGTGCCGCAGACATGGCGTGCTTCGGCTGCTCCTGCTGCACCTGCCGCGTGATGATACTGGTTTTCATCAACACGGTGGGCATCGGCGGCACTGCCTTCGTCGCCTACACGCTCGTCCGGGGCATGAAGGCACCCCACGTCATCATCATGCTCCTTGTCTGCGTCAACGCCAGCATCTACCCCGTCTTCTGCGTCGCGTTCTTCCCGTGGTCCAGTCTAGGGCGTTGCCTGCGTGGCGTGGGTGTGCTGCTCTGCCTGCCGTGCGGGCGCATACGCCGGGCGTGGAGCGCCGCCGGCGACGACGGCGATAGTGGCTTTGATTTGCCGGAGATTGTGGTGTAGAGACAGGGCCAGGTCAGGAACGTGTTTCCTAGGGAGGCGCCGCCGCTTCCTGGCGGACCTGGTAGAGTTGTTGCTGCCGGCGACATACCTCCGTACGCGTACGAGCAGCAGGCCGGCGCGGTGCCAGACGGCACGTCGGCAGAGTGCCCGGTGTGCCTAGGAGGGATCGAGAAGGGGGAGATGGTGAAGGGACTACAGGTGTGCCTGCACGTGTTCCACCAGCAGTGCATCGACCAGTGGCTGCACCACCACCCGACATGCCCGGTCTGCCGGTGCAACGTCTTCACTTCACTGCCACTGCCGGGCTAAGTAGTATTAGTATAGCATGACATCGTCCTTTTTTCCAAGGGGAAAGACTGAAAACTTGAATTGCAGGGTTTTGCTAACTGTACATTTAGTGATATTTGAGGGTGAATTGTTCTTTCTTTTATTTCAGATGCCCATAGCACAGATTATATATAGCCTCGATTTGTCGTGGGCTCGTGGCTTCTTCTTCAACTTTGTAACTTGTTTGAAGCTGTTTTGTGTCAAACCGGTATTTTGCAAACAGCTTCACAGACGAAGCTCTTTAAACCTATTCTCACATGGAAATTAGGGGAGGAGAGGACAAAGACGAAAAAAGTAGTTTTTTCTAGTTTCATCACCGTACCCCGGCTTGTGTGGAAGGCGGATTTGCCCCTGTGCAGGGGTGAACGTGGGCGTGGCCATTAGGGTCGTGGGCGTGGCCAGGGGCACGAGCGCCGCCGCGGCCTAGAGCGTGCGCCCGTCGGGGGCGTGGGCATGGGCCAGAGGCGTGAGCACCGTCGCGGCCTCGAGCGCGCGGCTATCGGGTGTGTGTCGTGGCCGGGAGGCGCGGAGCCGCGGATGCGAGGGCGCGCGCGAGCGTGGCCGCCAGCACCAGGGCGCAACTGCTTTGGCTCATGGGCGACAGGGTGGAGGGCCGCGCGCTGGGCTTCTGGTGCACGGTCGTCGGGTGCATGCGCAAGAACATCGGGAAAGAAGAATAGCTTCGGGAAGAAAAAGAACCGTGGGGATGGACATGAGGAATAAAATAGATGATAATAAGAAAAGCAATGGTATTATAGTTATTTTATTCTTTTTGTCCATCATGTAAAGCTATTTTGCTACATAAGTCTGTAAAACAGCTTTAGCTTAACCAATGGAGGTGCTCATTGAGCTAAAAAAAACAACTTTGCTAATGAAACCGAGCTGTATCAAACGGGACCATAGTAGTTGGATTTTGCTAGAACAAGGAATGTGTAGTCGCTCTGCTAGACTGCATTATTTATGGCTGCAATTGCGGTTGTCATACATCAGTGCTACACTGAATTAGACTAGCGGCTGTTGTAGCTGCTAGTGCAGCCGAGCATAACCAGCA
The DNA here is from genome assembly GCF_019320115.1 of Miscanthus floridulus. Taxonomy (NCBI): domain Eukaryota; kingdom Viridiplantae; phylum Streptophyta; class Magnoliopsida; order Poales; family Poaceae; genus Miscanthus; species Miscanthus floridulus. Next base: position 37,647,601 of record NC_089587.1, read on the forward strand.
GCTGCAAACTATAAGCATCGCTTAGCTGGTTGGGTTTTTTTTTTGTGGATCCTTTTCATCCAGGTTCAGTCCTTGACTTTGATACGGATGCTCGTATTTTTTTGGATTTATCTTGATTTATAAGTTTAACTTAGATCTTCGGAGGTGCTCATAGTGAAGAGTCTATGCGTTCATAGATATGAGTGTGTGCTTGTGTATATAAGCATCTGGTCTGTACAGGGTTTCACAAGAAAAAAAACTGTAGTAGCTGAATATTGTTTTCCTCTGTACATATAGCCAGCACATTAAAGGGTCTGATATTACTAGTCCATCAAAATATGTCCATGTATGAGCTAGTAACTTTAAGAGACACTATCATCCTGTTCGCTTGATCGTTTCTGTGGCTTATAAGTCGGCTGATGCTGTTTTGTTGTAAGAGAAAAACGCTATATCATAACTGATAAACATGGCTGATACGATCAAGCGAACAGGGTATGTGTAAGAAATTCATGCATAAATGTGAGGGACACCAGAATAGCTTATCCTTGGAATTCTCATCTTTGTGAGCGCACTCTTTCTCCTCTGTTTAGATTCTAAACTAAATACATAGGCCTTGTTGGGACTATCAGAATGGATTTTAATCTAATCATGATTTTTTATAAACTGCAGTCTAACAAATCTCTTGTGTAGAGAATCAGAAATATTTAGCAATCCTAATTATATGGCAATCGGGAGTGTAAAAGGACACGTCGCCTCTAACTGGAGCCCGCGCGGGGCGACAGGGGAGCGACCGAGACGAGTGCGGACGGGGGCAGCGGCAAAGCGGACAAGAGGAGCGGTCTAGCGCATTGGCGGTGGGGAAGCGGACGCGGAGGGGCAATGGGCGAAAAATTACTAGCGGCGGTGAAACGGTGATGTTTGGTTGAAGACGTCCGTCCGAACGGACGGATCCCCACCAGCGCGGTGTGATAAAAAAAAAAGAGAGAGAGAGGCGCGCGTAGCTGCAGTCAGACAGGACCACACTCGTTCTTTTACGCGGGTCAGTGCTTTGCTGAAAAGCCAGGCTGAAAAGTACTCTTCGCCGATTTGTTGTGAGAGAAAAACACTATTTCTTTACTGAAAAAGTACGTCTGATAGGCCAAGCGAACATGACCTTAGGATCGGAGCACGTGTGCCCACTCGCTCGGAGTGGGATGCATGCGACGCGTGGGGCCGTGCATGCATGGTGTGACTAGAGAGTGCACGTTGACGAGAGAGAGAGAGTGACTGGCCCTGAGAGTTCGTGAGAGGAGCACGGGCCCGCATCTGTATGCACTATTTGTTGCTCCCGTGACTGGTGATCGTGGGCATCGAGCTCCGCGTCGGCGTATATGTTTCAGGTGTATGTTTCATATGTTTTATCTGGATGTTGCATATGTTGCAATGGCTATAGATGTACGTTGCAAGTGTGTTTTCCAAATATTTTAGCTATTTATCTGGATGTTGCATATGTTGAAGTAGCTATACACATATGTTTCAAACGTATATTTCAACTGTTTCACCTTGTTTCAGTATGTTACAATAGGTGATGCTCCCCACGTGCTCTGACTCCCGGGCAAGCACATGTTGCACCAGGCGCACCTGCACCACTAGACGTGGCCCCCCACGGTGGAGCATGCAACCGACTCAACACATGTGCATGCGCGTTGTGCTCCCTCCCTTTCTCTCTCGCATTGGGGCACGCGTGTTGCTCTCTCACTCTTGTATTGGGGTACGCGTGTTGTGATCCCTATCTCTTTAGCATGCAGCTGGGATCTCTTTCGCATTGGGGCACGCACGCTACTCTCTCTCTCTCATGGGGGTACACCTGCTATGTTCCCTCTATCCCGCGTGCAGCTGGTGAGCCCATGCACATGCTCTTCCGGGCAGGCGCAGCAGGGAGGAGGAGGAGGCATGGGGCGCAACAGCAGGAGGAGGACGCGCGCGGCGCAGCAGCACGCATGGGCGTCTAGATGCGCGTATCCATCCGACGTCTGGGCACTAGTATGGCCTACGATGAAAACACGAGTGGAAGGCTGCGGTACAGAAAACGCGGCTCCCAATTCAATTACGATTGTGTTGACCGCTCGATTTCTAGACGATCTAAAACAATAAAGGACGTTTAAATGGGATTCTCCATGGTCTTCGCCTAGGATCCGATTGTAACCGGTCCAAACACACCCGCACACCCATAGTACTGCAGGAAGGACTCGCTATCTCTCCCATCTGTTTAGATTCTACCTAAATTCATAATACTGCACGAAGGACTCAGTATAGTAAGATATGGCGCTTGCCGTACCTCAGCTCCAGCATGGATACCCCTCGAATCCCCGGCTGAGTGGCTGACGTCCACCATTGCTGATTGGAGCCTCTATTTCACAATCACAGCGCGTCTGAAGAAAGAAGATCAGTAGATGACACTCGACCACTTGCGCTAAGACAACGGTTTATTGTGGGGGGCAACCAGTGTGTATTCCGTAGCCCAGCCGACGTGCTTTACCAAAATCTGCAGCACGTCAATGCCCTGTTGCATATCCGCACGTCCCCGCAACACACAGCGTCAAAGATGAATCCGTCAACGCCGCGACCACCGATTCGCGAGCCTATCCACGGCGGCACATGTGCAGGTGTGATCTGTGCGAGTGTGACTGTGCCAGCGGACTGCCGGTTGCGCTGTCTGTCGACTAGCCGCCGGTCGCCATGGTCACCCGGCACCCGCCAGCCTGTTCCCTCCACACAGCCGAGAGCCTGGCAGGAGCTGAAAATTCCTTCACTTTACTAGTCTGTTTTCATTTGATTTCTAGTTAATTTATTTATTATTTCTTGTTTCATTATTTGTTCTTTGCACCTAATATGACGAATATTTTTTTTGTCATGATTGAAACATTTGTTACTAAAAGCTAGAACATTTTTCTTTAAGTTAGAAATATTTTTCCACTGAAGATGGAACATTATTATTTTATTTAGCCAGAACACCTTTTGTGATAAACACAAAGCATTTATTCACTTTTGATAGAAAACTTTTATTTTAATGCTTAGACCATAGTTCTTGTGAAGCTATTAACATTTTAGTTAATTATAAGCTAAGATTTTTTTTATGAAGCTTTTCATTTATGCTAGAACATTTCTTTTTAATATAAGACAATTTCCTTGTGAAGCTACAACATTTTTCCTCCGAAACATAAGACATATTTTCCTTTCGACCTAGAACATCTTCCTCTAAAGAAAAAAACAAAATTATTCTTTACAAAATGTCATCCATGTATATTCAAGTAGGGCCTTTTTTTCAAAAGATTTTATTACAAGAAAAAAAATAGTGCAATTGAAATTTAACTTGGATGCTCAATTTGGAAGCTATGTTTTTAAAAATTTTGCGGGAAAGATGACGTCGCTATTTTTTCTCATCTCTATTAAATTTTGCCTTTTACGTGTGTGTCTGAGAGAGAACCGTTAAATTTAGCTGCTACGTGACTACGTCAATGAAATTGTCCAATTCTCCAATGGCCGTGTGCGCTTGGTTTGGCCCAAACACAAGCGGTAGCCCACTAACGATGGCGCAGTCCAATATAACAAAAGGACGCGGCCATGACTAATCCGTTCCAGTCGCGCAAGCGACAGGTAGTCGCATCCTAGGTGGAAGAAAGTGGAAACAGAGATAAAAAGACATTCTCGTGTGGGTTTTTTGATCTCATAATTAACTACAGTAGAAAATAAAACACAATGAAATTTATAAAACTGAGAGAAGAGTTAGATTTCATCCTTATGAAACATGATGTACACAATACCTACGGCTATAGAATTAAAGCAAAACTAAGAGCAACGCATTTCATCACGAGGCCTTTGGAAGATCTCATGTTGTTGTCACTATTGAAATTGCGCAAATATGTGTTTCTAGGATTCAAATCTAAGACCTCAATGTTCACGTTCTCTCGAATTAAAAAAAAATTATCAACTACAAAGTGTTAGATTTGAACTTTATAATTTTGATATAAAATATATCTTAATCCGACCTTATATGAAAAGGTTATGATTTTCTATCGGTTGAAGCCACGAACCAACGATGGTAGTCAACCTATCACTGCATGTGCTATCAGTGCCGATTGAAGTCACAAAACGGTAGTTATAAACTTATCAGCGCCGATTCTATGGCAACCGACAGTTATTACCTGTTCACAGTGGGGATGCAACAACCAAATCCAGTACATATGCCCGTCAAAAGACTCAACTGGGTTACAGGATCAAGTTTTTTTTTGTCCATTTCCTCGATTTTCTAAGGAATCTACGGTGATTGTGAAAGATAAATTGAAAATCCACGTGGTGATAGTTCTTGAAATTGAAATCGATGCAAACCAATCTGTTGGATGAGGGACCATATAAAATGACTCGCTAATAATCGAGTCAACACAGAATATCGAAGGTCGGTTCGTTCGCTCTCTGAGGTTGTTTCCGCCTGCACGAACCAAGCAGTTAGTTGACTTGGAGAAACGACACGGTTTCAAGTCTAACCCATCTCTTTCAACATTTCGCGAGCACACGGAGAGTAAGGAACTCGGAAATTCCCCGTAAGATACTTTTGAGCCCACCTCCCTTATCATATGGTCGCGAGGCAGGCAACCAGTTCAGCTTCAGCATCTCGGGTGTACGCTGTCCAGCCATGGATTGCTTCGTCCGCTTGTTCGGGCTGGTCATCGCCAACGCGGTGTGCATCGGCGGCACGGGCCTCCTCATCAACTCGCTCGTCCGGCGCGCGCGGAAGCCCCACAGCACGAGCGACATGGTCACGCTCTCCATCTTCTTGGTCGTCTGGGTCAGCATCAGCGCCTGCGTCTACCCTGTCTTCTGCGGCGCGCTCTTCCCGTGGTCCGCGCTGGGGCGGTTCCTGTGCTCGCCTCTGCGCGGCCTCGCCTGGCTGCTCTGCCTGCCGTGCCGGTGCGCGCGCACGGCGCGAGCCCGGCTACGGCACCGGAGCAGCGGAGGCGGAGGCGGCGGCGCTTCTGCCGCCTCTGGTTCTTTGCCACGGTTCGTGGTGCAAGGACGACAAGAAGGCCATGCTACCATCTACGTGCTCGCGCGGGAGCCGCCGGTGCGGGGTGGAGCGCGGGTGGTCGCCGTGGACGACATCCCGGCGTACGAGCAGGAGGAGGACGTGAAGCGGGCGCCGGACGGCCCGTCGGAGTGCGCGGTGTGTCTAGGGGAGGTGGAGAAGGGGGAAATGGTGAAGCGGCTGCCGGGGTGCCTGCACATGTTCCACCAGCAGTGCATAGACTTGTGGCTGCGCGACCACTCGACATGCCCGGTGTGCCGTTACAACGTCTTCTCTACGGTGCTACAAGAAGCATGACGTCCTTCCTAGCTAGTCTTTTTCTAGGCTCTTCATAGTGACGGCCAACAACGGAAAGCTGAAAATGTAAATATAGGTAATATGTAAATTGATGGGATACTAGGAGAACCTTGATCCTATATATCCTATTTTATCTAAATATGTACATGCAGTACTAAAGCAGATCTATGATACTAACAATAAGAAATGAAGTTACAATTACCGGCCAAGCAAATTAGAAAAATATTAAGTTGACCAAAACAGAAGCAGTTCTTTCCAACACCCTATAGAATAATGTATGTATTGGTACGCATACGAAGGAACACACTACTAACAAGTGAACTTTTGAGCACGGAAGGGCTATCAGACAGAGCACGGCATGAGCAACGGATGACACTCAATCACTGCTCCATAAATTGTTTTTTTCGAAGGGGCGGCAAAAGCTTTGCCGCGATTTTTATTAGACGGAGAAATTAAAAATACAAGTGTTCGGCTCAGTTTTTGAGTGGAAACCGGATAAAAAAAACCACCAACTGGGAGAGTGCACTACTCATCCCGACTCATAAATTATTTTCACTAACGGAATTTTCACCAGACGGTATTATTAAAACCGATGGTGATAATATATATATATATATATATATATATATATATATATATATATATATATATATCACCGCCAAAAATCATTTTCACCGTCGGTTCGGACAAAAAACAGCGTTGAAATCTATAAAGACCTGACGGTGAAAACCGCAGTTGTAGCACCCACGCGCGCCCCGCCCCCTGGCCAGCCTACCAACCTGGTCCATGCGCCCATGTGGCCCTTCGATATTTGATTGTGAGGCGTAGACATTGGAATCATTTCGACACCTAAAATGGCTTGCCACCTTAACGGAGCGACATTCTAGGCATCATCAGTTCATCATCGTACACGTCTTATTCATTGCAATTGCATTTTCTTCTATGTTAATTGCACATTAGCAAAGAAAGAGCAAAGACTGCGACTTCTTTGTGAGTGAGAAAAGTTACAGTGACAAATGTTAATTCAAATTGATGTACAACGTGGTGCATATATATGTTCATCAATTGGAATGTTAGATGTTGACGTACATGAAATAATCGTGATGATTCCAACTAAATTACTAAATATACAATATGTCACTAAGTTTATACTATATTGGTATCATACATGTGGCATGGATTGAATTTGATGAAATTGGCAGGAAATGAGATCTTTCAAAATTGCCGTGAAACTTTCAAAAATGTGAATCATTTTTCAGGTGTGGTTCACAACATTAGTTTCTACTGCCCCTGAAAAATCCATTTCCACTGAGCAAGTTGGGCTAGGCAAGTTGAATGATGGAATGTAAAGCAATCCGCCAAGCATAATATCAACACAAGGGCGTGACAATTCACCATATTTCATCAGGATGACAAAAATGTTACATATGAACTCTATAATAATTAAATTAATTTCCTTTATGGGAACTATGATCATGGACGTCCCCAGCACATCTTGTGTTCCCTCGGGAAAAAAGAGAGAATGAAGGGAAATAACCACTCCTAGCAACCATTGCTAGAACCACGACTGAATTGTCACTTCTAAAGCAGAAGCGCTTCCAGCAATTGGGCTGTAGATGATCTCAAAGAAGGGGACACTGGGGATTTACCAAAGAAGCCATCGTATAGAGCATAATTAACAGTAGCAGATTCGATCTCTGCATCAATTTGACGTAAATCTTGATTTTCGGAAATGGAGATCTACAGCAATAAAAGTTAACAGCATTCAAATTGAGCTCACTCTCTACATAAATCTCTACAAGTCCCCTTTTTCATACTTTTATTTATTCACAAACTTGAGTTGTTACAGTTTTTCCAGAATGCAATGATCATTTTTTCAGTAACTAACAAAAATATAATTTAATGTCAAATATTCAAAAACTACAAAAATTGAATAAATCCATCAGTAGATTAAAAGGAAATCTGACGACCAAACAGAATTCCAGCTTCACTGTTAATCTTTGTTGCAATTCAAGCTTTTTGTAAACCTCAACTAAGCTTTAAGGTCTACAGTTTAGAAAAGTTTGCTCTATAGTCAGTTAAAACCAATAAGATTTGAATCCTAGTAGTAGACTAAAATATAGATTTGCTTTTTTTTCATTGGATAAAATAGGTGCCAATGCGTCTGGCTTTTCTGACTTGTACAAGTTGTCAATTCTTGTGCCACTTGTGAACTAAGCACTATTAAATTGTTGGTCTCTCTATAATACAAGCAATGGCCAATGCATGCCAGCTTTTATTCGGCCAGGTAATGTAGGTAAATTTACATGACGGAAAGAAGTTAGCAGGTCATTTCCATTTAATCCTATCCAATCGAACCACCATCTATTGTCATATTTACTGTTTGAATTCCACTATTTTCTATGTTAGAGGTGACGGCATTAGCCTCATTACCACGGAATGCTACACATTGGATAATGATCTGACAGAAGTAACAGTACAGACAAAAGTGAGCTCCAACCTTGAGGTATCAAGTCCTAATAGAACTAGAAGCATTGCTAATTCTTGTACGATGGAAGTGTATTCATTGTGGGATAGTTGTTTGTTATTTCTAAATAGTTTATACAGTCAATATTCAACTTTGAGGAATGAAACACCGTCGAAGATTCATAATATTCACAGAATTGAATGTGACTCACCAGCATTCTTTTGGGTTCAAGCCAAGTTAAGTATATGCTTGTTCCCTGTTTGAGATTGCGCCCAAGAAAGGTATTCTGCAAGGTTGACAGGGAAGATTCTTCCTCAGCATTTGGGTTTTTTATTTGGCGAGCAATGACATCATTTAGAGCATTCACAAAGGTCTTGCCATCAACGGCTCTAACAAGAATTATACTCAATGATTTCACAACTGGTGCTGCAAAATAAACTAGTAACATTAGCACATATTACGATTCCTTAAATTTTGGAATTGATAGTTATCTCTTACCCTTAAAAATGGAGTCAAAAACAGAGGAACCGTCAAAGCTCTCAATACCAATCTTTTCTTTCCATTGCTCAGTATCAAGGCGAAGTGAGTAATCTACATAGAACGCCGCAGCATATACTTTGACAAAGAACTTATCTCTGTAACCTGAAAGTGAGCTAAAAATAAAATTGCAAACTATAACTATAATAATACATTAAAGTTAAGTCTGAAAACATATTTTTTACTTATATATCTATCTTGCACCCCTGATGCTGGGAGCACAATAGTTAACTTTGAGGTTGCCCTGGCTGCTATTGGGTTTTCCCTACAAACTTTAGCTTGAGTGAGCTTATCCAAAGAGAGAGAGATGACTATATCAAAAATGAAAGGAGGCTTCTGACTTCTTTCCTAGTTTCTTAAGAATATGCCATTATTGAGTGTCCTTTTAGTTGGAGCCGATCTATTCTAGCAAACAAACTTGATACCCTATGTGAGGTTTAACCGGTTAAGCAATCCAACAAACCTAATCAAACTAGCTTGAGAAATTATTTAATATTTTGGGTTCCTTGCTGCACCAATCCACCTCAAGTTCCAGCTGCGCCAATATGGCACCTGAACCCCGATGCAGCACAGCACTCGCATTACCATCCCAGCATAACATATAACATATGCACACAAAAAAGCTTTCCAAAATACTTTATTAGTTTCAACTCATCTTAGCCTTTATTGAAGGCAATTAGTGGGTAATAGTGGCTACCAGGGCTCGAACTAAGATGTGCTGGCTGTGTAACCTCGGAGACTAGCAAAGTGGCCTCTGTCCAGTTCCTGAAACACTTCAATTTGAGTTATCTATTAGCTTCTAGATAAGACCCTGTCCTCTCATAGTAATGCTTCTGCTTTTGCCTTCATATCACCTAAAAGGGTTAGCCAACTTCCTATGGATTGTCCACAGAGGATTGCATGAACTCTATATATGACAACAACTCAACAAGAAACAATCACCTGGGTTAATCTTTTTTTAAGGGATCCCAGGGGAAAAATAATTCCCCACCTGAATATATTGCATTGGAGTGGCAACATAAATTACCAGTCAAGATGATACAACAGAGTATGTACACTGACAGCACAACACCAACAACAACACGCACAAAAGAGTGAAGGACGACACCACACAACACATAAGGGGGGATAAAAAACACTCCCATAACAAAAGCATGTCATTGTTCACCAACTAACACCACTATCAAGTGACTGTATTCGGGCGACCTCCATTCCACAAGCGACAAGCTTTGAGCCGAGTGTGGCCGACAACAGCCATGATTTACAATGTCTTTAAAGCACATCTAGGATCCAATTGATGCCCACCGACGCCCATTGAGAGGAGGAAGCCTCAAAGGAGGGAAGGTCGGAGATAGGAGAACAAGGAGATCCAAGAGAAGATCATGGGCCTGCTAACCCGGCATTCGGTCAGACAAAGCAATCAAGGATCATGGATGACGGCGGAGTAAGGACACTGACAATGATATTTGCCAGTTAGTAACTTGTGCAAATATCAAGGGTTTGATCACCGAAGGTGGATTTGAGCTGTGTGCAAGGATGAACATCCATGAGGTGTATGTGGTTTCCAAGTGCGACGCTTCCAGGAAGGGAATGACATGAAAGATGCCACCATCGCACATTTGGGGACACCGGATTGGGTTCACCCTAAGACCACACACACGGCAATGTGGCAAGTGGTTCTTCGAAGACACCTCCTAGAAGGAACATGACGCATAAGGATGCCACTGCCACCGTCACGGCTATGAGCCAGGCTAGACTTTTGCCAAGAAATCACATGACAGTCAAGCACCCCATGGCGAACAAAGGCTGGCATCATACCATACCTGTATGTGTACCTTCAGTCGAGTACGGGAGCATGGCGCAGCAGATGGAGCTGCCACCGAGCACCAGGGCCGCGTAGGCGAAGCCGGCCACTCAAGGCCTGTCGAGGGTGCAGATCTAGTCAAGGGATGAGGAGCTGGCCACACCCGGCCTGCACTATCGGGGGACGCAACCTTGAGGCAGTTGCCGGCGTCAACGCTACAGCACTGCCGTTCTCCGCCCGGACATGCATGGGATGCACCCTGGCCAGGGAGCTCGAGGAGTCCGCCGGCCCAGCCACCAAACGCCTAGGAGGAGCATGTCGGCAGGAACCGTGAATAGTTCTCTCAAGCCACCGGCAGATCCGGCGCAAGGAGGACTGGATCTAAAAAAACTCGACCGGGGGGTTAAGACTGCCCCCGCAACATTACAAATAAGAAGAAGGACCTTCTCACCCGGCCGAGAAAACCCCCGAACCCCCGCCCCCACCCTTACACGGTGGCTTTCCGTCGCCCAAGTGAGAATTGGGCCGGTGCCCCCCCAGTGCATGTCTGGGCGGACGAGGGGATTTTTTTAACCTCAGCCTGAAATTCGCTCCCACGGGGAGTCGAACCCAGGACCTGAGGAGTGCTGCTGGGTCACCTAACCGTTTGAGCTAGGCGCCCTTTGGCAAGGAGGACTGGATCTGGTCCTGGGAGCTCCGGATTTGCCAACATCATGGCCGCAGCACCCACCCTGCACGCTGAAACACCAGCAAGAAGGAGAAGAAAAAAGAGGGGAGGATGGAGGTGCAGATGCACACTTTTTTTCAGTGACAGTGCTGGCTGCCACCGCCGCGCGGACCTGCGACAGCGGTGGCCGGAGGTGGAGGCTATGGTGGAGTTTTTGGGCAGCGGCGGTGGCCCTCCCGTCGCCCTGGGAGGTGACATGGAAGGATCCTAGTGGAGTTAATTGCTGAGGAGCCTATCAAATCACCTGGGTTAATCCCACATCTCCAATGTAGCATCCCAAAAATAGTTCACATTTGGGCAATGTTTCAAATAGGTAATGTTAAACAATGTTCTGGTATCTCATTTTATTCTATCAAATATCAATCATCCTTTGACAAAAATATCATCTCTTTCTGAAACAGTGAAGATTTGGATACGTTGACATGCCATTTGGCACTTCTACACTTCATTGATTAACTGCTTTGATTCCAAGACTTCTACACATTCGAGCTTTTGCTGTTTCTTTCTTATAATAATTAGTATTATTTTAAAGTGAATATGACCTCCATGGATACATTTGTTAGAAAATAATCAACGTGCGGAATCACTACTCCAAGAGTGTCTGAAAGTGCACTGTTTAAAATATTACTGTAACGTTAAATGTGTTAACCTTCGATGCTTCTCAAAAAATACACAACCTAAGTACAACATAATATTAACCTAATAATTTAATAATATGGTCCAACTCAGTGACTAGAGACTGCTCATAGTTACAGGAGATATTATGTGATCAACTTATACCAAAGGTTTTCATTCTGAACACAAATAGGCATATAACATAGAGTGCAAAGCTTTCCTGAACATCTTGATAGTTTTGGAGAATTAGTTGGTGCGTAAATTCAATGTGTGAAATAGTCAGAAGTCCTGAGTTTGCAAAGTAAACTTTATTAAGTTCAATAAAAAGTAATTGGACCTACTTTCAGTTCACACCATAGGCTTAAGGGAGGCTGGATGTAACCATGGGAGATTCAAAGCATATTGGCATATTTTCTTGACAGTTTTAGCTTTTCCTAATAGAGTCTAATCTCAAGACTTCTATCTCAAAATTCTTAAAGAATTTGTACAGTTAAACCATAGAAGACACACCACATTATATTGAAAAGATAATTTAGATAGAAGTCACTACTTGAAGAAATCTCTGGTATCACTGTTATATATAACAATCAAATCATAAAAGAACTACAACAAAGGGGGTAGGTTAGAGAAGGATCAATTCTGAATCATAAATTCTTAAGAATTTTGGATCAAATATTACAGAATAGTATGAACTGTCAATAGCAAAGGTGCAAAACCTTTATTAAATGTTTTCAATCCATCTAACTGCAAGCCATTCTAGCAATTAATGCAGAAATGTGATGAAGAAAAACAAATGGTTCATCTGGTTCCATTATTTTTCCACAAAGACAAACAATGTGATAATAACATAAAAAAGTTCATACTGTTGGATAGTTAGAAAATATAACATATGATCATAAATCCAGTACTTAGATCAAAGGTACCCACCCAGCTTTACAAGAAAGCTTAACAGACATGTTATAACCCATTTATTCGACCACTTAAACCCTCTATTATCACAGACTAACTCAACCACAAAAGTCAGTACGAGAAAAGGCTGAAAGAGCAATACGGAATTTAGTTTGATATTGACATACAGCGAAATATACCTGTGCCAACTGCAACCAAAGGGTATGTATAGCCTGGAACTGTTAGTTCCCGAAGAAACTTCACATTTGTTGTGTCCTCAGTAACAAAAGCATCACCAACTACAGAGAAAGAAGATGGGTTGAGTCATTGTAAATAGTAAATATTCTTGAGAAAAAACTAAACACGTTTGAAGAGAAAAAAATCATGACAAGCAAACTTGGGACGGACAGTTTATCTAACAATCCTCTTTTCTAAAGCTTGAAAAGCGAAGATAGCGAGCTTTGCGGCTAGATGATTGGTTGTAAAATTTTAAATGTAAGACTCCTAATAAACCAATGACAACTTATAACATATTCATATGTCTAATTTGAAGATGCATATTCTGAGCACTGTTATATGTGTATACATGAGACTTAAGTGCAAGTCCAACAGATTGACAGTTATCAGGGGAACACCAAGAATCAGGTCTTCTGTAGATTTGACTGTGGCAAGAATGATTCTTTTCATACTTGATGGTACGACCAACCTGATATTAAAGGAGCAACAGAAGTTCTATAAAATACATGCATTGCTAGCTAAGATGTGTGTGCACACAAAAGGGAAAAAAATAGATAGATCAGGTATCAGTCCCAATCGATTTCTCCACCCTAAAACTATTTTGATCGCACTTGGTCATCTGGATCCATATTTCAGGCAAGCCACTACCTAGCTTTTTGGGTACTGGAACTGTGGTTGGTGCAACACAAGATGTTGATATGCACATGTTCCCGACAAAAGGTGTGATTCAACGACAGGTTGGAGTGTTGAATATGGAACAATTCCCATATGCCACTGATCAAGGTGGGTTATGACATAACTTTCACTTTAGAGGCTGATGAAGAATTTATACCAGCCATCCCACCACTTGAGATTGATCCCAATGAACAAGATGATTATGGCAATGTGGCAGAAGACAAGACTGGCAATAATGGTGTTCGTAGTCTGTCAAAGAAACACAAAAGTTCAGAACCTAAACAGAATGAGCACAACGCTTCATCATCAGGTCCAGCTCCCATGCAAATAGCAGAACACCTTTCCTTAAAACTGCTCTTGCAGCAAAAGTTAGTGCTTCAGAAGTCAGCTGAGTACAATAAGGGGAAGCTGAATACATCTCCTTTTCCAGCTGCTAAATCCACTTCTTTTTTAGCGCCAAGCAAGGTTGGTTTTCCTACTATAGACCAAGCTGCTTCCTTGTATTCAGTGGCTACACATAAGCCTGTGCAGGTGCTCTCTCCCCAGTGACAGCTCACAGGTTTGCCTGTGGGATCCCCATTGGTGACTGATATGCTAGCTGCAGATACAGGTGCTACTCCACCAGATTTTCTGCGTGGGGATCACAAGACTGCTACTGGAATCCTTTGTTCACCAAACTCCAGCGCTCTGCTCCCAGTATTGCTGCTTCTCCTAACTGGATTGTTGTGCATGGATCTACTGATGTAACACAGTAAAAATGATTTTTCTAGTGAGTAAATAATTTTGCCTTGTTTATTTTAATTTTCTACGATTTTACATAGGCCAAATAATAATTTTTCACATAGGAGTTTCAACCTGCACTTATATTTTATAATAAAGGACAACATAAAGAGCAGACAACACCTTTTCCCCTTTCTGATTAAGATGGATAGAGTCAAAGTTCTAGCACACCCTGTAGCAGTCAGGCTACATAGATTTTGGACAACAGGAATATCCACTCAGGCCAGAGATGCTAAACATGGAACAGAAACAAGTAGAGAGCATAAAAGAGGATGAAAACTACTGTTAGTCAAGTATCCTCCTGAATATAGATAACGTGAGTATGTATGAATCGGGATATGAATTGGCAAGTTCTTTTGGCTAACGTCTCAAGTATTAGTGCTCATCGAAGAGATATGAATTGAGGCCACTGGAAATTGCACCAGTTCATTCAAGAACTTAGATCTGATTCGGTGACTCATGCTGTTGGATAAGTATGAAGCGAACGCCTTATCTCCCTCAAGAGTGCCCCAAGCCCCCAACCAAACAAATTCCTCCCATGCTGCATCACCAATTACTCAAATCTAATTTTCTACCTTTTTTGAACATCCAATCATTCAACATCAGTATCTACATTAACATAATTTCAAAAAGTAAGAACCTAATTACCTAAAGTTAGTAATTATACCCCAAGTTCGAACTGAAGGGAAAATTGGGAACCAAAACTTGCAGCAACCATAAATAGATGAGTCACAGAGACCCTAACCTGCGCCGCCCCCCGCTGCACAGGAGACCGGCAGCCACCGGGCACCACCGCCCCCGCTGCGCGCGACGCGGCAGGCCAATCCGCTCTTGGAGGCCGCCGCATGCGTGTGGACCCGACAGTGGGTGTGGGAGCCAGCGGCGGGAGTCAATAACGCGGGGAATGCCTGCGCGCAGGGAACGACGGACGCCAAATTCATCATGGCCGTTACCGCTGCTCGCCCGGCGATCAGGGACCGAAGTGGAGACCGCTGGTGAGTGGCGAAGGATGCACGTGGCCTTATCTGCAGTGTCTCCATGAGGGGGGCTCCTTTGCATACCCAAACGGCCAAACCAAAGCAGGCTGCTGTGCTGTAACCGCGCCTGAGCCGAATCGGTGCCAATGGGCTGGGCCGAGCCCATGCGGGCCCTTTTCTTTTAGTTAATATTAGATTCCCCTAAAAAAAGAGTTAATATTAGATTTTACCTTTTCAGTTCAAACTGACATCTTGTGAAATTCAAAAATCAAATCAAAATCTAAAAATAGCAAACCAGAATTCCGTAGACTTATTATACATAGATCTAAATAGTAAAAATACTGGTACAAGTGAAAGGACTAGTTTAGCCCTTTAATAAAATAGGACAAAATTGTCCATAGTTATTTTAGTCATGCTTTCATATTCATCCAGAACTTACGATAAATTGATAGTATGACCACATCACTAACACATTGTCATACTAATAGTTTCAGACCCAGAAAAGTTCATATAGATGTGTACATAAACAAAATAGGGTTTTTGTTATTATTGTTATATTTTTGTAGGAAGTTTTTTTTCCAAATAAATCATGGAAAACTTACAGTAAGTTAGTGGAACACTATAGTAAAAGTTTCACGCTGAAAGAAGCCAAAATCAGGGAAATATATATGGATTGTGTTTCTAATGCAGTATTTTTGTATGTTGCATATGTTATCCAAATGTCGTGAAATTATACATTAGTCTTGTTATTGAGGTATGGTGTTACTATGAATTTGTTATATCGAGAAAACATAGGATCTTATTACTTATTTAGCTTATTCAAAATGGATAATGGTAGTAAATGAATTAATACTTATTTTCACATGTTCGTTAGTTAATTTTATTTTATTTTCTCGAACATGTTGTAGCACGTTTTTCATTTAGGGCCCGTTTGTTTCCCTAGAATTGAATCTTATTCTAGAAATGAAATTCTAGTAATTAGATTCGATAGGAATTGAATTACTGAGAATGTGATTTATTTCAATTATCTTGTTTGGATGGACGTGGAAACTCATTCTTAGAATTACATTCCAAATGTTGTTTGGATGCTCAAATATTGAAATACATTGCGACTACTACACTCCAAAGAGGGTTTTATCTATGTACCATTAAAAAAGATGGTCCTTACCTATAGGCCACTAAAAAGTTCGAGCGCATCTAGCTGCCACTCACACTAAACTTTTTTTTGTCGCCCAAGCCATTCCGTCCACTTTTACCTCTAACGGTGTCAAACCGCAGTGAGAAAAGTCTAAAATACCCTAAAGTCTGAACACCATGCAAAAGTTCACCGTTCCTCTAGTGCCACTGACCCTCAGTGCTAATATGCAAGGATTATAAGGTAGTTGGTTTATTAGCCGTCGATCATTTGTGCTAGCAAAGAAAAAAAAAACAGAAATTATGTACGTGTACACGTACGAAGAAATCAAGAAAAGACGCAAGCTAGCATGTTCATGGGGAGTTCACGTACAGAACCCTGTATCTTGTGCATGCCTAGTTTGACGAACGAAGGAAGCCAGTAGGCGAGCTAGCATGTGCATGCCTTGTTGACGCCGGAGTCAAGATCGGCTCCCGGGCCGCAGCCGCGTCGTCGTGCCTACGAGATCGTACCCGCCTATGGTCGTAGCATCCATCCTTTGCCAACGCCGGCAAAGACGGGACACTGAACTTGGAGTGCGCCCGCACGCAGCAGCTGCCGTTGCCAGTGGCATAGAGCCGGAGGTGGAGGGAGATGGAGTCCGAGTCCTTGGCGACGTCAGTGCCGCCCGCCGACGTGGAAGCGGCAGGAGGTGATGAGCTCGCCGCCGGGGACCATATTGACATGGGCACGAAAAAGTGACATCTGCATGAACGTGTACGACGACTTGCTGCTGCCGCACGGCGCCGTGTGTAAGACCCAGCCCATTGGGCCAAGTTGGGCCGGACCGATTTCTGGTACTGTAGCGACTGTAGCTTCGGAAACCACTGTAGCGATCGGAAGTTTAGTACCGTATCGGTAATTCAGAGTTCGTCGAACCAGCTTAAATAGCCAGGCCAAGGACGTGCAGTAACCTTCGGTTAACCGTTTTATGCGAAGCGAGGACGAAAGCGTAAGCGGGTTGCTACGTAGGTGGGGCCCACCCCTCGGCAGAGTGGGCCTGTGCCGTGTGTCGGGCCTGGGTCGTTACAAATGGTATCAGAGCCAACTCTCGCGGTTTCACGGACATATGGCTCGGGAGCTCGGACAGACTGCGCATGGCTCCTCTAAGAGCATGACACTTGGGCCGAGGAGCTGGGAATATGGACGTGGCCAAGAGAGTCGATCCTGGACATTTGTCCCGCATGGGTAAGCTGATTCGAGAGCTCGACGAGGACGTCGAATCCTTAAGGGTGGGTGTATGTAAGACCCAGCCCATTGGGCCAAGTTGGGCCGGACCGATTTCTGGTACTGTAGCGACTGTAGCTTCGGAAACCACTGTAGCGATCGGAAGTTTAGTACCGTATCGGTAATTCAGAGTTCGTCGAACCAGCTTAAATAGCCAGGCCAAGGACGCGTAGTAACCTTCGGTTAACCGTTTTACGCGAAGCGAGGACGAAAGCGTAAGCGGGTTGCTACGTAGGTGGGGCCCACCCCTCGGCAGAGTGGGCCTGTGCCGTGTGCCGGGCCTGGGTCGTTACACCGTGCCACCGGCAGCGGACATGGACATGGAGAGCATGAAAACTGCTGCGGCGGACCTCGCGTCTGTTTTCGTCGCTCCTGCAAGCGCGGACCTCGCTGCCGGCCACGCATGGCTCCCCCGAGACCGCTCCAGCCCCGACGCCGGAGCCTCGCCACCGGCCGCTGCCCGCACGACCTTGCTGGAGTCCGTTGCCCGCTGCCAAAGCTCGCGCGGACCTCGCCGCTGGCCGCGACTTCCCGACGCCGTTCACCCAGTGCTACTACTCGTTGAATTAAAACTTAGACTAAACAAGATCTTAACTTAGCTTAAATATGATCACTAACTCATCTTAATACGGAAACTAATCTTAAATACTGACCAGAGCATATGGACGTCATCTGTGTTGCTGCGACTGGACGTGGGTAGATGGCTTTCTTAAACCCTCTAGCGCCTAATCGATCGGTTACGTGAATAGTCAGGTGGATTAGAGAGATAGTGATGCCAGGTGCACCTCTCTTATTTATAATCGTGTTATAGGCTAGGGGGTCGAACCCTTAGAATTCTAAGGGTTGCCGCCGATCACGGCAACTCTTATTTAGTTGAAAATAAATGACTAGTAGGTGGACCAGAAGCTTAACACTTAATTAATTTCATAATTAAGTTCGGGATTAGCCAAACCGATCACATTCCAACATACTCTCACTTGATCGAACGGCTAATGCAATTATGCAACTAATATTTGCTTTACACTTATGTTCACACTTAGTGCTACAACAAGACCAGACCAATACGTCGTCAGCAACATTAGTCGCCACTGGGACCCTATTACCCATAGTTTACTACAATACCTTGTTAAAACGCTTATTATTTATTGAGAGTACATGATCCTATTACCAGGAATCAAGTCAGAGACTACACTAAAACCCAAATTGATTTGCGCGCTCATAAATGGGTAAGTGTTAAGACTCAAATAATCAAATATGCTAGCATCAGCTTAGTTCTTATTTTTCTCAAGCTTAATAATCTGATCCTAGGTTATTTCTTTCACAACATTTAATCAATGTGCTTGCCATCAGTATTTGATGTGTCGTTACTCGAAATAATACTGCAACTCAACTATAAGCCTATAGCAGTATGTCAATACTCAATATTGAGATAATATCTCTTAAGCCACATAGCTTGTTGTATTCATGCCACTAATTTAGCTTATCTTAAAAACTAATTATATTCGAAGCTTTCAATAAAATTGTTCTTTTCTGCGGGAGTAGGTAAAATCTAATTGTGCACTTTCTTATACATACCCAAGAGAATTGGCAATCGACTAACTCTTAATTCTTATAAGTGACCTGATGATTCTTTTGGCGCCTCATCAGTAACTTAAAATTCTTTAGCACCTTCCAATGAACCTATTCTGTATTAATAAACTAATATTTTTGCCAAGTATCTCGATGCCAAGTCTAGACTAGTATTGACTTGAGCATTCTTAAAGTTAATGACAGCCGAAGCATATGGAATATTTTCGTCTTTTCGTCTTCAACGCCATCCGTGTCGCTGCGACTAGACGTGGGTAGATGGCCTTCCTAAACCCTCCAGCGCCTAATCGATCAATTATGTAAATAGTCATGTGGATTAGAGAGATAGTGACGCCAGGGCGCCTCTCTTATTTATAATCGCGCTGTGGGCTAGGGGGCCGAACCCTTAGAATTCTAAGGGTTACCGTCGATCACGTCAGTTCTTATTTAGTTGGAAATAAATAATAAGTGGGTGGACCAAAAGCTTAATGCTTAGTTAATCTCGTAATTAAGTTCTAGATTAGCCGAACCAATCACATTCCAACACTACTTACTGTGGCTGGCGCTGTCCTTGCTCTGCACATCGGCGTCCTCCATCCAAGCAAGCGGAGCGGTCCCTGCGACTACGAGACGGGCTAGAACGCCTCGGAGGGGGAGGAGCCACGCGTGGAGGGCGGCGGCGACTCGGTAGCGGCGTTCAGGTTCCCAGATATGAGGACACCGCCGCGCACTCCTCATTCCTACGAACCCTCGTGTGGCAGTCCGGCTGCCATGCACACATGCTATGGCCGTCGCACGTGCTAGTCGTGCGTGCACCACTTTGACCAGTGCAGGCCGTCCCCGCCGCCGGTGGCGCGTGTGCCGCTCAACCCCGCACGGGATGGTCCCCAGCGTTGGCCGCGCGTGCACCGCTCCACCCCACCGCCGGCCGTGTGTGCGCCGTCCACCCCGCCCGGGCCGTCCCTAGTGCCGGCCACGCTTGCTATGGCCGCTGTCGCGCTGGCTATGCGTGCACTGCTCCACCCCGCGTGGGCCGGCTGCTTTGCTAGCTGGTCACGCGTGCGCTGCTCGACTTCGCATGGGCTGACTGCTCCTACCCACAAGGGCCGACAGGTCGAGAGGAAGAAAGTGTTGGGGTCGCTGACAGCTTGCCCCCACCGAGCAGAGAGAAAGAAGCAATAGGATAGGGTTACGAGAGAAGGGCACTTTGGACGTTTTCACTAGCCAAACCCACATGTCAGAGCTGGCAAACGGCAAAAACCAGACAGAAGGGGGACATAATGGCTTGGGCGAGAAAAAAAAGTTTAGGTGAGTAGCACCTAGGTGCGCTCAAACTCTTTAGTGACCTGTGGGTAAGGACTATCGTACATAGGTAAAACCCTCCACTCCAAACAGAGTATGCGACTCTCTCTCTCTCTCTACACGCACACCAAAACAA
Organism: Miscanthus floridulus; assembly: GCF_019320115.1. NCBI lineage: Eukaryota > Viridiplantae > Streptophyta > Magnoliopsida > Poales > Poaceae > Miscanthus > Miscanthus floridulus. The sequence goes on from NC_089587.1 coordinate 37,668,051, forward strand.
ATCCTCACCTAATCAGCCAAACGGCGTCCCAAAAGAAAAATCCCCTAAATCAGCACATGGATGCTCCTAGCCCCAACTCAGCAAATGGAGCCATGCAACTAGTGGGAATATATGCAGAACCCAATGCTTGTAGGCAGAGAAACGAGGCAGAAGGATCGGTTGACAGCAAGACAACGTGGATCTAGACGGAGGATCGCCCTTGCGGGGCAGGAGGCGGTGAGCAGATGGGGTGAGAGGTGGAGGATGGGTCTACAAGGAGCAGGGAGCGGATGGGGTGGGAGGTGGAGGATCGGGGCGATGGAGTGAGACTAGGAAACCCTAGCCGCCCTTGCGCCATGGCGCATGTCGAGGGAGGCGAGAGCAGAGAGGCGTCAGGACTGGGGAGGAAGACAAGTCGGGACTGAGATGAGTCGCGAGAGGAGCACTCGGAATCCTTTTCTGTCCCAGCCACTAAATCTATCGTAGGCATCCGATTCGGGCTCTGGAATGTTGATTTCCAATTTCGTGGGCAGCCAAACAGGCCCGTCATAGAATTCTATTCCAATTCAGCCCGTTTCCATGGAGCCAACAGGCCCTTAGGGTTTCCTAATTTCAGATTTATTGAATTTAGAAACAAAATAATTTTAGAAAATCTTTAATTAAATCATGAAAAACATCTAAAAGCTCAGAAAAAATTCCTAGAAAAATACTAGAGATAGATTGGAGGATGAGAAACTCAAATAAAGTAGTTTGAGCTCATAAAATTGTTTTTTTGGATGACCAGACAAAAAATGAAGCTCGAGAAAATAGGAATTAATTACAGTTGGAAACATTCCCGGAAAGAGACATTCGTTGCCGTAACGTATTTTGAAACTTTTTGCCCTCATAAACATCAACGCAATCAGCGTGAATACAAAATCCTGTCAATTTAAATTATAAAAGTTATTAAAAATCACATTTTGCACTGTTTAATTTGCTAAAAGCCTAATTAAATCTTAGATATCTTAGAAAATATAAAATCATCAATTTTATTTAGTGTAAATTAATCACAACCAAAAATAAAAATTTTGGGGTGGGACAGCAACATGATGTGGTGCAAGGCGGGCTTGGTTTTCCTACTTGGAGTTAATCTATTAGCCGTTATGGGGGTAATCGCTATGGGAGTCTCTATCCATTACTCCCCTTGTTACTCCATCCCGTAACGTCTTTTCGGCGGTAATTCATCCATTCCCAGTAACTCCACGGTGTCCAGGTGCATTTCATCAACTCCTCGTCTCCTCCGCTCGCGCATAAGTATGGGAGTCCGTCCACATACTTGTTGCGAATAAAAGGTCTTTTGTGTCATGTGTACTGTTGCGAATAGATCACATATTCACATCTGCACATATATGATATTACAAACTTGTTGCTAATTTTCTAGATTAATTTATATCTAAAATTACCTAAATATCTAAAAATAAATCATAGGAAAACGAGCTTAGCTCTTTATAAATATGTGTCTTATCATTCTCTCTCCTTCCTAAATAAAATATTTTATGAGCCAGCTCTTTTAACACTGTTGAGCTGCCCTAAATATAATGTCCCAACCGGCCAAACAACATTACTCTCTTTAGGGCCTATCACAGGTACCAATACCCAAGGTAAAAGCTCTTTTCCTATAAATAGGGATAAAGATGGTGTACTGAGAGAAGAAAAATATGCACTGAGAAATGAGAATGACATCTACTTATTTTTAGGATAAAATTTGAATGCTAAGATAAAATATTTTAGGACCAGGAATATCTAACGAGGGGAACGAGGCAAATTAACTGTCACCCAGCTAGGAGCCATATCTATGGGAACAAAGTACAAACGCGAGATATACCCGACCTGGCCAAATAGAGAACGTTCACCGGATCCAAATCTGGTGATGGATCAGACGACCCGTGACTTTCCTTTTTTGGTAAAAAAATTCCACAACTTTTCTTTTTTTAGAAAGTTTTCCACTTTCAACAAAAACAAATTTTCCGCAACTTTTCTTTTTTGTAAAGTTATAAAGTTATACTAGTTATACTCACAACTTTTACGTATTATGTAACAAACTTCAACGTATACCTTATATATATAACTTATACACATGACTTCACCGTATACCTCCAACTTCACAAAGTTACGCACATAACTTATACATATAACTTATTACGTAACATACATAACTTTTATATATAATATTTTGTGGAACAAACTTATCAATATAATTTGTTAGAAAGCTACAAAAGTTATACACAAAAATTTATATATAACTTGTTTGTATAACTTAGATATATAATTGGATCAATGACTTAGATATAAAGTTAGACGCACAAATTATATTTAAGAACTTAGATGTACAAATTAACATCATAACAAATTAGTAAAAATATAAAAACTATGTAATAAATAACTATATAGTATAACTTATAAATATATAGCAAAAATAGAAAAAATGATAGAAAAAACCAAAAAAAAGGAAAAAAAAAGAATGTTCGTGCATGTGTAGCCATGCCATTGAACGAATCCGATCAGCGAAAAGTTATTCAATACAACTTGTATGCATAAGTTGTAAGTTATAAGTTATACTCCCTCCGTTCCTTAATATAAGCCATATAGTTTTTAGCACCAATATTAACGCACGGCTTGGGAAAGTATGTGAGACCGAGGAAAAAAAGGAAAATCAGGCCATCTTCTCTCTCCCAATCAGATTGCTTCCTAAATCTAAGGGATTGGTTGGGGCATGTGTATGTACGGTGGGAAGATTTTCAAACTAATCGGCGTGGGAGCTGATACGTACCTATATTTTAGATTTTTTTTAGAAATTTATATGGCTTATATTAAGGAACGGAGGGAATATGTTATAAGTTAATACACATAAATTGTTACTAGAAAAAAATTCTTCAAAACATGTGCAAGTGGAATCTAGTTTTGTTCGACTCGTTGCACATAACACACCGGTGTAGATAAAATTAAAAACAAGTTATAGCATTTTAAAATAAATATATCTCTTTTTTAGCTGTCACTAGTGGCGTCACAGGGGGAGAAGCATCGTTCACCAGATTTTGTTTGAGCGAACGCTCACCAGGGGCTTGTTTGGATGCCAAAATTTTTGGCAAAGTGCTACTGTAGTATTTTCGTTGTTATTTGATAAATAGTGTCCAATCATAGTCTAATTAGGCTTAAAAGATTCGTCTTGTGGATTTCGTCTAAACTGTGTAATTAATTTTATTTTTTTATTTATATTTAATACTTCATGCATGCGTCTAAAGATTCGATGTGACGGAGAATCTTAAAAATTTTTGCAAAATGGGGTGGAACTAAACTGGCCCTAGAATGGAATTGGGAATATACCCAATCAATGTCCTCAAAATGATAGCCCTTCTTTGTTTGTAGCGCCGAGGAACAAAACCGTCCTGCTATTAATGTGATGTCCTACTAGCAGCAAACTACCCGTAGCTAGCTAGCAAAGGAGAAAAGCTCTAGTGAAATGCAATGCAATCCAGCCGCCCTTGCTTTCATCAGCGTTGTATCTGTATGGATCACACTCGCAGCCTACGCCGTCTACAATTTTCTCGGCGGGTCGCCGAAGACAACCCTATTCGACATCGTCCTCGTTGTTTTGGCTGCGTCCACCTGTCGACTACTCCTGGTGTTGTGCCGACCTTCCCTGCCCGACATCACCGGCGGCGGCGGTACTGGTAGCGAGGGCGACACTACCGTCCTCAATCAACGGCTTCCACAGGAGCCACCGGTGCGGCACGAGGAGGCGACGACGGGCGGCGCCGCTGGTGATCGGGCCCCCGTTGCGTCACGTGAGAACGGCCAGCAGGCCAGCGGCACGACGACGGAGTGTGCGGTGTGCCTAGACGAGGCGGAGGGGGAGCTGGTGAAGCGACTACAGGTGTGCCTGCACGTGTTCCACCAGCAGTGCATCGACATGTGGCTGAGCAGCCACTCGACGTGCCCGGTGTGCCGGTGCAACGTCTTCCCGCCATCTACGGCCCGGCCAGGACAGATGCATGCTGGTGCCGGGGACGCGGCCACGGGGTTCTGAACTCTCAGTTATGGCAATCTAAACTCTATACGTTGCATATATTACCAGCAGATGCTAAAACAGACTGTATCTGTATGTTTCTCAATGATGTGATGGGGAATGCAAAACTTACCGGCACTCTACATCCCCAGAGAATTGCGGGAAACAAATTGCAACCGAAAGGCGCATTTGTCTCTACTCTCTTCTAGTAGTGAAATCACCATCTATCCCCCGATGACCGACTAGAAAGTACCATTTAACTTATCTCTCTTTCAATCATTTACATTTACAATAAGAAAATGACAGTCCTTTTGCATCAAGGTCCATATCAAGTTTGCAATTAATCCACGGGTTAGTTGCCTGAGTTATTTCATCACGCATCTTGAAATATTGATCGAGCTCTTTTTATTTTAGTAGTAGGGTTATGTTGGATCCCAGGGACAGAGAGGCATATGAGCACATGTGGGATGCTGGTTCTTCAGAGGGTGTTTGGTTGCTGGCCATCAACCGCCACGCCACATGCATGGCTGCCACACTCCTGCCACACCACTGTTTGGTGGATGATTTGAGTTGGGCGGCCATAGCTATTTGCAGCACAGAAGTCCGCCACAGTTGTGGCGCTGATTTTAGTCCGCGACAAACCTGTGGCGTCGCCACACTCATGGTGGCTGGTAGCGGCCAGCAACCAAGCAGCCTCGAATCTTCAGCCCGTCTTGGCTGTTGGACCAAAACGCCACAAACAGATTGTGGAAGATGCCCTCCAGGATGTCGCCATGACAACACAAGCTCTGGCTGACAACGCGAGTAAACACGCTACCAGCTAGCAGCTTGTTTTTTTTTTCTCCCGCTTCCACCTCAGACCTCACCTATAGTCGCTGTAGCTCCCGGCCCTCCCAAAGTCGTCCATACTCAGTTTTCAATGCCGTCGGCCAGTTGGTTCTGTTTCTCTTTCTTTTTATCCTTTTTATAAATATAATAGAGTCAAACCTGTGTATTGTTGCAATGCTTTCTGCTACATCAAAACGACAGAGCCCTCTACCAATTTCGCTAAAGAAAAGACTTAGAAAAGTCTCTGAGATGTACTTTAAGGTCTCATTTAACGTCGCTTAGCTTCACTAGTACAGCTTTTTTTTTCCCTCAATGAACAGCTCTTTACCAAAACAGCTACATATGATGGACAAAAAACTTAAATTGCCATAGTGCCCTTAGCTTTTTTTTTTCTATTTTTCTCTTAACTCACAGGTGTCTCTTTCTTCCTCACAGGCCGCTCTGTACGTCGTACGCATCCTCGTGTGACCCCATCCCCATGGAGGTGGTCGCGCCCCGATGGCCAAGCCTCGACCGGCGTCCCACTCGCCCGCGCCTCGGCTGTCGTGCCTGCCCCAGCGGCGGCGCCCTTCCCGACGACCTGCGCCCCCAGTGACGGCGCCCCTCACGCCTGCTCGGTGGCCCGTGCGTGTCTCAGCTGCGGCGTCGGTGTCCTCACCTGGCTCGGTGACCGCAGCGCTCGCGCCTCGTCCCGGCACCGGCGCGAGCGCCCAGCGGCGCCACCTCGCGCTACGGCCGCTTCTTCTTCACTGTACTGCTCATCCACGGCTTCGGCCCCCGACGAGCCGGCACCGGGCGCGGCCCCCTGGCAGGCTGCGCCCCCATGGCCACGCCCTTGGCGAGCTACTCCTCCCTGGCGGTGGCGTCCCCGGCGGGTTACGCGTGCTCTCTTTTGGGCATGGCGGAGTGTCCACGTGTGTCAGATGGAGCTGGAATAAGTTACTTTTTTTTTAGCTTCATTCTACCTTATCTCTCTGTCAGAGGAGAGAAAAAAAGCTTTACCCATGAAGCTATTTTGAAAAATGGTATTTGACGAAAAACAGCTCAGGAAACTATTGGTCTGTGTTAAACAAACCTTAAATATATATCTTATTATTACAACTATCGGTCGTTATGAGTTTCTGAATTCTGGTGTGCAACCACCAACACCACAACTACCATACCATCCAGTTTTATAAACACGAGCGATTCCCTGTAATAGAACTGAGAGCTGACTTATATATCAGCCTCCTTGGTATCGGACAAAGTCACAAAGGTAATGCTCTCTCACCTAAGTGCCAACTCCATTCAACTGTCGTTAATCTATGTTCGTATCTTCGTACTACGATAGTACGATTGATTATCACCTGCAATTCCGTTTCCTGCAGGCCATGTGGATGGACGCCGCCGCCAAGGTCGTCATCAGCTCTCTGCAGCTTCTTGTCTTGGTCCTGCTATGCCTCTCCGTCATTGTAGAAGAATGGGAGCCAACAAGATCTCGTATTGCACTCTGGGTGTTACATATACAGATTACAGAGGGCCGGCGCTAGGCGCGCACGGGCTGAGATCGTGGGCGCCGTTCGTGGTCACCACGGTCAAGATATGACTAACTACCTTAGTCTACACTGTTTCCATGTTATCCTTCAACAACCCCCCGCGGTCGCATGGGTCGGCTCGACGACGCAAAGACTGGATCGGAACGTCGTGAACGTCGATGTAGGCAGTCCTTTGGTCATGACATCTGCATACTGCTCTCCGGTAGGAACATGAAGGACGCGAAGGTCACGGAGATAGACTCTCTCTCGAACAAAATGGATGTCCAGCTCGATGTGTTTGGTGCGCTTGTGATGAACCGGATTCGTTGACATATACACCGCCGAGATGTTGTCACAGTACGTCACGGTGGCCTTGGTGATCGCGCACTGGAGCTCGCCGAGCAGCTGTCGAAGCCAGATACATTCAGCGGCGGCGTTGACGACGGCGCGGTACTCAGCTTCTGCACTTGAGCACGACACGGTAGGCTGGCGTTTAGATGACCATGACACGAGAGCGTCTCCCAGGAAGACACAAAACCCTGATGTAGAACGCCTGGTGTCAGGGCACCCCGCCCAATCGGCATCAGAGTATGCCGTAATGGAGAGGTCTCGGCTGCCGCAGATGTGAAGCCCTAGATCGCTTGTGCCACGGACATATCAGAGTATCCGCTTCAGCAAGGCTTGGTGAGGAACACGCGGGTCGTGCATATGCAGGCACGCCTGCTGCACCGCGAACGCAAGTCCGGGCGTGTCACAGTGAGGTACTGCAGCGCCCCGGCTAAACTTCGGTATGTGGAGGCATCGTCAATCTTCGCCCCATCAGCAGATAGCTTCCCTTTGGCGTCAATTGGCGTCGAGGTGGGCTTGCAGTTCAGCATCCCGGCGCGATCAAGTACATCTTCAGCATACCGTTGCTGTGACAGGAAGAAGCCGGACGGTGTACGTTTGACATCGATGCCGAGGAAGAAGCGGAGTTCGCCAAGATCCTTGATCGCGAACTCAGCTCGTAGTCTGTCGACGATGTGTTGCAGAACCGCCGTGCTGGACCCGGTGAGTACCATGTCAGCGAGGAGTCGGATCGCATCGGCTTGAAGCCGAGGCTGATGGCGAATGTCGCGAAGCGATCGAACCAAGCGCGCGGCACCTGCCAGAGCCCATAGAGGGACTTATCAAGCAGACAGACAGCATCCGGGCGGTCAGGATTAACAAAACCAGTCGGTTGTTGACAGAGAACTTGCTCGCGTAGATTGCCATGAAGGAACGTAGTGGACACATCGAGTTGACGCATCGGCCAGCGCTTAGAAGCAGCGAAGGTGAGCACGGTGCGAATTGTAGCGGGTTTGACCACCGATGTGAAGGTTTCGCCTAAGTCCACACCGGCACGCTATGTAAAGGTTTTCATTTTCAGAAATTAAAATTTATCGGGGTTACAGATAAAGAGGATAAACATGATATATCGGAAATATCGGATCAAATTCAAATAAAATTTAATTTGAATTTAAGTAAATTTAAATAAATTTAAACAAAATTTGTACGAAAAAGATAGATATTTTCTTATCGGCACCTACGGATAAAGAGGATATATCGGAAATATGAGGAGATTTCGGCCGATATTGGAAACCACTGTAAACCCCCGAACAACCTAGCGTGCCTTGTATCGATCGAGCGATCCATCAGGTTTGAGTTTATGGGTGAAGACCCACTTGCCGGAGATGATGTGAGCACCGGCTGGACGATCAATGAGTCGCCAAGTCCGATTGGACAGAAGGGCGTGGTATTCACAATCCATGGCAGCACGCCAGTTTGGATCACGGAGCGCAACCCGTACTGAGGATGGCAACGGGGAGATGGCGCTAGTGGAGGATGAATCTGGTGTGTTAGAGGTAGCAGCAAGTGCATAGCGAGGGTTAGGTTTGAAGATGCCCGCGCGTGCTCGGGTGAGCATCGGATGCGCGGGTTGCGCTGGAGATGGCGATGGCGCACTGGACGGCGCACTGGACGATGAACAGAGGCAGAGGCAGCCGATCCGAAGGACACAGGGGAGTGGTTGCGTTGCCTGGATGTGGGGCAGAGGCAGCCGATCCGAAGGACACAGGGGAGTGAACAGAGGCAGATGCAGGCGCGGACGAGTCAGAGCTAGTCGGTTGAGGTGCTGGTTGAGCCCAAGGAGCCTGCTGAAACACGATGACCTCTGTTGTCGGATGATGAACAATGTCAGTGTTTGCTGAAGAAGAAGCAGATTACTCATGGTGAAAGGGGAACCGGCTCTCATCAAATGTAACATGCCGAGATATAATGACACGTCGTGTGGCGAGATCAAAGCAGCGATAGCTGCGATGATCTGGTGGATACCCAAGAAGAACGCAGGCACTAGAGCGCGCACTGAGTTTGTTAGATGCAGTAGCAGCTAAATTGGGAAAACATAGGCAACCAAACACCCTGAGATGAGTAAGTTCAGGTGGAGCGCCAAGCAAAAGCTGAAAGGGGGTGAGCTGGCCAGTCGGTTGACATGGCCGGCGATTAAGGAGATATGTAGTAGTGGATAGAGCTTCAACCCAGAAAGAAGAAGGCATGCCAGCATGGAACAGTAGACTGCATACACAATCATTCAAAGTTTGAATTATGCGCACGGCTTTCCCATTCTGAGATGATGTATATGGACAGGAGAGGCGTAGAGCAATGCCATTTTAGTTAGATAGTGGTGAAAGGCATGGTTGTCAAACTCCTTGCCATTATCGGTTTGAAAGGAAATCAATGGAAGTTAGAACTGGGTGGATACATACGCATGGAAGGACAGTAGCAAGCATATACATCAAATGCGTCAAACTCGACAGTAACATTGTTGTCTCGAGTGAGTGATCGAACAGAAACAAGGTTTTTGACTAGGGAGGGGGAAACTAGGATGTTCTTGAGGAAAAGGGGATTGTGAGGAGTGGCAATGGTGGTGGACGCACGGTAGGTGATAGGCAAGAGTGCGCCGTTGCCAACAGTAATAGGAGCGGAATTAGGAAGGGGTTGAGAGGAGGGAAAATTACTAGCATGGGACGCCATGTGCGACGTCGCTCCTGTATCCAGGAACCACTCGGTGGCCTGGGGGCCACTCGGTGGTACGCCGAACATGGAGAGGGCGGCCAGCAACGCCTGGTGGTTCCATACATCAGTCGGTGGAGACGGTTGCTGGAACAGAGCCGAAGGAGGAGCTGGTGTGCTGGCGAAGTAAGCTTGTTGCGACCGCGCACCGGGGCGTGTACCAAGGACACCGGCACCAGGAACATGGAATTGCATGGGCCAGGCCTAGACCATCCCTGTCCATGGATTGACGCCAGGTGCCCAAGCCTGCGAAGCACGGGGCTACGGTGTAGAGGTAGACCCAGCTTGATGATGATAAACACCACGGCCACGCCCTAGGCCACGACCATGTTTGCCATCGAAACGTCTAGCAGAGGTGTTGGCAACCGTCGGGGGGCGTGGAGCAGAAGACTGGGTGCCCTGGCCAGCACTAGAACCGCCATCCCCGGTAGCTGGAGCAGGAGGCCGAGGACCACCAGCGGCGAGAAGAGCATGTTGTGCGGCTGACTTGGCATGTTCCTTGTCATACTGTTCCTCTAGGAGCAAGTAGGAGCGGGCGGAGAGGAAGGTGTGGGACGGGTTCTTGGCGGTGATCACCAGAACAGTGTGGCGGTATTTAGAGGAGAGACCACAGAGCATGTTGAGGACTTGGGACGTCTTACACATGGGCTGGCCGACATCGTGCAAGGCATCAGCGAGCTGCTTCAGCTTGCCGGTGTAGGTCTTGATGTCCATGTCGCCTTGGACCAAGCTCCGGAACTCAGCCTCTAGGTAGACCGCTCGGTGAAGCTCATGATCCCGGAACTGATCATGGATCGCGTTCCAGATGGTGAACGCTGTGGCCTTGGGGGCATGGACAATGGCGCGCACATCCTTGGACACAGTGTTGTAGATCCAACTGAGGATACACTGGTCTACCATCGCCCACTCTGGATCACGACGGTTGGTAGGGGTGGGAGGAGAGGTAAGATGAGATCCGATGCCGAACTTGTCGATGAACGCATCGAAGAAGCACCGCCACTCGGTGTAGTTCGATTCAGCAACATCAAGCTCGACAGGAATATGGGACTTCATGTTGATGGTTTGCAGGACATTGGTGGGGAGCGGCGAGACGGTTGTAGTGTAGGATTCGCCACCGTCAACAGAGGACGAGGAAGAGGAGTCGACATTGGAGACATTGGCGTCGAAGAGGGGGTTGGAGTCCATGAGATTGGATAGTGGCATGGGTGTAAGGAAAATGGACCATAGGCCCATTTATTTTGAATTTTAGTGTTTGATGACCAACACGACTTAATTGGGCTAATGAATTTGCAAGTAATTGTTTTGTAGTTCAATAGGGTGCAAGACGTGACTTGGACGAAGGCGACATGATGATCCCACGATCAACACCATAAGCAAGACCCTAGAAGCACAAGAGAAGACCCAAGATATCAAGCATAGTCCAAGCACGAAGATGAAAACCAAGCCGGACGCAAGATCGCGAAAAAACGAGCTCGGCAGAGGTGACCGGACGCGACCCTTATAGGGACCGAACACGTCCGATCAGTTGCTCGGCAACATCAGGCGTCAACAGCTGTGACCCGATGCGTAATGAGACTCAAATTTCAAAAAATAGAAAACCCTTCAATACAATGTCGGATGAAGATAATTTTTATATGTAAATTGTAGACCTCGATGAGATCTACAACTTTGTAGTTTTGAGTTTTTTCACTTGAGGATAGTAAGATGCTCGAAAAAATAATATAAAATTTCAGCACCATATTTTATCGCGTGATGAGACTCAAATTTCAAAAAATAGAAAACCCTTCAATACGATGTCGGATAAAGATAATTTTTATATGTAAATTGTAGACCTCGATGAGATCTACAACTTTGTAGTTTTGAGTTTTTTCATTTGAGGACGTTAAGATGCTCGAAAAAATAATATAAAATTTCGACGCTCCCGAAAATATCAAAAGTTACTATTCACCCGCAAAACCGCCCGGAAGGTTGAAGGAACTTTTTCGAGAGTTGGAGGGCCAAAGTTGTCCGGTTTTGAAGTTCGAGGTTGAAATCCGAACTTTGCTGTAGGTTGGAGGGTGTAAATTGGACTTAACCCTAAAATGAATGATGATGGGCTTGTTCGTGATATGTATTCTCGTTTGAATCTAATTATCAATGAGCTCCATTCAATATGATTAACGAAGCTAGATGATGTGGACATTGTGAGGAAGATCATCTTCGTGCAACCATAAAAGAAATATGCAAGCATCATCACCATCCTTCACAACATGGAGCACTTAAGCATCATGACCCCTTTGCCGAGCGCAATGGTCACAACACTCGGCAAAGCTGGCAAAATGAGCGACCAGAAAACAGATTTTCCAGCTTTGCCGAGTGCTGTGACTATAACACTCGCAAAGAAATTAAAAAAAATTAAACTTTGCCGAGTGCTTGGCGTGTTGGCACTCGGCAAAGAAAAAATTCAAAAAAAAAAATAAAAGCTCTTTGCCGAGTGCCTTCCGGGTTGGCGCTCGGCAAAGAATTTTTTTTAAAAAAAATAAAAAATCTTTGCCGAGTGCCTAGAGGGGTGGCACTCGGCAAAGAAAATTTTCAAAAAAAAATAAAAGCTCTTTGCCGAGTGCCTTCCGGGTTGGCGCTTGTCGATGTTTTACCACCGATAGCCTGCCACGGGGGTACCCGGGGCAGTATGTTCGGGCTTCGGCGTATGCCGAACTCGATGGTTAACGCAAGACACAGTCGATTTATTCTGGTTCAGGCCCTCGATCGTAGATCGAGTAATAACCTTACGTCCAGTCGGCCTTAGCCTTTGCGTTGGATTGATTGTCAAGGGTTGTGTCGTACAATTGTTGTCTATGTGTGTCTTTTTTGATCTAGGGACCCCTGCCCTCCTTTATATAGTTCAGGAGAGGCGGGAGTCCTAGTCGGTTACAAAGTAGAGATCCTAGTAGGATTACGTGTAACTAGTCCTAATAGGATTACATGTAGGAAATCCTAGTTGGACTAGGTCTTCTTTTCTCTTCTCCGTGGGGAACCTTATGGGTCCCGCATCGACAAGCCCCCGAGCATTTCATGATTGAGCTTCAAGGGCCGGGTTGTTTGTAGACTTGTTCCGGGTTCTTTCTTGAAGTGAAATCTTGAGATGGTCTTCTTCGTCTTTTCTCCAGCTGATGTGCACTTTTGAATAAAAGTGCACTCAGTGAGTGTAGCCCCCGAACCTCTTGCTTGTTGGGACAAGAAGCCAGAGGGTCCCTTTAGTCTTCTTGGTTGCTCTGAGTTCTTTTTGGGTGGGTGCAATTTTTCGTAAAAATTGCACTCACTGAGTGTAGCCCCCGAGCCTCTTGCTTTTGCTTGCAAAAGTTGGAGGGTCCAGATTCTTGTCTTCAAAAAATTTTTGGAGGTTATGTATCCCGCAGCCCCCGAGCCTTCTCCGAGTACTTTTCTTTAGAATAGAAGTCGGATGAAGGGTCTTGATGTGTTGTCTTTGTTGTAGTCTTGAGTACTTGAGCCCCCGAGCTTAGTGTTTGACTAAGCCGTGATGCTCTTCCGAGTTGTTTTTATTCATCCAGGTCATTTCTAGACTTCTCTGGCTCTTGATGTACCTCTTCCAGGTTGTTTGCACTTCGTCTAGGTTCTTTCTGAACTTGTATGTACCTCATCCGGGTTGTTTTCTGATCAATCCAAGTTCTTTTTTGTCTTGATTTCTGTTCTCAACTTATCTGGGTTGTTTTTCTTCAATCCGGGTTCTTTTTTTCTTTTTTTCTTTTTTTTTTTTGAGCGTATATCCGTGTTGTTTTGTTCAGGAAGGAATCGGATGCGAGGTGTTGGCGTATTCTTTTGATAGTCTGCTGTTGTCAGATGTAGTTGTGTGGTGGTGGTTGAGTGTAAATGCCTTTTGTTCACGGGTTGTACTGTGCTGGTATATTCTTCCGAATATGCCCGTCTTCGAGTACTGTTTCTTCTCGCCTGAGTCATCCATTATTGAGTCCTGTCCTTTCACTGTGTCCTTTGTTGGGTTTATTTCGTTGGTACCCTTGGTCCATGTGCGCCGATCCTTTGGCCTATAAGTACTGTCCCGGAGTGCTTGCTTGCATCCATTGGCCATTCTGTTGAAAACTTCTTGGTTGTGAACATGGTAGTTTGTGAAGTAGAGCAGCCCCCGGGCGTATTTTGTAGTTCCTGTGTGTCTTGTCGTAGCTGGAGGAAGTCTTGTGATAGGGATTAGAGGTAGGCTAATCCCGCGACAGCATTGTGCCAGGATGTACGTGGTGGTAGTTGGAGGAAGTCTTGTGATGTGGGCTTTGTTCCTTCATCCGGCAGTTCTGGGTTGATCCTCGTCGCCTGTCTTGAGACCGTCCGGTGCAGATCAACACCATATCCAGCATCACATCGGTCTTGGGTAGACAGATGCTCGCCGGCCTTCTCTGCTCCATGTTGCCCTGCCGTGCTGCCGATTTCCGCCTTGGATGCACTGCGTTCGTCCTTTGAAGAAAACAGTGTAGCTGATGGCGGTTTGTCCTTCCGAGTAGCAATTTGGGACACGTAGTCGTTCCAGAGCTTAGTCGTGCCCGTGTTCCTCTTTGCTACTTTGCTTTTCGTGGTGCCGAGTTCGTCGGGTCTTGTAAGGTTTGTAATCTTCTATTTTTGAAGTCGCTTGTAATGTAACGAATCTTGTCTTCTTAGTTGTCTTTGACCTTTCTGTTGTGATCCCTGTCGTTCATGAGGCTATCGAGTTAGCCCTTTCTTTCTTCTCGGTTCGACGAGTTGTTCTTGTAGTTATCTGATAATCCTGCTGTGGTGTTGTGCGGATAAGTCTGAAATCTGCCCGTTGGTTTGTACCGTTGTGTGGATTCGTGCCCTCCATCATTTTAGCTGCGTCGGTAAATGGACCGTTGCGTTTCCACGCTGCGCTTTAACGGGCCTTATGGGCCGTTTGTATCGTTGAGAAATCTATTTAAAGACCCTTTTATCTTCCTTTCCCTTGTCATCTAGCTCTTGCTTTTAAACCCTAGTTCTCAGAAACCCGCCGCCGTCATTGTCGTCATTGCCCGAGCGCCATTATTTTAGCTTCGTCCTCCTTAGCGCCTTCTTTGCTTCCGCCAGTTCATGGGAAAGAAGAAGACCGCAAGCAAGTCTCAGGCGACCTTCGTGGACGAGGAGTCATCCCTGTCTTTGATTGAAAACCTGGAGTTCGTGGCCATGAGGGCGGCTCAGAAGGTTTGGCCTGTTCCGACGACCGGCGAAGACCAGCTGCGCGAGCTTGTTAGTGATGGCTTGATCCAAAGCAAAGTCATCGCTGAATGGAGAGTTCCGGGCGAGCATCGGGTTCCGGCTCCGGGTCCTGGTGAGATTGTCCTTTTCGTTTCTTTTGTCCGCGCCGGACTTTGTCTTCCTGCTTCCGCCTTCCTTCATCAGTTTCTTGGCTATTTCGGGGTTAGTCTGAACCATCTAACCCCCAATGCTGTTCTCCATCTTTCCGTTTTTGTTCATCTTTGTGAAGCCTTCCTTGGGATCCCTCCTTCTCTCTCTCTTTTTCGCTTTTTCTTTCGCCTGAAACCTCAACCCCGCCGTGAGGAAACCAGTGCCCTCGGCGGTTGCGGGATTCAGTTTCGCCAGGGTCTTAAAATCAAGTTTTTTGATTACGACTTGGTCGATTCTGTCAAAGATTGGCGTGCCGAGTGGTTTTACGCCGCCAATTTGATCCCTTCTCTTGTCGTTCACTCCGGATCTGGTCCCGTGGTTAATGACCGATGGGACAAGAAGCTTGAGTCACCTGCTGAGATTCAAGCGATCCAGCCACTCCTTGATAGAATTAGCATGCTGAAACAGCAAGGTTTGACCGGCTTTGGTATTGTTTCAAGTTTCCTTCGTCGCCGGGTTCAGCCCTTGAAAGAGCGAGAACATCTCGGCTTTGAGTATTCTGGGGCCGAGGATCCTTCGCGCATGGTCCCAGCTCTTGAGCTGACCGGTGAGGAGGTACTCGAGCGCCTTCAGAAGATGTTGAAAGGAGTGAGCGTCATTCCTCCTGCCGTCCCTGAGTACTCGGCCAACAACCCGCCCCCGGCTGTGAGTTGCCTATTCTCCTTTTTCTTTTTATTTGAGTTCTTTAAGTACTCTTTCTGCGTCCGTTCTTGCTTAGTTTTTCCTTGTCTTGGTGTTTTGTCTTTTTTCGTAGGTGCTTGGGCGGAACTTTGTTGATCCGATCCCCCTTGATGTTCTCCCTGCTGTGGCGGAGGCTGGGGATCGTTCAGCCGGTACTTCTGCAATTAGTAAGTCTCAAACTTTTACAGCCCTTCCTGGGGTCTCTTTCAGATTTGATGATGTATATGAAGAGTATGTTCCTCGTCTAGTCCCTCGCGGTCCTCGCAGTGTCCCGAAGAGGGGGCGAATGGACGGGTCCTCATCTGGCTTGCCTGTCTCCAAGAAGCCTCGCAAACCAAGTACTCCCTCAGGTACTCCAGTTGTTGCTAGCATGCTCTTAGGTGAGCACATTTAGTATTCCTTGTTCTTTTATTTTCATGTTTCTCTCTTGAACCGAGTACTTTTCATCTCTTTTTCAGCGGGTGCTCTGGTTTCGCTGGCTGAGGAAGAAGAGGATGATGAAGTTCCTCTCATCATGCGGCGGTGAGTCGTTTTTCATATTCTTGTCGGCTTGAATTTTTCCTCTTTGTTTTTAATTTTAGTCTTGAACTTTTTGAAGTAATCGGAGGTCAGGCGTGAGTTCTTCCGAGGCTCTCGCGCCGACCTCTTCCGAAGCTCCGGGGTCGAGTTCTTTGGTTGCTTCTGCCCCGAGCTGTACTGCTCCTTCGGTGTGGATTTCTTCCACCGCTCCAGCCCCGACTTCTTCCGCGGCTCCGCTGTCGGCTGTCCCGCTCCCGTCGCTGGGCGGCGGGGACGTCTTCGCCGTCGTGGTTCCCCCTGCGAGGCCTTCTCTTGGCTTCGCAAAGAAAAAAGTAGTCGGGTGAGTAGATTCTTGCTTCATCTTTTTGGCTTTTATCTTCCTCCCTCTGGTTCTTATTGGTGTTTCCTTTTATCACTTTTCAGTGCTTCGTCTTCTCTAATTTCTTCATCGACTTCTTCTCCGCCTCCCGTCATGCCAACGAGTTCTGAGCTTCGAGACTCGCAACATTCTGTTGATGAAGTCGCGGCGGGGGCTTCAGAGCTACCTGGCGGAGTCGCGGATTTGGTCGCTCCGGAGGTAACTGTGGCCGTCGCGCCGGGTTCTTCTGGGGGTTTAGCTCCGGCTTCCCTGGAGGTTGCTCTGGTCGCTCCTGCTTCACCCCAGCCGGCTTCTTTTTCCCCTTCTCTTGCTTCCGGCGGCCCTTCGATTTCTGGTGACGTGGTGCAACAGTTTGATGCCACTCATCGGTTATCGGAGCTGACCGCAGCCTGGGGGAGCTTGTCGACCCTTGCGTCTTCTTTTGGTGAGAAACTTCAGGTAGGTTTTATTGCTATTTCTTTTTGCGTGTTTGTTTCTCTTTTACCCTTACGTCTTGTCTCTCTTTGCCTCTTTTTTGCTCAGTCTTTCTCTCGCGATCATTCTGGCTTCTTCTTCTCATCTGAGAATGAGAGGAAGCTGTCTTCGGAGGTGGACGCTCTGAAAGCCGATCTTGACCTCCTCCGGGCTGAGTTGGAGACGGAGCGTCAAGTGCATCAGAAAGAGGAGAAAACCCTTCGCGCCCGGGTAGTGGAGACGGAGAAGCAGAGAGATGCTGCAGTGGAGTCTGCGAAGAATGAATGCAAAGGTGCCGTGGGTTCTGCCTGTTTCTTCTTGTATTTTGACTTGTTTTCCTGCTGACTTGTTCTTGGGTGTCTTGCCTAGCTCTCCGAGTTGAGAAGCAGAAGCTCTCGGAGGGTATTGAAGAAATGAAAGCTCTTGTCCGTTCTAGTCACAATAAAGCTGAGGAGGTAATAACTCATGCTGAGGAAGAACTTGCCCTTGCTAGGTTGATTAGGCGCGGAGCTGACAGAGATCTTGTGCAGGCCCAAAAAACTATTGAAAACTTGTCCGGGAAGCTGGCGACGGCTACTGAGAATTGGAATGCTTTGTGGAAATCTTTTCGTTCAGTAGCCGATGTCCTTCGGACTCCGGCGGATGACGGGCAATCTTGGGCGCAGTTCATTCCCCGGATTCCGACTCGTTTCCAAGAGTTCGCGAAGAGGTGTGCCCAAGTTTGTACCAAGAATGTGCTGGCCCAGGTCCGGGTCCTTGCTCCAGAGGCGCCCCTCTCCAAGATAGCGAAAGAAGCTGAAAGCCAAGAATATCTCGACGCCGTTGAAAAGATGGAGCCTGAGGTCGAAGATCTAGCCAGTAGAGTTGTAGATAGTCTAAGTATTGATATTTCTTTTTCTGATGACAATGCCTGACTCAATTGAGCGTTCTCTTGTAATATTGTACTCCTTTTTAAATGAAGATTCTTTATTTTGTTGATGTATTCTTTGCCTGGGTGCGGTTGAAGTTATTTGACTTGCTGAGTACTTTGTCCTGTTCCTGTCTCTGCTCCGTAAAATAACTCTGCGCGTTATTCTGACGAAGCCTCTCGACTTGTCGAGTACTTTTCTTTTCTTTCTCCCTTGTGATCCGTCGAGTGCTTTGCATTAACAACCTTTCGCCTGCGCTATGTGAAATGACTCGGTATAGAATGCTGCCTTGATAAACTTCGGCATCCGAGTGCTTTCTTGAGTGGCACTCGTTCTTTTCCTATCTGGACGTAGCCCCCGAGCCTCTTGCTTTTCGGAACGAAGTGCTGGAGGGTCTTTTGAAGTTAAATTTCGGCCGACTTGTTTCGGTTGTTAGCTTTTAGCTACCCTCATCGGCGGGCTCAAGCATCTTTTCAGCTATTTTGCACCCGGCCGGGACGCTCAGGCATGTTTTCAGTCATTTTGCTTTTTGTTTCGGGTGTTAGCTTTTAGCTACCCTCATCGGCGGGCTCAAGCATCTTTTCAGCTATTTTGCTCTCGGCCGGAATGCTCAGGCATGTTTTCAGCCATTTTGCTTTTTGTTTCGGGTGTTAGCTTTTAGCTACCCTCATCGGCGGGCTCAAGCATCTTTTCAGCTATTTTGCTCTCGGCCGGGATGCTCAGGCATGTTTTCAGCCATTTTGCTTTTTGTTTCGGGTGTTAGCTTTTAGCTACCCTCATCGGCGGGCTCAAGCATCTTTTCAGCTATTTTGCTCTCGGCCGGAATGCTCAGGCATGTTTTCAGCCATTTTGCTTTTTGTTTCGGGTGTTAGCTTTTAGCTACCCTCATCGGCGGGCTCAAGCATCTTTTCAGCTATTTTGCTCTCGGCCGGAATGCTCAGGCATGTTTTCAGCCATTTTGCTTTTTGTTTCGGGTGTTAGCTTTTAGCTACCCTCATCGGCGGGCTCAAGCATCTTTTCAGCTATTTTGCTCTCGGCCGGAATGCTCAGGCATGTTTTCAGCCATTTTGCTTTTTGTTTCGTGAAAACAACTCGTTGGAAGTCATGACACGGCATGCTGTGGATGAATATTATCTTTATTGATCATGAGTATAAACTAATACATATGTTTTTGAAGAGTATTGTCTTTCGTTGGTTGTGAACGTAGGTCCCTTGCGGCTTGCATGTCTGTTTTTCCTGAGTTGTTTTTACGCATGGAATCTTCTTAGCTGGCTGATGTGCCATGTATTGCTGACTTCTTTTCCATCTTCGGTCATTAACTTGTATGTGCCGGGTCCAGTGACTTTTGTGACAATGAACGGGCCTTCCCAAGGACTGAGTAGCTTATGTCGTCCATCAGTCTTTTGTATCCTTCTTAGCACTAAGTCTCCACCTTGTAGTGATCGAGATTGGGTATTCTTGTTGTAGTGCCGTCTTAAACCTTGTAGGTATCTAGCTGTTTGGAGGGTAGCGTTTATTCTGACTTCTTCTGAGCTGTCGAGTTCTAATCTTCTTGTGTGTTCTGCTTCTCCTTCATCATATTGTTCTATTTTCGGGGATGTCCAGATCAAGTCGGCGGGTAGTACGGCCTCTGACCCGTAAACTAGGAAGAAAGGTGAGTGGCCTGTTGCTCTGCTTATTTGAGTTCGTAGCCCCCACACTACTTTCGGTAGTTCTTCAATCCATTTGGACCCATAGTCCACTAGTTCTTCGTATAACCTTGGTTTTAATCCGGCTAGTATGAGTCCATTAGCTCTTTCTACTTGTCCGTTGGCTTCTGGATGTGCAACGGACGCGTAGTCTATACTGAAACCACAGTCTTGAGCCCAGCTTTTGAATTATGTAGCTGTGAAGGGTGAGCCTAGGTCTGTGATGATTCGATTTGGCATGCCGAAGCGGTGCATAATGTCTTGGATGAACTCGACTGCTTTGGTTGCGCTGTATTTCGCGAGTGGTTTGTATTCAATCCACTTGGTAAACTTGTCAATTGCCACAAAGATGTACTCGAAGCCGCCTTTTGCTTTTTTCAGGGGTCCTACTTGGTCTAGCCCCCAGCAGGAAAAAGGCCAAGCGGGTGGAATGCAGATAAGATTGTGAGCTGGTACATGGGCTTGTCTTGCAAACATTTGGCAACCTTTGCATTTTCTGACAAGCTCTTCTGCGTCTTTCAAAGCGGTTGGCCAGTAGAATCCGGTACGGAATGCTTTGCCAACCAGTGTCCTTGAAGCGGCATGATTTCCACAGCAACCTGAATGTATTTCGTCTAGGATCTCTTTACCCTCTTCAAATGAGACACATTTTAGGAGTACTCCTGATGATGCTGCTCTTCTGTAAAGTTTATCTCCTACTAGAACGTAGTTCTTGCTTCTGCGAACAACTTGGGTGGCTTCTGCCTTATTTGCTGGTAATTTGTTTTCTTTGATATAGTCAATGAAAACTTGGGTCCATGAAGTGTTGATTATCAGGATCTGAACGCCTTTAGCCTGGATTTCTTGTGTTGTTTCACCGGGTTGTTTGATAGAGGGAACTGATAGTTCTTCTATGAATACGCCAGGTGGAACCTTTGCTCTGTCTGATCCAAGTTTGGCAAGGACATCTGCTGCAATGTTGGAATCGCGTAGAACGTGTAAAATTTCTAATCCTTGGAAGTGTTTTTCAAGTTTCCGTATCTCGGCACAATAAGCACCCATGTTTTCTTTGGTGCAGTCCCAATCTTTGTTGACTTGGTTGATGACCACTGCTGAGTCGCCGTATACGAGTAATCTTTTTATTCCGAGGGTAATCGCGACTCGTAGCCCGTGGATGAGGGCTTCATATTCTGCTTCGTTATTTGTAGCTTGCCATAATATCTGAAGGACGTACTTGAGTTGTTTTCCTTCTGGAGAAATGAGGAGAACGCCTGCTCCGGCCCCGCCTAGTTTGAGTGATCCATCAAAGTACATCTTCCAATGGTCGAGGATTGTATCTGATAAGGGCTGTTGGATCTCTGTCCATTCGGCCACGAAATCGGCGAGGGCTTGAGATTTGATTGCTTTTCGTGGGGTGAAATTGATGTCCAGAGCTCCAATTTCAACTGCCCACTTGGATATGCGCCCTGTGGCGTCTTTGTTGTGTAGGATGTCTCCGAGTGGAAAATCTGTCACTACAGTAATCTTGTGGCTTTCGAAATAATGGCGAAGTTTCCGAGAGGTAATGAGTAAAGCGTAGAGTAGTTTTTGTACATGTGGGTACCGGATTTTGGATTCTGACAGTACTTCGCTGATGTAGTATACTGGACGTTGTACTTTATACGCACGCCCTTCTTCTTCTCTTTCTATGATTATTGCTGTGCTGATTACTGTGGGAGTTGCCGCAATATATAGCATCATATCTTCGTCTTTCTTTGGGGGTGTCAGGATAGGCGATGAAGTGAGGTATTCTTTAAGTTTTTTGAAAGCTTCGTCGGCTTCTGTTGTCCACTCGAACTTGTCTGTCTTCTTTAGTAGTTTAAAGAAAGGTAACCCCTTTTCGCCGAGTCTTGATATGAAACGGTTGAGGGCCGCCATGCATCCTGTTAGTTTCTGCACATCTTTGACACTTCTAGGTGGGCCCATTTCTGTTATGGCTCGAATTTGTTTGGTGCTGGCTTCAATCCCGCGCTGACTGACCAAAAATCCGAGTAGTTGCCCTGAGGGAACTCCAAATACACATTTGTTTGGATTCAATTTCCATCTCCATTTCTTCAAGTTTTCGAACGTTTGCTGTAAATCTTCAATTAGGGTGTCTGGGTCTTTTGTTTTCACCACCACGTCGTCCACGTATGCCTCCACATTTTCACCGATTTGATTCCCAAGGCAAGTCTGGATAGCTCTTTGGTACGTGGCGCCAGCGTTTTTTAGTCCAAATGACATGGTCTTGTAGCAGTAGGCACCAAACGGGGTGATGAAAGATGTCTTGCTCTGGTCTTCTTCTTTTAGTGCGATCTGGTGATACCCTGAATAGCAATCGAGAAAAGATAATAATGCAGATCCTGCTGTCGAGTCAACTATCTGGTCAATGCGTGGTAGCCCGAACGGATCTTTTGGGCAATGTTTGTTGAGATCTGTGTAATCGACGCACATGCGCCGCTCGTCTGTGTTTTTCTTCTGAACAAGGACCGGGTTCGCTAGCCAGTCTGGATGTAGGATCTCCTTGATGAATCCGGCTGCCATCAGTTTTGTTATTTCCTTTTTAATTGCTGCCTTCTTGTCGGGTGAGAATCGTCGTAGCCGTTGTTTTACAGGTTTGGAGCTTTTGTTAACATCAATTCTGTGCTCAGCCAACTCTCTTGGGACCCCTGGCATGTCGGCTGGCTTCCAAGCGAAGATATCCTTGTTGTCCCGAAGAAAGTTGGTGAGCGCGAGTTCCTATTTTGCCGAGAGGTGAGCGCTGATAGTCGCTGTCTTGGAGGTGTCGCCTGTGCCTAAGTCGATTTGCTTGACGTCGGCTTCTTTTGGTGGTGCAATGATACTGGGTTTTTTAGCTGGTATTTCTAATTCTTCCTGGCTTGTTTCCGCCGCTATTGTGGCTATTTCTTTTCTTCCATTGTCAGCTTGTGCTTTGGCTGCAATTTGGATCGCCTGAACGTCGCAGTCAAAAGCGCGCTTTAAATCGCTTCGAAGAGAAAGGATACCGTGGGGTCCTGGCATTTTAAGCAGTAGGTACGGATAATGTGGTATTGCCATGAATTTGGCTAGCGCCGGTCGTCCTAGGATTGCATGATATGATGAGTCGAAGTCGGCGACTTCGAATTTGATAAACTCTGTTCGGTAGTTTGAAGGAGTTCCAAAGGTAACAGGTAAAGTAATTTGTCCGAGTGGCATGGCTGCTTTGCCGGGTACTATTCCGTAAAAAGGCGTGCTTGTTGGTGTAATCATCCCGGCGAGTTGTAGTCCCATTTTCCTTAGGGTTTCTGAAAAGATGATGTTAAGCCCAGCTCCTCCATCGATTAGTACTTTGGTGACGGTCATACCAGCTATAGTTGGATCCAAAACCAATGGATAATGGCCCGCGTTTCCCACGCTAGTCCATTGGTCTTCTCTGGTGAATTGGATAGGATACTGTGACCAATTGAGGTATCTTGGTGTAGCCGGCTCTGCTGTCATAATGGTCCGTAGTGCTAGTTTTTCTTGATGTTTGCTTCTGCAATCCGGAGCCCCCGAGAAGATCACTGCTACCGTTCCCCTAGGTTTTTGGAATCCTTTGTCCTCGTGGTTGTCTTCTTCTTTTTTCTGATTGTCCTCTTTGGCGTTTTCCTTACTATCTTTTCTTTTGTATCGATCGTTGAAAGTGTAGCAATTTCCGATGGTGTGCCTCCCGCCAGGGTGTAATGGGCAACGTATGCTTTCAATGTCATCATATCTTCTGGGTTTGGGAAACTTCTTTGATTTGTCGGCCATTGCCACAGTATTGTCTGGTCTACGTTTTCTTTCTTGATGTCTGCTACTCCGATGATTTTGCTTGTCCGAGTTGTCCTGGTTGTTTCTGTCTGGGAACCTTTCCCGTGTTTTTTCTTCTGCAGTAATCATCTTTTCTACTGTTCGTCTGAATTCTTCATTGTTTCTCGGATTTTCTTTGCAGAAATCTTGAAATTGCCACCTAGCCATGATTCCGTGAGAGAAAGCTTCAATTACTTCTCGTTCGGTTATGTCATGCACTTGAGCTCGTAGTTCGCCGAATCGTCGATAGTAGTTTCTGAGACTTTCACCTCCCTTTTGCTTGAGTCCTTTTAATTCTGCATGGGTGATTGGATGTGTAATGATTCCTGCAAAATTCTCGCAAAAAGCTCTTTGCAAATCCTCCCAATTTCTGATAGATCCTGGGTTCAGTTTGTCGAACCATTGGAGAGGCATGGCTTCCAGTGCCATGGGAAAGAAAAGGGTTTTAATATCGTCATCTCCTCCGGCTAGTTCAATTGATTGTGAATATATTCTGAGCCATTGCCTTGGTTCGGTTTTGCCATCATACTTGGAGTGGTTAGACGGTTTGAATTTGTGAGGTAATCGTACTAATGCAAGCCTGTTCGTGAAACAGGGGAACCTGTCGTGCGTCTTGGTTTCTTTGAATTCGGATTCGGCACCTTCTTCTGGCCAGCTGTCGTTCTGACGGGAATAATCTTGCGAGATTGTTTGGGTAGGTATCCTACTTCTAGTCTTCCTGGGTTGTTCAAATCGGTGGCCCTGATTATGTTCCTTCCTACTTCCTTCATTATGGCTTCCACTTGGCCCAAGTCTTTCGAAAGCAGATTTCCTTTGATTTTGTTCTTCTTGTCTGTGGGTTGTTGATCTTGCGGGTAGTCTTGATCGAGCTCTCTCTTCATGTGCTTTCGGGATTGTTGATCGGAGCAAGTCCTGGAGCTGTTCATACTTTTCACTGGGGTGTGAAGTTTTTCCGAGTTCTTCTAATGCCTCTCGAATCTTATCGTAGGGTGTATTCGCCGTGCGTCTTCCCTCGACTTCTCGTTGTGATTTTCTTTTGTCGTACTCAGCCAATTCTGACTCGTATCTGATCCAAGCTTCCTTACGCTGCCTAGCACGGTGTTGACGCCCTTGCTTCAGCTTGTTTTTTCTTTCTCTAGCTTGTCTCTGACTGTCTGTTTCTCCGTCGTAGCCTTGGGCAAACGGTGATATGTTGGATTCTGATTCATCTGATGATCTGACATCAGGTGCTTCCGGGAGATTTAATGGTGACCGCGGTCGTCGAACCATGAGTACTTCTCGCGTATGAGCAGTTCTGTTGTTGACATTAGTTTTCATTCTGTTGGAGTTACTGATAACTTTAGTAGATGCCTCGGTGTCGTAGATCGAGTCTCCTTCCTGGTAAGGTAGAATAGCTGTTGCTGATGTGCCGACTAGTTGGGTTCCGCTATCCTCAGGGACAGAACCCGGCCAGTGGATGATACAGTCCTGCGATGTTATTGTTAGCACGAGACCCTCCTGAGCTCCTGTCAGTGGTATCCCGAATCTAGGATTGAAAGATCTTTCGACCTGCCCCTGATAGGATTTCGCCATGTTGTCGAGCCCAAATGGAAAAGAATTCGACTTCTTGTGATAACTCTGGGGGTAATCCGAGTTGTTTCGGGTTGTGCTCTGGAATCTTTCCGAAAGAGAACTCGGCTTCCAGAAAGCACTCGGATAAGACTTCGCCTTGGAGCTTGAATTCGAATCGGATACGAGTGGTCGTGAAATCTGATTTGAATCGGATACTATGAGTTGCGCGAATCTTCTGGTGAGCTGATCCGTTGCAGTTGTTGAAATAGGAACTTTTTCCAGATGATCTGAATCTTTGAGGAGATGGCTTTGAAGTCTGCCGTTGTTATCTGCCTCGCAGATCCATGAGCCGAAGATGAAAGTTGATCCCGTCGGGAAGATTATATTGTCGAGGTCCATCGAGCTCTCGGATGCAAGTCGCCGAAGTCCCCTACCTGGCGCGCCAGCTGTCGATGTTTTACCACCGATAGCCTGCCACGGGGGTACCCGGGGCAGTATGTTCGGGCTTCGGCGTATGCCGAACTCGATGGTTAACGCAAGACACAGTCGATTTATTCTGGTTCAGGCCCTCGATCGTAGATCGAGTAATAACCTTACGTCCAGTCGGCCTTAGCCTTTGCGTTGGATTGATTGTCAAGGGTTGTGTCGTACAATTGTTGTCTATGTGTGTCTTTTTTGATCTAGGGACCCCTGCCCTCCTTTATATAGTTCAGGAGAGGCGGGAGTCCTAGTCGGTTACAAAGTAGAGATCCTAGTAGGATTACGTGTAACTAGTCCTAATAGGATTACATGTAGGAAATCCTAGTTGGACTAGGTCTTCTTTTCTCTTCTCCGTGGGGAACCTTATGGGTCCCGCATCGACAGCGCTCGGCAAAGATTTTTTTTTAAAAAAATAAAAAATCTTTGCCGAGTGCCTGGAGGGTTGGCACTCGGCAAAGAAAATTTTCAAAAAAAATAAAAGCTCTTTGCCGAGTGCCTCACGGTTTAGCACTCGGCAAAGAAATTAAAAAAAAAATCTTTGCCGAGCGCCTCACGGGTTGGCACTCGGCAAAGAAATTTTTTTAAAAAAAATTAAAAAAATCTTTGCCGAGTGCCTGCAGGGTTGACACTCGGCAAAGTGACCGTCAACGGGACCAGCGCCGTGACGGTCGTTTTTCTTTACCGAGTGCCCCCGGGGCACTCGGCAAAGGCTTTGCCGAGTACCCGATAAAATACACTCGGCAAAGAATGCTTTGCCGATCAATTTTTTGCCGTGTG
Source organism: Miscanthus floridulus (assembly GCF_019320115.1). Classification (NCBI taxonomy): domain Eukaryota; kingdom Viridiplantae; phylum Streptophyta; class Magnoliopsida; order Poales; family Poaceae; genus Miscanthus; species Miscanthus floridulus. The sequence continues at coordinate 37,694,150 of NC_089587.1, forward strand.
TGCTTTGCCGAGTGCCGCACTCGGCAAAGGCTTTGCCGAGTGCAATCTAGCCTTTGCCGAGTGCCTCAGGCACTCGGCAAAGAACTTGAATCCAGTAGTGTGTTCTTGGCCCGTGGCATGCAAATGTTGGCGTCCTAAGAGGAACAGCGGCGGCATGGCCAAGACGATCACCATGAGCGTGGCCAGGGTCGGATGGTTGTTCCCGTTGCAATGCACGGATATCGGCCCCGTTCGTTTGAACTTATCAGTCTGGCTTATCAGCTATGGTATCGTGTTTTTCTCTCGTAACAAACCGTACTTTTAAGATGAAAAAAACATATACTCCGTATAAAACATATACTCCGTATCACTTAGTACCGATTCCTGTGCTGAAATACTTTATTTTGGGGCAAAGTAGTATGATGTCCGCTTGCGCATCATGAATCTTGTGCGGTGTACATAGGAGAGACTAGCAGCGCATTCACGGCGAAGTCCTTGTCGCAGCCCAGATGGTGGCCAACAGTACGATCATGTACAGGAACCCCTTCACCATCGGCTTTATCAGCTCGTCCAACCGCCTTTGCCGATATTTGACGGGCAGCATGTGTAGCTCTGTTCTGTTAAAGTGTAGCGGGTCGTCGTCGTCCCTGGTGCTAGCCATGAAGACCTTTGCCGGCCGGCTGATCAGCCACCGGGTTGTTGTCGGTGGGTACTCCACCATCACCTCTATGGAACAGTCCATTCCTTCTTCAAGGTCTTTGCTCATCGACAGGAGCCGCCGCCGTGGGGCATGGACATTCCGGCAGCCGATCAGGTACATTCGCCCATTCTCTGCATTGTACACGCCCTCTAGTGACATCACCGGACTTGGACCAAGGCAATTCCCGTATGCCATGAACTCCGCAGACACATTCAGTATCTGCTGCCTCTCCTCGCCATGGACTCTCTTCAATAGTTCGACGATCCGCATACTAGACCCACGCTGGACTTGGGGAGAGTAGCTTCGTCCAACGAGGGTGCCAGCAGAGAGTATCTGGAGTTCAAAGAACGACCCATCGATCCATTCTGGCACAATCGGCGGCGGCATCCCCATGAATTCATTACGAAGATCAAGCTCGTCGGCGAGGTTGGAGAGACTCCCAATGTCAGCATTGGCAGCGCCAGCGTCGAGACTTGGGTAGCTGAGCAGTGACTTGGCAACGAAGCTGTCGCGAAATCCAGTTGGTTCGCTCGCTCCAAGGAGCTCCCGAGCCTGATCGACCTTGGTGTAGATGTACGACGTGCGCCGCCGCGACGTCACGTAGCCAGCAAACCTGCCGTACACTCGTTTTTGGAACAACAGCGGAGGATGGCTCCTCCCATCCATCGCGGTGATCTGTCCGGCGACGATGCCGCGGCGAGTCATGGACACAATCGTCTGCCCGGAGAGGGTCACACGGTAGTGGCACGCTTCCTTACCGACGCCAAGGCAGGCCACCATGTGTGTCCGCCCCGTGGACGGGATCCACACGCCCTCGGCAGACAGGGTCGTGCTGCTCAGACCCGTCCGCTTCGCCGCCATGGGCTGATGCTCCCACTGGGGCACGTAGCGGAACACGGCTGCCACCCTCGCGGCCGCCGTGCCGCCGATGCTGCCGCCCGTGGACTTGCACTGGAGGCCGGTCACCGCGATGCCAGAACGAGTGAACGCCATGTCCTCCTCCGTAGCGTTTGTGGTTGTGGCAGTGGCAGGGCGGCTGGTGGACACGAACGGCCCGAGCCGGCTGCAGAACTCATCGGTCCCCTTGCAGTTCCAGTTTGGAATGACTTCCATCACCTGGTTATTGGGAATTGCTTGGTAAATCATGTCGCAGGGAGAGCCGCCTCTGTTCAGGCGGTGGTGCTCCATGGCGTCGCCTTCATGGAAGGGCGAGTCGTCCTCGTCGCACGTAGCGGCATCAAGCTCCGCGTCTTCTTGCCGGAATTGGTACCCGCGGCCGGACAGCTGGGACACCAGCCGGACGGTGTCGAAGTAGGCTCCATCAGACCTGGCCTTCGTGCTCGTCATGACGCCAGTCACGGCGCGAGTTGTCAGCGTCGGCGTCTTGGGGTACCGTAGCACGAGCAGGATGTTGCCGTCGGACACGACCGGCGGCTCCAAGTTGCTGCTGCCACCGCCGCGATTGTTAGCCCAGTCCCACGGGTCCGTGCTGTTGCTGCTGCGCACGGGGAGAACAGCGTCCCCGACCATACACAACACCCTCTCGCCACCGCCGCCGCCGTCACCGCTCCCCAGCGACCTCGTCTCGGTATAGACGCCTTGGAACAGTACTTGGAGCTTGGAGATCCCTGGCCGGAGGTCGAACTCCGGCAAAGGACATGGCTCCATTTCAAAACCCGGATCATACCAGCAGGAGCTGTTGCGGGCGATGGCCAAGCTAAGGATCCCGCTGGCGTTAAGTGCTGTTCGCGGACCTGGCCGTTGAGCCATGTCCATGTGCTTGAGACTGAAGGACGCCAGGGGAACTGCTTCAAACGATCCAGGACCGGCCACCATCGCCGGATCGGCATAGCTTCCTTGGAACGGAAACAGGGGGGCTTGGCCGGCGTCTTGGCTCCAGTCGCCATTCATGAAGGAGAGCTGCTGGTACATCAGGTTGCCGTCACTGTCTGCATCAGACTTGAGCTCCGCGGCTGATGAGAGCACGGACTGGCAGCGCCGCTCGACGTCGGCGAACCGGGTGTAGCCTTGATGGATGGGTCCTTTACACATGCTTGGATGGAACGACGGGTGGCAGCGGGTGGCGGCATCGGGACGATATAATTGAACAAGGCATAGCAAGAACAAGGCAAGAATCAGCATCAAAGTGGTGACGATCTTGGCGGTCTCCATCGGTGTGGACTGCAGGAAACTGTAGTTTTCAGTAAGTTATTAATTAACCGAACATAGGCTATCTGCAGCTACGGAACAGCAGTGATTAATCTACTTTTTTTTCTTCCGAAAGGACGGGAAAAGCTTTGCCACATATTCGTATTAGACGACGAAAAAGAGAAAAAAGAGCAATTACAACTCCCTATTTACACCTAGAAGGATGTGATTAATCTACTAAATTCTAAAGTTGATCGAACTGCACTGAGAATTCCTGATCGAATTAAGATGAAATTCGTAGCGAGGCGCAGAGTTGATCGATTACCTTTGCTTAACTCCTTCAGAGCTGAAGAAGGCACGAGGAGTCAAACATGCAAACTATTGGAGTTCTGAAGTACGGCACTCCGGCACTGCTAGTATTGTCGGGTGGAGCACAGCCCGTGCACCCAAAATACCTAATTGACCATGGAACTGCAACCTACCCACATGTACTCATGTGCCTTCGAATCTCCGGGATCGCATATATAACTCTAATAAAAGGAGAGATCAAGATACGACGCGAGAAACCGGGCACCTATAAGTCTATAACCAGATGGGTCGTTGAACTTGTGCAAGATGACAACTAATTTCTGACATGAAAAAATTGTGCAACATCAGTAATAGGTGGTTGACTTAATTAGAAACAAATAGAGTGTGATTGGTTTACGTATCGGTTCAGCCTGACTCAGTTTCTGGGAGCCAGGCCCCACAAGATAGGCTGAACTCATGTAACATAGCATGTAACTAATTTTTGGATTTTTTTTCTACAATTTGATGTTCTCTTATCCGTTCTAATGTAATCAACAGAGATGAGCTGGAAACTTGTAAGAACTTGAGCGATCGCAGAGGCCGGAACTTTTACTTAAAAAACACAGCTAGCATGGCCGAGTTGAGATGGTGTTTGATTGCTTGCACGAGAATATGTTCCATGAGATAAATTAGTATTGCTTGAGGTAAATAAACATAATCATGAAATTTATTATGTGCAACTATTTTTCATTACTCTTAAGTTACCTTATTATTCCTTAATATTTTTCAAAATACGTTAACATATCAACTAATATATACTAATCATGCACTAACAATATCGTTATCTGAGTAATTGCTCATATCTGGCAAGCTCGTCCTAGAGAAATGCACGCTTAAAATCTACATATCCGAGGAGCCAGGTTAAGGAGGGCTTTTGCATACAGAAATGCTATACAACACACGCGTGTTTTATCACCAAAAAACACATAGATTTTAGTCCACCGGACTGTAGCCTCTGTTTATCTCCGTTGTCAGATCTGCGAACAGACTCAAAGAAAAAAAACACATGACGTAGCAGCACACGTGACGCGACGCAGCAGTGCACCAGCACACGACGTGAGGTACAGATTCACCAAAAAAACACATGACATGACGTGTGACGCAGCAGTGCACCTCTATGTATTTTGTCCTTCTATAGAAAAAAAATTGTTTTCTTTGATATGTGATTTGTGATATGTGGATCTGTGATCTTGTGATTGTCTTAAGGTAGAAGAAGTCTAGAGGTAGAAGAAGGATGAAGGCTGTTGAATCTTAATCTTAGGGTGTAAAAAAATTCATGTGTTGAAATTGTATAAAATACATGGTTGTGCAGTAGACAGACTCTTTGCATAAGGTTAAGGAGGGCTTTTGCATAAGTAGAGCCAGAACCAGAGCACCTATACAAAAAGGATTTATAGCAACGCCTTCTTTTTTCAGGCGGCTCTACAAATGGTGCCCAAACGAACAACCCTTACAAATCCATTTGTAGGGGCTGATGGTGTTATCAGCTGCCCCTACAAATGGTTTGATTTGTAGGAGCGGACGGGTGGCTGACCAGTGGGGCCTCCCCGGGTTAAAAAATTGCTATTTTTTTTGGTCCGGATAGTCATTTCTGGGAATTGATTTGTAGGGAACGGCTAGATATAGTCACCCCTATAAATCTTGAGCTGCCCCTATAAATACCATTTGTAGGGACCGCTGGCCAACCGCCCCTACAAATCAGCGATTTGTAGCAATAACAACGCTGTGGTAGGGGCGGCTGGCAAACCGCCCCTACAAATGCTTATAAGCCGCCCATGAAAAGGCTGGCTATAGTAGTGAAACTGGTTCCGTAGACCTGGTTGGAGAATTCGCAGTCAACCAGTCACACCAATATGCTCTTACGCTGGTGCAAAACTCTCTTTTCTTTGCAGAAAAGCTAATTCATGTTTTCATAGCAGCAGTACAGTTTGAGAGTTTTTTTTTTTTAAAAGTGCGACGATACTGACAGGAGTTGCCTCTAAAAGAATACTTCCTCCGTCCCAAATTATAAGTGATTCTAACTTTTTAGAGAGTCAAAACATCTCAAATTTGACCAAATTTATAGATAGAATTATAAAAATTTATGACATCAAATAGCTATACTATGAAAATATAATGAATGAAGAATCTATTGATACTTATTTGGTATCATAAATATTATTATTTTATTCTATATATTTGATTAAACTTGAAATGCAGAATGACTTATAATTTAGGACGGATGAAGTAATATAAATAAATAAAGGTTGTTTTTCCTGGTTGAGCGACAAACAAAGTAATACTCCCAGAAAAGCAGCTTGTGACATTGACCATGTGGCTAATTGTTGACTTATGCCACTCCCCTTCCTTCAAGGCTTCAACCAAAGCAGGGCCTCTACTTAAGACCTCATGGCTAAATATAAGTGCCCAAGCTAAAACACAGCTCGAGCAGAACCTCTGCTAGAGCACCTAAATTTGAGTGGATACCCAAATCCCCCGTATTGGTTTGGGCCTCCATACCCACCTCTTCCTCTTGTGTGGCTGCCACGAGTGATTGAAAAGGTCTGTTACATTGTGCCCAAAACTAGTAACCGGGTCCACTACATCTACAGGCCCAATCTCATTCGGAAAACATAACTTGGCACACTGTCTTCTTCCCTTCCTCTCTGCACGTCGTCTACCTCTCGCTCTGATCTCCCTTTGTTAGCAAACAGAGTTTGTTCAATCTCCATGGCCATTCTTTCTTTCTCAAGCTCTCCCCGCCATCCCCTTTGGTCGGCACACTCACACTCCTATTTTCCTTCTAGGTCTTTAACAAGGATTTTGTCCCTTTCTGATTCAAACTGAAATCCCCCCACGAGACATTGTCCTAAACTTGAGCAATTACCCCACTAGGTGTCGCACGTAGCCAATCCACCGAGAAAGCGCCTCCGAACACATGTCCCGAAGACAACGCAACCCCCCAAAAAACTCTGCACAACTCCACAGCCATTACCCACGAGCTTTGCAACATTGGCGACACCGCAAACACCTCTTCGAGATAGGAAAACCAACCGCCCCCCCACCCCCTAGACCCAACCAAGGTTTTCATTTTCAGAAATTAAAATTTATTGGAGGTCACAGATAAAGAGGATAAACATGATATATCGGAAATATCGGACTAAATTCAAATAAAATTTAATTTAAATTTAAATAAATTTAAACAAAATTTGTACGAAAAAGATAAATATTTTCTTATCGGCACCTACGGATAAAGAGAATATATCGGAAATATCAGGAGATTTTGGCCGATATTGGAAACCACACCCAACAACTAGAAACTCCGAAAACAAACTGCAGAAACACTAAAAGCTTCATGAAAACACAGATGCCCACAAATTTATTAATTTATGTATTATTTTAGTTCCTATGTCTTTTGTTCTTGTGATCCAAACGCTCCTTTATTGATTTTCTTGTGTGTTTTTTATTTCTGTGTTTTGTCAGTTTAGTTCTACCTATTTTTCTGTGTTTTCTATCATTCCTATATTTCTTAATTCTTCTATTCCAAACAGGGCCAAAAATGTATTGAAGGAAGGATGGATATGTCACTCAAATATCCTTCACCACCGGTGAGGGGACGTGGGGGAACAGCCGCTGGTGTGGGGTTCATAGTTGAATCAATGGATGCTAAGCATGTGTTTGGTTCTGGGGTTTACTAGGATGGGTTGAATCCATCCTTAATTTTTTGGAATGGAGTGAATCCATTTCTTGTTTGGTTGTGTAGGTCATCAGGTTCATCCCGGTTTCTTCTCTGGTTTGAGACATGGGATGTGGGTTGAGATCATGCCACATGGGCCCCACACGTCAGTCTCTATCCCCTCCCTCCTCTCGCTCAGCCCATACCCGGCAGCCGCGCCACCGTCCCCGCTCCGCCTGCGCCCGTCCCACGCCGGTGCGCTCGGCCCATGTGAGCTCGCCCCACGTGCCGCTACCCCTGAGCTCGGCCCCACACGCCACCTGTGAGCTCGCCCCACGCTCCACCGCGCTCGGCCCACACGACGCCATCCCTATGCCGCCTGCACTCGACCCTGTGCCGGTGTGCTCGGCAGAGGCGAGCTTGCCCCACGCGCCGTCACCCCTGCACTCGGCCCTGCGTGCTGCCCGTAAGCTCGTCCCATGCGCCGGTGCTCTACTTGCTCGCACGAAGTGGGTTGCCCCCATCCGCTCGATTCGAAGGAACCGGCTCGACCCTCATCTAACGAGAATATTCCTCTAGGGATGAACCCAAATTCCTAACCCCAAACCAAACACTCTCAGAGCTGGGTCCAATCCATCCGAAACCCACTTGAACCAAGCACATATTGGGCAGCTCTAGGCCTCGTTTAGATTGCAAATTTTTGCAATCTGGACACTGTAGCACGTTTCGTTTGTATTTGATAAACTTTATCCGATTATGGACTAACTAGGCTCAAAAGATTCGTCTCGTGATTTGCAACCAAACTGTGTAATTAATTATTTTTTTTACCTACATTTAATGCTCCATACAAGCGTCCAAAAATTGATGTGATGGAGAGAGAGTGAAAAAAACTTGTTTAGATGCCATCCAAATTCCAAGTTTTTTCACTCTCTCTCCGTCACATTAATTTTTAGCCGCTTGCATGGAGTATTAAATGTAGGTAAAAAAAATAATTAATTACACAGTTTAGTTGGAAATCACGAGATGAATCTTTTGAGCCTAGTTGATCCACGATTAGACAATATTTGTCAAATAAAACGAAAATAGTACTATTCATCGAGTTCATTTCTTTTGTAATCTAAACGAGGCCATAGTGTGCATGCAAAACGAACCGAGGGGAGAGAGAAACTGATGAAAAGTCGATGTACAGACTAGAGTAACTGAACCTTGCCAGAAGATTCCTCGGTTCGGCGTTCGTTCTCGGTTCGACGCTTCAACGTAAAATATTGATTTCACGTACGCTGCCACCCACAAGAGAAAGCAGATGAGCTCTGTTCTCTAACTTGTTTATTGTTTATTGTGGGTCCAACGAAGAGAACAACGAACCACACGCTAGAGCTGCCCTGCTTTTCTTGCAAACGAATCGAAAGGCTGCGTTCGTTGCCTGACAACTGCAGCTCGGTTCGATATCACACTGGAGCTGTCAACCACTAGGACAATGTTTTGCTGTCGTTTTGCACATGATCTACATGTGGTTAGGTGCCTGGTTTCTCGCGTCGTACCTCGACCAAGCTCCTTTTATTTTATTCTCGTTATATTCTTTGATCCTTCAGTTCCGAGGCACATCCGCACATGGGTATTTAGATCAGTGCTTAGGTTCTACTCTTTCAACGGTCGACTAGCGACTTTGGCATGCCATCATTAAAAAAAACAAGAATAGAGACGATCTTGACGCGGTCTAAGCGATGTAGGAGTACTTATACCGCTCCGAGATGCTGACTGTTCATGTAATGTAGCGTGTCAGAACCGGAGCCGGAGGAGCCAGAAATTCGAGCTTCACCGGCTCCGGCTCCGGCTCTGTGAACAGTAATCGCGCTACAGTGAGAAGAAAAAGACGGTGGGAGAAAACAGCTCCGGTCTACAGTGTTACTACAGTGTTCCGTGTAAGTGTGTCAGCCAGAGCCGGAGCTCCCTGGAGCCATACCAAACGGCCCCTTACAGTTATGCAGTTTTGGCTCCTGGTGCCTTCTTGAACTCTGAAGGAGAAAAGGGGTGTAAAAAAAATTAGGTAATCGATCAACTCTGCACCGAATTTTAATCTCAACTGGGTCAGCAATTGGCAGTGCAGTTGGATCAACCACCGATGTTTCCTAGCTGCACATAGCCAATGTTCGGTTTCTTAAGTATCTTACTGAATGCTACGGTTTCCTGAAGTCCACATCGATGGAGGCCGCCAAGATCGTCACCACCTTGCTGCTGAATCTTGCCTTGTTGTCTCCATGTCTCTCTGCCGCCACCTCCACGTTCAATCCAATCGAGATAGACTTGCCCTGTTTGTTTAGTTGATAAGCCATGAAAGTCGAGCGACTGTTGACTGATTTGTCGTAAGAGAAGCCTTATAAGCCAAAGCGAACATCCATCGTGCACTACACCCGCTTCGCCGACGTCGAGCGGCACTGCCAGTCCGTGCTCTCATCAGGCGTGGAGCTCAAGGCTAATGCCGACCGTGGCAGCAGACTGACGTACCAGCTATCCTTCGAGAACGGCGACTGGAGCCAAGACGCCGGCCAAGCTCCCCTGCCTCCATTCAAAGGGAGCTATGCCGATCCGGCGGTGGCGGCTGGTCCTGATGACCTGCCTGAAGCGGTCCCCCTGGCATCCTTCAGGCTCACGCACATGGAGACGGTTCCACGGCGAGGTGCACGAGCCGCCTTCAACGTCAGCGGCGTCCTTACTCTCAGCATCGCCCGCGACCCCGGCTGCAGCTGGGAGCTCATGGAAATGGAACCGAGCCCGTCGCCGCCAGAGTTCGAGCTCCGGCCGGGGATCGCCAGGCTCCATCTAGTGTTCCATGTTAGAATCGATATTGTGTGTACCTTTCTGTGTGTAACCCATAGATCCGGGTAACATCCCATTCGCCGTGCGCGGTTGCGCTGTGACCTCGCGGACGCCGGTGTCGAGGCAACTCCGGCTCGGTGGCGAGGTCCAGTGGCCGGTGGTGACTTGCAGGAGCGAGGCAGAGGCGGAGTCGGTGGGCCATCCCGTCGCTGGCAGCACGGCTTTAGATCGGTATTAGGGTTTCTGTAGGTGGGTGTGGCGGCTCCAGTGAACCTCGTCGTCCGAGCCCTCGCCCCCACCTTCCTTTTATGTGTGCTGTGCGACAGGGGCCCACCAACCGAATTAGGGTTGGGCTCCCCCGATCAGGGAGCAGAGATAGGGCCCAATAGGCCGTTGGGCCTATTGGTGGAGATCAACTAACATTCTCCCCCTTGATCTCATTCCATCTTTCACTTTCATGTCATTTGCTTTTGTTCATTCCATTACAGATTAGCTCATAGAGCATGTCTCATCGTCACGGTCCATTGCCGATAGACTTAACAGCTACAACTCACTACTCTGTTCTGAAATAGATACTTATCTTTGGGCCTTCTTTTGTCCAGGAATATTTTAGGCTTTCCCTTAAACCCAAGCTAGCTACATGTTCTCTGAACACCATGTCCTCTGAACATGTTGGGTGGTAAGCCTTTTGTAAGCGGATCCGCGAGCATCCTTTCTTTACTTATATGCTCAAGATTTATGACTTGATCCCGGACTTTATCTTTCACAACATAATACTCAATGTCAATGTGTTTGGCAGCACCATTTGACTTATGTTGTGAGCATCCTGTACTGCCAGATTATAATCGCAGTATTACTTTAGTGGTCTATAGATGTCGTCAACCACCTTCAAACCGGGTATGAACTTCGTTAGTTAGTTCACCTGCCCATTGCCTCATAGCACACTACAAACCGTCATACATTGTGGACGATGTAGTGACAGTTTGTTTTGAGCTTTTCCATGAAATAGCTCTCCTTTGCGAGATGATAGAAAATCCACGTCTGGATATGCATTCACTCTCGCATAATCAGAATCTGAATATCCCACCATGTGGAGTGAATCAGATCTTCTAAATGTCATCATGAGGCCTTTCGTTCCTTGCAAATAACGCAAGACTTTCTTTATCAATTTCAGTGTTCTATTCCAGAATTCTTCTGGAATCTGCCAAGTAAAACCCGGTAACAAATGCAAAGTCAGGGCGCGTACATACTTGAGCATGTTGCAAGCTTCCGACAGCTGAAGCATATGGAACCACTTTCACTTTGTCGATTGAGCTCATATTGGTTCCTGGGGCATTAAAAATCCCCACATCTGTCGCCCTTGACTATAGGAGCAGGTGAGGGACTACATTTGTGCATACTGAATTTCTTTAAGATCTTTTCCATGTATGCCTTTTGTGACAGTCCTTATACCCTTTTTCTTTTATCTTGGTGAATCTCGATCCCTAGAACGAACGAGGCTTCGCCAAGATCTTTCATATCAAATTTCTTTGTCTCCAGTAGTAGACTGACATCACTACTAGCAAGTAAGATATCATCTACATACAGAACAAGGAAGATAAACTTCCCATTCTTAAACTTTGCATAGACATAATTGTCCTCTACATTCTCTTTTAAAACCCAAAATTCTTTATTGACTGATCAAACTTCAAGTACTACCGTCTTGAAGCTTGCTTTAATCTATAAAAGGATTTCTTTAGGCGGTATCCCATTCATTCTTTTCCTTCCATGACAAAACCTTTCGGTTGTGCCATGTAAACATTTTCCTCCAAGTCTCTGTTGAGATATGCCGTCTTTACATCCATATGATGTAATTCTTAATCGTAATGTGCCACTAATGCCATTATGATTCTGAAGGAAATTTTACATGAGACTGGAGAAAAGGTCTCATTGTAATCAATCACTTCTCTTTGCATAAAGCCTTTTGCCACAAGTCACACTTTATATGTCTCTATATTCCCTTGAGAGTCATGTTTAGTCTTATAGACCCATTTATAGCCTACTGTTTTGACTCTTTTAGGAATTATTTCCAAGTCCCAAACTTTATTATCATTCAATGATTTCATTTCATCTTCCATGGCCTCAAGCCACTTTGATGACTTATCACTACTCATGGCTTCTTCAAACGAGGCTTTGATAATCCTCCATTTGAAATTCTTTAGTGTTGTACACTTCCCTCCACATTTGGCACATCTTCTGTTTGAGACTGTTGTTGCTCCCCCTCATGTGTGGCAATTGGTTCTATTGGATCCTGAAGAATAGGTTCCTCATTTTCATTCATTGTTGCCACAGGTGGGATAATAACTGGTGCTGGCACCACAGTATCTAGCACTATCGGTGCAGCTACAATAGGTAGTGAGAAAATTGGCTCATGAATCATTGGAGTGGGCGCTTACACCCGCTTCACTTCAAGGTCAATTTCTCGAGCTACCATGCTCCCCCTCATCAATTCATCTTCTAGGAAGACAGCATGTCTCGTTTCCACAAACTTTGTACATCTCTCTGGACAGTAGAAACGAAAACCTTTTGACTTTTCTGTGTAGCCAAATAAATGACAACTTACTGTTTTGGGATATAACTTCTCAATATTTGGGTTAAACACTTTAGCCTCAGCAGGGCTCCCCCCACACACGCAAGTGGTTAAGTGAGGGTGTTCTTTCTGTCCACAACTCATACGGTGTTTTGAGCACCGACTTTCTTGATACTCTATTGAGCCTATGAATAGAGGTTTTAACGCCTCCATCCACAGGCTCAACTATAAGGTGGAGTAAATTATTATACTGCCCACCATATTCATCAAGGTACGATTGATTCTTTTAGCTATTCTATTCTGCTGAGGTTCACCCGGTATAGAATACTGGGCTACTATGCTATTCTTTTAGGGTATGCCGACCGTAGTACTCTCCCATGGTCAGACCTGACTATCTTAATCTTTAATATCTTAAATTTATCCAATACATCTTTTCTTTCTTTGATTGGATAAATATAGCCATAATGGAAGTAATCATCTATGAATGTTATGAACGAATCATAACCATCCACACTTTTTACAGAAAGCTGATCACAGATGTCGGTGTGAATAATCTATAAAATTCCTGTGCTTCTTTACGTACTTTTCTTTTATGCATTCTCTGCATTGTTCTAAATCTGAGAGCTCTAATGGAGGAAGAATATCATTCTTAACTTGTCTTTCTATTCTCCCCCTCGAAATATGGCCTAAACAACATTGCCATAATTTCGACAACGCATCGTGAGCTCTCTTATGCCACCACTTCAGCTGAGTAGCATATGTCTTTGAAGAGCCAGTGAACTGACTCTTTATTCTATTGAGGTACTCGGTGACCGTGTCACACTCTGGGATTTAGCCTACATGGTTCAATCATATTCTTTATCACAGCCAAACATTTCTTGTTGGCAGTGACCCACTTTCCATGCTCAAAAGCCATAGGACTATCTTTTGTAATTCAAAATCCCTCTCTTTAGTTGCCTAAATGGCATCATTCACTTTTGTCTCCCTCACCGGTGCCACAAACTCAGTGGAACACGGTGAGGTGACTACCCAGTCCACCTCAAACAAGATGAAAAACCAGGTTAAAACTTTTCTTAACATAAAATAACACATCATTTGCATGCCTTGATTCCAACGTTGGTCAAAATCAAAACATACAATTATTCTTATACACTAATTCTACATCACCGTTGGGCAGAAATAGAATTAATGCATAAATCTTTAACTTTGACAATTGTTTTTACACACTAATTCTACATCACCGTTGGGCAGAAATAGAATTAATGCATAAATCATTAACTGTTATCAACTTTTCTTATACACTAATTCTACATCACCGTTGGGCAGAAGTAGAATTAATGCATAAATCATTAACTTTTATAACTGTTCTCATGCACTAATTCTACATCACCGTTGGGCAGAAGTAGAAATAATGCATAAATTATTACAATTATGATATTGTTATTAACAACGTTGGTCAGAAAATAACAAAATCATAATCATATCAAAACTCTTTTTCTCCAATTAAATACCACTTTGGTTCAAAATAACTGGAGAATCAAAAAATTTCTTTGGCTGTGGAAAAACTCTCTTTTTCTCCAATTAAATACCACGTTGGTACAAATTAACTGGAGAATTAACATTTTCTCTTTAGCAGCGGAAAATAATTCAATTTAATGAATTTTGCCCACAGGACAAATCTCTTTTCTATTTTCTTTAATCCATTAATCATTTTCCAGGAAATAAATATTTACTGGAAAAACTTTCTTTTTCTCCGGTTAAATATCATGTCGGTTCAAAATCACTGGAGAATATCTTTTCTTTAGCAGCGGAAAAAACTTTCACTTAATTTCTTGAATTTTACCCACAGGTAAAATACCTTTTTTTTTATTATTTTTCTTTTTGATTTTTCTTTTGAGCCAATTTGTATTTTCAATTTCCAGGAAAAAGAAAAAACCGAAATTGGGCTCATTGTTTACTGTTTCGGCCCATAGCATCAGAAACGGCCCACGGCCCACGGCCGTACGCGCCCTTTCCAGTGCGCTCCCCCGCGCCCAGGCCGCAACCTGGGCCTGGGCCGGGAATTCAGCCTCGCGCTCGATCCCGCCTGGGCCGGCGACGGTCCGATCAATCTCGGCCGTCCGTTGCAATCTGACGGTCGCGCGTCGATTTCGGTCGAATAAATGCCGACGCCGCGCGGCCCGGGCAAAACCCTAGCTCATTCTCTCCGCTGCTCTCTCTCTCTTCGCCCTCTCTCTATTCCTTTCTCAGCCGCAGCCACCGAGAGGACATCGAGCGGGAGTGAGCAGCGAGCCACGGCGCCGTCGCCGGCCCCCTCGCCGGCGCGCGTGCTCCCCGACGGGTGAGCACGCCGCCGTCGAGTGGCCTGGCCGCGGTGCCCCCGTTTGCCGAGCCCGGCGAGCAGCAGCCCCGGTTCGGCCTTTCTTCTCCCGCGCCGGCCAAGGGCCGGTTCGGGTGGGTTTCTTCTCCCTTCCCTTTCTTATTCCCCAATTTCTTTTCGATTTGGTTCTTATCTCATCCGAACTGATGTGGGGAATGGGGTTAGGGTTAGGGTTTCTTTGATTCCTTTCTCTTCTTTTCTTTGATTTCTTTTGTTTCTTCTCGGATTCAACCGATTAGGGATGAGGATCCGTCTAGGGTTAGGTTTAGGGTTCGTATGCCGACCCTGTTCTATTCCCCTTTCTTTTCTATTTTTCCTTTCTTTTCTTTGACATCCGAATGGATCTAGGGTTAGGTTCTGTTCTCTTTTAACTTTTTCTTTTTCCCTTGTTTACCCGAACAGATTATCCCCGTTCTAGGGTTAGGGTTTCGGCTCTGTGAGCCTAGGGCCCTATTTCTTCTCTGATCCGTATGGATCTAGGGTTAGGGTTCGTGTGCCGACCCCTCTCTTCTTTTTCCTTTCATTTCAGGGTTAGGGTACTTTTGAACCTTCCGAATCGAATCGAGATCTAGGGTTAGGGTTCGGTGCCGAGGGCCCTTCCTCAAGGCCGAAAACTTTTCTTTCTTTTCATCCATTCTTTAACCCAGTTAGGGTTAGAGTTCAAGTGCCGAGGGCCCTTCTTTTTCTTTTCAAATCCGAACTAGATTCTTTTCTTTTGCTGTGCGCCGTCGAACGGTGCGGCCATCTTTTCCCTCGCGCGGTGGCGGTGGTTTTTCTTTCTTCTTTTACCCGGTTAGGGTTAGGGATACACACTTGTAACCTGGCTCTGGTACCATTGTTAGAATCGATATTGTGTGTACCTTTCTGTGTGTAACCCGTAGATCCGGGTAACATCCCATTCGCCGTGCGCGGTTGCGCTGTGACCTCGCGGACGCCGGTGTCGAGGCAACTCCGGCTCGGTGGCGAGGTCCAGTGGCCGGTGGTGACTTGCAGGAGCGAGGCAGAGGCGGAGTCGGTGGGCCATCCCGTCGCTGGCAGCACGGCTTTAGATCGGTATTAGGGTTTCTGTAGGTGGGTGTGGCGGCTCCAGTGAACCTCGTCGTCCGAGCCCTCGCCCCCACCTTCCTTTTATGTGTGCTGTGCGACAGGGGCCCACCAACCGAATTAGGGTTAGGCTCCCCCGATCAGGGAGCAGAGATAGGGCCCAATAGACCGGGCCTATTGGTGGAGATCAACTAACATTCCAAGGCGTGTATACCGAGACAAGGTCGTCGCCGGGGAGCGGTCCCCGTGACCGTGACGACGGCGGTGGCGAGAGGGTGCTGTGTATGGTCGGGGACGCTCTTCTCCCCGTGCGCGGAAGCAACAGCACGGACCCGTGGGACTGGGCCAAGAATGATGGCGCTGGCACCAACTTGGAGCCGCCGGTCCTGTCTGACGGCAAACATTCTGCTCGTGCTACGGTACCCGAAGACGCCGACGCTGACAGCTCGCGCCGTGCATGGCGTGATGGCGAGCACGAACGCCAAGTCGGATGGCGCGTACTTCGACACCGTCCGCCTGGTGTCCCAGTCCCAGCTCTCCGGCGGCTACGGGTACGGCTACGACCCCGGTTACCAATTCCGGCAAGAAGACGACACGGAGTCGTCTTCTGATGTCGCATGGCGCAGCAAGGACGACCCTCCCTTCCATGAAGGCGACGCCGCCATGGAGCAGCACCACCTGAACAGTGGCCAATCTCTCTGCGACTTCATACACGAATCCAGTTTCGGCAGCCAGGTGATGGAAGTCGTTCCAAACTGGAATTGCAAGGGGACTGATGATGAGTTCTGCAGCCGGCTGGGGCCCTTCGTGTCCAGGCCCCCTGCCACAAGCAGAGCTATGGAGGAGGACATGGCGTTCAATCGTTCTGTCATCGCGGTGACCACGGGCTTCCAGTGCAAGCCGTTGGGCGGCAAGGACAGACGTGCAGCAGCAAGGGTGGCAGCCGTGTTCCGCTACGTGCCGCCGTGGGAGCATCAGCCCACTGCGGAAAAGAGGACCGGCATGACCTTGTCGGCCGAGGGCGTCTGGATCCCGTCTATGGGGCGGGTTTGCATGGTGGGCTGCCTTGGCGTTGGCGTCGCCAAGGAAGCATGCGGTTACCGCGTGAGTCTCTCCGTCCGGACGACGATGTCGATGACTCGCCGCGGCATCATCGCCGGACAGATCACCGCCATGGACGGGACGAGCCACCCTCCGCTCATGTTCCATCAACGCGTAGACCCCCGGATTGGTGGCTACAGGCCGTTGCAGCGGCGCATGTCGTACTCCTACACCAAGGTCCAACAGGCTCGGGAGCTCCTCCTTCAACTCCGAGCGAGCCAACCAGCAGGATTTCGCAACAGCTTCATTGCCAGGTCACTACTCAGCTATCCAAGTATCGCTGCTGGTGCTGGTGCCAATGATGAAATGGTGAGTCGCGCCAACCTCGCCGACGACCTTGATCTTCGCTTCCAGTTCACTGTGAAGCCGCCGTTTGTGCCGCAATGGATCGAGGCCCCATTCTTTGAACTGCAGATACCAGCCTGTTCGCTTGCTCGTAAACAGTTAGAAATAGTGTTTTTCTCTCACACCAAACCAGCCAGCAGTAAATAATCCACGATACGATACGGCCTCCCGAACAGGCTGAACTCTCTATTGGCGTGAAATTTTTACATTTTGGTCCATTTTAAAAACATTTTTTATAAATAGTTTCTGTCGAAACATTTTCTGATAATAAACTATTTTTCGGCGTATTAGGACACGACGCCAAATTATGAGGTTCGGCGCTGTGTCAGACAACACCGAACTTTTACCACATCAGCGCGAACTACGGTCACAGTTGCCACAAAGGCGTTGGGCCCCGCGTACCTCGGCGTTGTGTTACTTCACGCTGAGCCACAGACCTCAACGTGGCACTGCTCGACGCCGAAGGTCTGGGCACTCATAAATTTCACCAGCCACTGGACCAGTTCACCAGCCACTCATAAATTGCAAGTGGCCGACCTCTTTGATTGTTCACATTGACGACCTGCCTCCTGCCGGAAAAGAAGCGACTGCAAATAATAAAGTGTCCAGCGTTTCCATCTGTTGCATTTGGGGGATGCCAAAATTTTTGGCAAACACTACTGTAGTGTTTTCATTGTTATTTGGGAATTAGTGTCCAATCATAATCTAATTAGACTTAAAAGATTCGTCTCGTGGATTTCGTCTAAACTGTGTAATTAGTTTTATTTTTTATTTATATTTAATGCTTCATGCATGCATCCAAAGATTCGATGTGATGAGAAATCTTGAAAAATTTGGTTTTTTGGGTGCAACTAAACGGGGCCTTGCATATAGGATGGGAGGAGTATATGATAGTACTATAGATACATCATCTAGCTAGCTAGTGCAGTGAGCTGACAATGCTGCTTTAACCAATAAAACCCCAACAATGCATTATGCATGCGCACTATACCCTGCGGCACTCCTGCTCTAATAAACTAGAACCAGAAACAGCCAGCAGCAGTACAGGGCTAGCTGAGATCAGTGCTGCAGTAGCAGCACTGATGGGTCACTCACTGTGCTTAGCTTGATCAGATAATGGACGGAGCACTATTGGGCATTGGCCACTCGACCTGCACAAACCAAAAAAGCTAGCATATTTTCACGCATGCATTTCAAGAATTCATGTAAACAAAGAGATCGATGGCTGGCTGGATTCCCTTCTATTATCAGTATTCAGTAGCAGAGTGCCAGAGTAGTACTGAAGCAATTCTAGTGGACCATCTGCCAATGCAACATGTAAACTCAGCAGCTATATATACTGCTATAGGCTCATCAACCTTGGCAAGCCATGACACTTGCATAGTGCTTTACTTTTATATACTGCTAGTATATCGCTTTGATTTCAGATTTGACTACTGAACGGTCCAATGGCTTTCACAGATACCACGGCACTTGCGATTCTCACTTCTCTAACAGTCAATCAATCTGAACTTTGACCAAAATTATATAAAAAAATACGAACATTCATAATACAAAATTAGTATCATTAGATTAGTCATAGAATAAATTTTTATAATAAATTAATTGGAGACATAAATATTAATACTATTTACTATACACTTAGTCAAACTTGAGCTATTTTGATCGGCACGAATCCCATAATTGCATTTTTTTTCTGGACGGGGGAGTATACCAGTTTGCAATCAAGTAGTCCTCCGTCCCTGTGAATCATTGCCTGTCTCTCTTTCCGGGGCAGCTCTGCTCATCCAAGACATGAAAATGAGCTGTAACCGATCATTTCCATCCTTTTTTCTTTTTTTTTAGAAAAAAAGGAAGTGTAGCCGAATGGTATCATGGTGTTGACTTCTGCTAGCCAGCTCCCTCCAACCATGCATCATGTCGAATCTCGGGGAGCAGCTCAGCTGTAATGTAAATTGTAAACTCACATAGGCCATGTTTAGTTCCCCCAATTCCGAAATTTGGCACTATACAAAAAGAAGATTCCCTGTCACATCAAACTTGCGGTACATGCATGGAGTAATAAATATTGACGAAATCAAAAACTAGTTGCACAGTTTGGTTGTACTTTGCGAGACGAACGTTTTGAGCCTAATTAGTCAACAATTGGACAATCATTACCAAATAAAAACAAAACGTACTGTAGCTACAGGAATTCAGACGGCGCTGATTCGGTGAAACTAAGCCCTTGTTTAGTTCGCGAAATTTGGAATTGGGGGCTACTGTAGCACCTTCGTTTTTATTTGGCAAATAGTGTCCAAACATTGATTAATTAGGCTTAAAACGTTCGTATCGTAATTTCCCACCAAACTGTGCAATTAGTTTTTCTTTTCGTCTACATTTAATGCTCCATGCACGGGCCGCAAACATTCGATGTGACAGGTACTGTAGCAACTTTTTGGACTTTGGGGTCCAACTAAGGCCCTGTTTAGTTCCACTTTATTTTGCCAAATTTTTTCAAGATTTCCCGTCACATCGAATCTTTGGATGTATGTATGAAGCATTAAATATAAATAAAAAATAAAACTAATTACACAGTTTAGATGAAATCCACGAGACGAATCTTTTAAGCCTAATTAGACTATGATTAAACACTAATTACCAAATAACAACGAAAAGCGCTACAGTTGCATTTCGCCAAAAATTTCGCATCTAAACTGAGCGTAAACGAGGCCATAGTTTAGTACTGTAGACTGTGTGTAGCAACTGTGGCTACATCACCCACAATGCTTGTTTTCTTGCAGGCTGGTAACAAGAAAATGGTTATTATTTCCTTGGATTGACAAGATCCAGCAGGCAGGCGGAGAGAGAGAGGGTAAACTGTTTACAAGTAGGAAATCATCAGAGAATCCGACAGGGAGACAGAAATTCAGGCTTGCTCAGAGTTAGTACAAGTGTGTGTAGTATACTAGGGCCTTGTTTAGATGCCACCAAAATTCCAAGTTTTTTCACTCTCTCCATCACATCAATTTTTAGCCGCTTGTATGGAGTATTAAATGTAGGTAAAAAAAATAACTAATTACACAGTTTAGTTGGAAATCACGAGATGAATCTTTTGAGCCTAGTTGGTCCACGATTGAACAATATTTGTCAAATAAGACGAAAGTGGTACTATTCATCGGGTTGAAATTTTTTCAGCATGTAAACGAGGCCTAGGTTAAGTTCCATTTGATTAAGGGGGTGTTTGGTTCCTGAACTAAATTTTAGTTCATATCCCATCGAATGTTCGGACACATGTATAAAGTATTAAATATAGATTAAAAAATAATTAATTACACAGATTGCGGCTAATTTGCTAGACGAATTTTTAAGCCTAATTAGTCCATGATTTGACAATATGGTGCTACAGTAAATATATGCTAATGACGGATTAGTTAGGCTTAATAAATTCGTCTCGTAAATTAGTCTCCATCTGTGTAATTAGTTTTATAATTAACTCATATTTAGTCCTCCTAATTAGTATCCAAACGTCCGATATGACATGGACTAAAATTTACTCCATGGAACCCAACACCCCCTAGTGTATGTATCAGAGACGTGTAGTCAAGTGCCAGCTTGGAAAGAGCAGAAACAGAAACCTATTGGCCAAAATTTGCTGCACACTAGTCACTAGCTAGCTAGTACTGGCCCTGTTCATTTCCTTCCATGAGCTACAGGGTAGAGGCTAGAGCTGGAGCAGAGCATTCCGAATCCGAGGTGGTGGTGGCTGGCTTGCCGCCGTGCCAGTGGTCCAGTGGCTGGTGAAATTTATGAGTGCCCAGACCTACGGCGTCAAGCAGTGCCACGCTGAGTGCCACGCTGAGGTCTGCGGCTCGGCGTGAAGTAACACAGCGCCGAGGTACGCGGGGCCCAACGTCTTCGTGGCAACTGCGACCGGAGTCTGCGCTGACGTGGCAAAAGTTCAGCGTTGTCTGACATAGCGCCGAGCCTCATACCTTGGCGTCGTGTCCTAATACGTCGAAAAATAGTCTATTGTCAGAAAACGTTTCGACAGAAAGCTATTTATAAAAAATGTTTTTAAAACGAACCAAAATACAAAAATTTCACCTCTATTGGCACCATGGTTGGACGAAACAGCTCTCGCCAATCCCAGACCCAGAGTAGGCCTAGTATGTGGCAGATCGAACTACTTAAGAGAGTCCATGCCGTGAAGCAGCAGCACATACTGCTGAATGTGTCTGCGGAGTAGGCCTAGTATGTGGCAGATCGAATTGCCTCCGTCCTAGTCTGGTGATGTCATTGGAGGGCGTGTACAACCCAGAGGATGGGCGAATGTACCTGATCGGCTGCCGGAACGTCCACGCCCCACGGCGAGTCTTGGCGGCGATCAGAGACCTTGAAGACCGAATGGACTGCTCCATAGAGGTGACGGTGGAGTACCCACCGACGACAACGCGGTGGCTCATCAACCGGAAGGCAAAGGTCTTCATCGCCAGCACGAGGGATGACGACGACCCGCTACACTTCAACAGGACCGAGCTCCACACGCTGCCCGTCATATACCGGGACCAGCAGCGGCACGAGCTGACGGAGCCGATCGTGGAGGGGCTCCTCTGCGTCACCATGCTGTCGGCCACCATCGCCGCCACCATCAGCCAGCTGCTCTACATCAAGTCCCACGCCGACGTCGCGCCGTACATCTCCCTCGCCATGCTCGGCGTCCAGGCTCTCGGCTACACCGTGACGCTGGTCACCGATGCAAAGATGCTGCCGGCTTGACCGTCGCAGAGGCACCGACCCTACGCCTACCATATGGGTTGGAACATTCTGGACTACTCCGTCAAAGCGCTCACCCTCGCGGCGCTTGCCGTCACGGCGAGGCTCGCTCGATCAGAAGGTGTGGCGGTCGAGGGCCCGGGCGCGGGCGCGGGCGCCGCTCGAGCCGGATCGAGTACCCGACGACACCGTGGTGCTCCTGTACAGCTTCGGTGTGCACTTGAGCACCCTCTTCTTCGCCGTCGCCGTGCACCTACGGCACGTCGGCGACGACTCTGTCGCGCAGGACGGTCTACGGTGAAGCGCAGTGGAGGTCGTCGTCGCATATGCGCACACGCGGCGCCATCATGGAGCGGTATGTCGGTGTGGTGAAGGAGTGGTTTTTGCTCCCGCAGGTCATCGGCAATGCCGTCTGGCGCGTCAACTGCAAGCCTCTCGCGGCGGGATACTACGCCGGCGTCACCGCCGCGTGGTTGCTGCCACGCATTTACGGCTACCTCAGGCCACCTGTCGTTAACATGTACCCGGCCGAGACTGACGACGATGTCATGGACTTCTACTACAAGGCCGGCACCGTGGTGATTCCACTCGTCGGAGTCTTGTTGGCTTTGGTGGTTTATGTGCAGCAGCGCTGGAACTACAGGATCATTGGTTGGGCAATGAAGACGGACAGGAATAAGCTGCAGCACGCGTACTGAGAATATGGTTATGCAATTGCCAATGCCACCACGCTGCTTGGGTGTTTTAAAGATTTAGTCCATTCCGTACAACACTTTGTTAGCTACTGCTCCTTGGTTTCCGTGCCGTAAGTTTGACTGGATTTGTAGAAAATACGTGTAATATTTGTATCTCCAAATAAATTTATTATAAAAATAGATTCAACGATCTATCTAATGATATTAATTTTGTACCATAAATATTAATATTTTATATATATTTTTTGTCAAAGACGTTTCTTGGAAAGCGAAAACGATGGTTATTTAGGGACGGAGTGAGTACGCCTCTGTTTTATGGCAGAACCGTCCGAAATAGCGTACTTACAGAGGCGCTCGTCTTCCACCAGACACTAAGCACCCCGAAAGTAACTACAGCGAGCGGTGTCCGTCGGGCACACCCCGAGGGAGAACCCGAAAGATCCACATTTTTCCCAAGGATCCAATAATGAGAACGAGTTACAACACAAGTCCATTTCATACATTAGAGTTTCTTAAAAAGTACATTATTACAATACCAAATACAGAGTGTGGAATGATAAACAGTGGAATATTAAAAGATAACATCTAGCGATAAGATAACGAGGATTCCGTCTGAGCCCACCTGAAGGATCCTCCACACAAGGTACTCCTCAAGCATCACCTGCAACAGGGGTAAATAAACCCTGAGTACACAATGTACTCGCAAGACTTACCCGACCAGTGGGAATACTTTTCCGACTCCAAGGAATATGCTAGGCTTTATGGTTGCTGGTTTTCTTTAGCAGAAAGCAATACTAATAATGAGTCCGTATTGATGCTTTATTATTATCAGCCGTATTAAGTTCTCATCTAGTCAATCTATATAAGCACATGTTCTACTTTCAAGCAAGAGTTGAGCAATCAATCTGTTCCTTCTCCTTTTCTACTTCTAGTTCTTACTACGGTGCTAAACCGCAGACACGCCGTACCGGATAGCCCGGCGATTCGCGAATCAATGTGCCTAGCTGGGTGCCCCGAAGACACACGCCCCGCTTGTACCCCAGACATAAGCAGGACTAACCCACCACTCTCCTGTCCCGGGTGTCCATGTCCCCGTCCAAACTTGGACTCCAAGTCCCCGCCCCTGAGTCCTGGACTCAGTGCGGTGCAAGGACCTCCACCACCTCCTCTTCCCATCAGTCGGTCCAGAAAGAGCCGGATCCGCGACAAGAGAGCAGCAAGCCTTCCCTGCGCCCATACCCAAGTATGTGCTCGGGACAATAGTCTGTGACCTACCTAGAGTCATATGCAGCGACCGATCCTTAATCGACACAGACAGGGAAAAAGTATAACCGGGCCATGCCCTATTGGCCGCAGGACACAACCCCTCATACCCACCAGTACAAATCCACATCCCTGCCTGGTCACCATTTTCCTTTCTATTATTTCATCATGATATCATAGTTTAATCACCTATTTACGAGTAACGGCAGGTTACTCACGCTACCGACATCCTGAGCATAGCAGCTACTCGACCTGTACTAGTAGGACTCATGGTGGATATATTTATGCATGTAGTTTCCATAAAATGCATGTAACGTAAATGCATATCATATAAATATATTCAGTGATCATTTAAAAATAGGGGTTATGCACCGAGGCTTGCCTTGGGCAGGTGCCGGGTCAGCAAGGTCAGTACTAACAGGCTCCTGGGCTCCCTCCTGTGCGAAGAGCTCCTCCTCATACTCCTCGATCACCTTGTCATACTCCGGCTCGCAGACAGGTACGAAGTCTACCTGTTCGTGATCTACATGAAATGATGATGCAATGATTAACACTACGACAACAACAACCCTAAATACAAAAGTACATCTATTAAACCACTAAGTGAGATCTACCCGCTAAAGGCTAAGCTACGTACCAGCACCACTAACAAGTATGAACGTGACATACATTCTTACGGCGACTACGAATATCCCTACCCTTAATGCCAATTTACGATACATACAATAAAGCAAGGATAATAACTACGCTATTAAGCAACTCGCTCTACGGCTACTAATTTTACAGCAAGTATATAATATCCTAGTGAACATACTATAAAATTTCTAAAGCTAAAACTATTACCCATTTGCCACAAGAATTCCTACAAACATTAATCTACATAATGCTAAGTATTCTAATTAGAATTTATGAGCCTATAACCATAACAGTTAACTGTGAACTAACTATACTAACAGGTAGATGGCATTTTTGCAAACCTAACAAACTTAGTTTCACTATTTTTGGACAACCATGCAATTTACTACGACTTATCGAAGTTGGATTCATAACAGAAAATAAATAAGCATTTCTATTCTCAGGAAAATAAGGAAACCAAATTCTCCATGTCGGCCCACAATGCGCGGCTCGGCCCGCAACGGCGCGCCAGCGCAGCGCGTGCGGCCCAGCCGGCTAACGGCCCGCGATAGGGAAAGGCCGGCGCGCGATGGCAAATATGCACGAACACCCCCGACATACTCAGTATTTGCTATGAGCTCTACGGTACTATTTTGCTAGTCTACAGTTTTACGGTTATGTCCTCCCCTTCCTTCTTCTTTACGATGGCGAAGTCCCTCAGCACCAGTGCGCGCATCGGCGCGACAGCGCGGGCACTGAGCAACCACGCCGGCCTCACCCGAACCTCTACTGCCTACCTAAGGGGTCGATAGGTACCTCGACGACAAGTAGAAGCTACTGGAGGCGACATGGCGAGCAGAGGTGCAGTCACGAACTCCCTCCCGGCGGTGGCCCTTGACCTGCAAAGGCGGGCGCGTTCCCGTCAGCAACAACGAAGGCAAAGCCAGCACATGAGCCAGCGAGCACCAGGGAGTGCTCACGGATACCTTCGCGTTGACGGTGCAGTCGGAGGTGGTCAGAGTAGAGCTGGCCACGTGTGCGCGCGGCGGTACGGCGGTGCTCGACGGTGGCACGACTACACCAGAGACTGCTACACGACGACAGGGCTTAAACTAAGGTGAGCACGGTGACACCCGACTGGAGGAGAGGCTAGAAGCATGAGGGATTGGACCGAGATGCTTTGGTGGCGGTGGTAGCCGACGGCGTAGGCGCTCTTGGTCTTAAGGAGCCGAGGTCGCGGCTTTTCAAAATTTGGCCCTATGGCGGAGCTACAGTCGGGGATGCAGGGTCAGTAGGGTAGTAGGCTATCTGGCGGAGTTGATCATGTGGTCAATTTGATTATGGTACTACGGTTGCGGCGAATTGGGGGAAATCGTCACGGCGGGCATGGGACAGCGGAGGTAGGGGAGGTCATGGCGCGGCTTGGCTCGGACCTACGGTGGTTGTCAATGCAATTACTAGCGTGCACAACCATGGGGGAGCAGTAGGGCGTGGCTCCAGGCGCTAGTCAGCAGGGCGTGGCAGCAAGCCGACGAGGCAACGGCAAGGAGATGTAGCGGGCAGCGTCCGACAAGGGACACAACGCGATTGTGACGCTGAGGTGATGGCCGGCAGGCTATCGTCCAACGCACGAGCAGCCAAAGCGATGTCAACGGGCGCAGAACCGGCATGGCGACGGGCGGCATGTAGCGTGGGCCCGGCGTGCTCCCGGCCAAGGCAGCGCAGAGCAGGACGTGCGCGTTGCGTCCCGGCGGCAAGGAGACGTGGCCTGCGCCTCAGCGCACAGGGCGAGCCAGCCGTGGCAGCAGGCGAGCAGCAGCGGGGCCGTGGCCGCAGGCGAGCAGCAGCGGGGGCAGACGGCCAGGACGCGTAGGCCGTGCGCGTCCACAGCACAGTGGGGCACAGTCGGGCACGGCAATGGGTGCTGGCAAGCCAGCAGTGGGTGGTGACCGCGCCCAGGGCTAAGCCAGGTGTCGTGCACGCTTTTTAAAGCAGCGAGAAACCTTGTACGCAATGCTCCAATCGCTAAACTAATTGCTCGATGCACAAGAAGGTTCATCAAGCTATCGACCGCAGTCATTACATCGCGCTACTTCTTAAGCCAATCGCTCCACAAAGCTTGCCGAAAGTGGCTTCGTTGACCTCTCCTAAAACTTACGCGAATGACGTCATTTCGAACGAGCTCACGTTGAAACCCCCAGTTCGACCTATGAACACACTATCTAACCATCCTTGCCCTCGACTAGCTAACTATCGCCGTTCACAAAACGTCCTTTAGCCTTTTTGTTTCCAGAACAATTTGATTAGAACAGTATTAAATGAAACGTAACCACGGACTCATGTTTGAATTAATGTTTCAAATGCCGAACATCAAATTATACTTTATGTCATACACATATGCACATAATTTAGATGCTCATGAAATGTTTTTTAGCACATTACAATGTAACACCGGGTGTTACATGTTTAAATGCATGTTAACCATTTGAAGTTTTCAACAAGCAACTAAATGGATGCTTATGAAAATTGTCAGTTGTTTCCCCTCTGGGGAAACACTTTTGAATTGCTCGAATCCAATGAGGCTTGGGAACACAATTAGGTGTAAGAGAATTAATACTCCCTACATTCTAAATTATAAGATGATTTGACTTTTCCACATTCATAGTTTTCGCTATACGCTTATATACAATATATGTCTAAATACATAGTAAAAGCAATATATGTAAAGCTAAAACATCTTATAATTTGGAATAGAGGGAGTACTTTGTTAGCTAATACTCCTTCTGTTTTAAATTATAAGCCATTTTAGCTTTTCTAAGTACATCGCTTTATTTTAAAAAAAAGTACATAGTTTTTGCTATGTACCTATATGTACGCTATGTCTAGGCACATAGAAAAAATTATGTATCTAAGAAAAGTGAAAATGACTCAAATTTGGAGTGTAGGGAACAGCCAATTTGTTAGTCGTATTTGGCCAATTAAACAAGTATCCATGTTCACTTATTTTGCCCCAAAAAATTATCATGTAAATTTAAAATGGAAAATAAATCACTGCCATTTTTAAAAAATAAACAAAAACCCACGTATGTCTTATAATTACTAATTGTTAATCAGAGGTATCTAACATAATTTTCACGTTAATCCACACAACAACGTTAATCCACACAATAGGCACTAGACAAAACATAATTCCTTGAATCCTCACAAAAATCAGAAAAGGCAGAATATGAATTCAATAGATGCTAATAACCATTAGTGACAATAGCCATTTATCTAATATGTTTACCTGCTACTATGAAAACAATATAAAGTTACCTCCTAAATTGCATCTAAATTATCCGCATTATTCATTGTCGTGCTTTGTAAGAGAAATCACTAGGATATGAAACTTGTTGTTAGAGTTTAGTCCTTTTTTAGCTTGGCAGATGATGGTCCTAAGCCGTGGTGGCAAGGTAGAATCTTACCGACTAAAGTTATTAGCACACATAACTTTGGATTGCTTTAGTTAGTTGATTTCATAGTTGAGCACTGCTTGTGGGATTCTAAGCAATACATTACTATGTGGCACGATTAGGAGAATGGTTCTATGGAGTTAAAATCCAATGAACATATGTTTGAGTCATTCTAATCAATTTAGAGAAAGGATTAATGCTCAATGCCCATATAAATGATTTTTTAAACAAGTCAGCAGGGAAGCTCCCTACCTATTTTTTCATAAAAAGATGTACAGATATTCATGAAACAAAAGAGTAAAACATCATAATAGACTCTCTCTCCACTATTTCAAAAGATTGCTCCTGCTTGGCTTGTCTTTGGTACACATCAGACCAAGCTTCTCTTTGAAGTTGCGTTTCCAAACCGAGAGGTTGCAAAGGCATTATCAAAAAATTATGCTATTCCTCATCTTCCAAATGATCTAGCATGTTGTTATTACTATTTCTCTAAAGATGATGCTGCCAAAATTTGTTCTAGCCTCAATTATCATGTCCAATGGCTGGAGATTATTCAAATTCCAATGTATGATAAGATAACACCAACAACTCTGACTGAAAGGGCAATCAAAGAAAAGATGAAAGGCACTCTCTTCTACCCCATTATTGCAAAGAACACAGGTGTAATCATCCATATCTTTGTTTTTCCTTCTAAGCAAGTTCCTTATGTTGAGTCAGTCCCTGAGGAGCAACCAGAAGAAAAACTTATGTTTACCAAGATTGCCTGAAGACCAAAGCCATGGGAATAGTGGTGAAGCTTCCCAAACACCATGTAAATGTTTATAGACTTTCCTGGTGTTGAAACCACTATTTCCCCAAGAGTATGTCCATTTATCAATGACATTTTCATCTAGATGCCTAGCCTCAAGTAGTTCCTGCAGTTCTAACAACTGCTCCACAACCGGATCAAAGAGAGATAAGCTAAAAATTCTATCCAGATCTTGATGTTGTAGCAAAAAATTGATGGAACACTTTGGTTTTCTAGTGAAACAAAACAACTGGGGCATATAATTTTTCAAAATAGAGCCACTCCAATTGTCTCCCCATAGTAGCACGGAATTGCCTTTATTTGGAATGCAGACTGAGAATGATTTGAATTTGTCAAACAATTTAAGGACATCTTTACACCAAAAATAGCCAACATGACTCCTAGCATGTGGTGGTGTCTGTGTATTTCCATATAATTTGGACCATGTTAAATTCACCCATGGTAAATCAGCATTGTTATAAAAATTGTTAAGGTGCTTCAATAACAAAGTTGTATTTTGTGTTTTCTGGTCAATGATACCTAGACCTCCCTCCTCCTTCGGTCTGCATGAGGTTTCCAGTCTGCTGCACATGTACCCTTCATATTTATATTCCTGCACTCCAAAGACAGTGCGTTTCATATCTATAAATTTGTTTGATGACCTGTGGAGGTATTCATAGAGTGCACATATAAAAAGTGGGAAGAGCAGAGAAAACTGAGTTGACAAGAATCAACCTTCCATGGTAGGAGAAAAACCTAGGATCTCATAGAGTCTCCCTTCTATTCTGGACAAGAGAGGTGTGAAGTCCTGGACTGATGGTTTGGTTGTGCCAAGAGGCAACCCCAAATATGTGAAAGGCATATGACCCACTTTGCATCCAAAAGTATTTGCAAGATGTGAAGTTCTGCCAGTTGTCATGCTTATTGGTACCAGGAATGACTTACTGAAGTTGACATGCAATCTAGTTGAATTTGAAAAGGTCCTTAATAGGCATTTCAATTTAAACAAAGTTCTTGATTCAGTAGGTAGGATGAGAAGTGTATCCTCTACATATTGAATAATAGGGTAGTCTCCTCCAAAGTTTTCACTTAGAGGGTGTTTCAAAACTCCATTTTGCTATGCTTTATTCACAATGGTTTGCAATAGATCAGCAACCAAGACAAAAAGGAGTGGTGATAGAGGATCACCCTGCCTGACCCCTCTGAGGCAATTGAAAGGTTTTCCAGGGACACCATTAAGTAAAACAGATGAGGTGCCAGAGCTTGGAATACTATTGATCCAACCAACCCATTTGTTGGCGATGCTTAACTCATATTTCTATCGCCAACATTTAAACAAAATAAAACAAATATGAATGTTAAAACTTAGAAATAGGGTTTTTGACTCACATTTTCCATGAGTTTTGGCATATATATATATATTTTGTAGGACACAATAATGAAATAATGTCAAAGTACGCAATCAGGGAAAGCGCAAAGCGCATTTGGGCCAAAAGAAACACAAGACAACCCATCTTGCTACAAAATCAGGCCAAACACCAGCATGGGAGGGGTCTAGGTCTACCCAAGAGCCCACTTGGCGAAGGCGGTGCGGGGAGGCGCCAACCAGGGTACGGTCGCACCTTGGGTGCACCTTGGGTGTGGCCACATCCCCTTGCTGCCTCTCGGGCCCACTCTTCAAGAGGCGGTGCAAATAATGCCCCCAAGGACGGTTGCATGGGTGCTTACCAAAAATACTTCACCAAACCGTCATACTCAAGGCTATATAAGAAGACCCCCTCCTCACATTTCAAATCATCATACACTTGGAGAAGAAGAGCAAGAGCACCTACATTTCCATTAGCTTCTAGCTAGTCTAGTGTAGGGAGTGAGAGAGGAAAGAGTGAGAGGAAGAGCGGAGTAGCGGCTCCCTCTACTTCTTGTACTCGGCAAGCCTTGTACATCGGGTGGACGGAGGGCCGAACTTGTCGGCCTCCCCCTCTACACTTGTACCTCTATAATCGTCTTGCTACTTGGAGTAAGATGTTTGTGTTCATCTTTCGATAATGAGTTCTTAAGAAAGTTATCTCTGTTCATTACAAACTTGCAGGTTTGTCGTTCATCCCTAGGGCAAATACTCTAGTACAGGACTCCTGATAAAGACGGAAGTTCCTAGCCAACGCTAGAGTAGTGATCGATAGCGTAGACGTGGTGTCTAAGCTAGAAGTCACCTTCATTTTCCTCATATCCTCTGGTTGAGGGGTAGGCTCCAGGTGGTGACAACCCTGTCCATCCTTCGTAATCCCCCACATTCGAATATGGTGTAGAGCTGTAGGCCAGCTAGACTTGGTAGACCAAGTGTTCATCGATGCCCGAAGCAAGTCTGTAGTAGCAAAGTTACATTTTCTTTGGTTCTCTAATCTTTAGAAGAACCTCACTACCTGATTTATCCTTCCTCTTGTTCTTCTAGGTAAACTAGCCAAGAGACTACTTACACCTCCATTTCTCATGGAAATATGATAGCCTGAATACCACCAGGTCAAGTGCTACAACGATACTTCCGTGCGCTTGCAGACTTTTCTGCTTACGCTAAGAAGCACCAACAAGTATTTATGGCGCCGTTGCTAGGGAACGGTTGTCGTTTTAATCTCTAAACCTAGTTCGCCCGTGTATCCTTTGTTTTTACCTTTCTTTTCTTTTTACTCTTTTCCAATGGAGCAACCCACCATTCAAAACATTTCTGCTCCCAAGGGCGAGTTCGTTGAACCACCACAATCATCGAAGCCAATTATAGCTTCTAATTATGAACTCCGCCCTGGCTTCATAGCCATGGTTCGGGAACAGGCCTTCTCGGGGTTAGATTATGAAAACCCCTACCACCATCTAAGGGAGTTTGAGCAGCTCTGTGCTTGCCTGACCATTTCTAGCATGTCACAAGAAACACTTTGGTGGAAGTTGTTTTCTTTCTCACTTGATGAGAGGGCGAAACAATGGTACGCCCATAACGTAGGGAAGGTAGCTAGCGATTAGGAAGAACTAAGGAGCAAATTCTATCTTGCGTTCTTTCCTATATCCCAAATAGCTGCCCTACGACAAGAAATCCTTAGCTTCCAACAAAAAGAGAAGGAAACCACAGGTGTAGCTTAGGACTGGTTCTCAATTTTAACAAGATCTGGCCCAGACTTGTCTATACCCCACCATGTGCTTTTACAACATTTCTGGTTAGGGCTTAGCAAGGAATCTGCCCTACAGCTTGATGTAGCTGCCGGAGGGTCTTTCACTCATAAAACCACTGTGGAAGGTGAAGCTCTCCTAGACCGCATTCTAGAGAACACTCCCCCGCTAGAACCCCTTCATGTAGAACCCGAGCTGAAACATGAGGAAGTCTCTTCAGCTGAGACCGAACCCTTAGAACCCATAAAGAGACCCTCGCCCGAACTAGGAGATCCGAAAGAAGGTTTCCAACCTTCGGACCTCCCGTATTTCGAGGATGACTTTTTCAAATAATTCAAAAACACCATGAGGTAATCATGTCAAAAGAGACCACCAGTTCCTATCACTCCTTTGGACCCCTTAGACGAACAATTTCTCATAAAATCCATCAAGGAGTTGATAGCTATCATGAGTAGCGAATGGGTAAAAGAAGTGGAGCTTTCATCTGAAGAAATTTAGATACGCACCCTCTCCTCCACCATCCGATGCTCAATCAACATAACTTCGGTGGATGTCCTCTACAATCATACTGTCGGAGCTAACCTCATGTCCGCGTCTTTTGTTGACACCTATTTTTGCGATGACGCCATCACTCCGACAATCAAAACCTATAGAATTGCATCACATTTTAGACTAGAAGGACTAGGGGTTCTTCATAACATTTCACTTTATCATAACAACAATGAAGTTCCCCTAGACTTCCATGTCTTCAACATCTAGGATTTTGATATCTTAATAGGGCATCCCTAGAAAAACTCTTCCTCGATCTACCAAAAACAAGGGATTTGGACGTAAAGCTAGGGAGAGACACCTTTCCCATTCCTATCACTCGAGCCAAAAACTCAATGGCAGAATCTCTCCCCTACTCTAGCATGCCCAAGGTTCTTTGTTGCTCTTAAACCATGCATTTATGGGTTTTTGCAAGGATGCAAACCCTATATTTACATGGATGCAACTCATTTGACAAGAATGTCAAGAGGTCCGTTGGCATCAGTTGTTGTCATGGATGGTCATAATTGGTTGTTCCTAGTAGCATATGGAGTGATTGAGATTGAGTCGAATGAAAGTTGGACTTGGTTTGTCAGTGACTTGAAGAAGGTTATTAGTAGTCCTCTAGGTGTGTTCATATTTCTAAATTTGTTTTGCATCTTTCAAGTTTAAACTTTAATTTCTTGACATAGAGGGAATATGTTCATATAGGTTTTGTCATTAGTACAGATGTTGGTAAAGGAAAAAGGAATAGGAGTGGTTGTGGATGACATGTGCCCTAGAGTAGAACATAGTGAATGTATGAGACACTTGTGGAAGAACATAGTGAATTTATGTGGTGTGTTGCTAAGAGCTTTACAATTGCCAAGTTCAACTACTTTATGGGGCTGATAGAGGAGAAGGTTCCTAAGGCCCTTGAATGGTTAGATGAGAATCATTCATATGTGGTAGTAGAAGCAAATTCAGTGAAGATTGTAAAGTAGATTACATCAATAATAACCTCTCATAATTTTTCAATAGCTAGGTGTCAAAAACAAAGGATTTACAAATCATGGAAATGCTTAACAAGATAAGACAGATGATCATTGAGAAGTTTGTTTTGAGGGCTAAAATTGGTAGTAATATGTTAGTATAATAAACCCGGCTATTGCCAATGAATTGAATGCTAAAACCAAGACTATCGAAGGCCATGAACTATTAATATGTGGGTTTGAGAAAGCTAAAGTAACTGTGAATAGATTCAGGCATGCAATCAATGCAACTTGGAGCAAAACACATCTAGTTGTAGGGCTTATCAAGTGAGTGGAAAATCTTTGTAGCCATGCTTTAGTTTTCATTGTAAACTTAGTAGGAAGGTACAGATGGATAACTTTGTTCATGAGTACTTCTCTATTGATAGATTTAGAAAGGAACATGCATGTCAATTCAATCCAGTGACATTCAAGGATCAGTGGTCTAATGTTGATTTAGGACAAAATCAAGAAACCAAAAATGAGGAGGAAACTTGGGAGACCAAGAGATTCTAGGATCAAGGCATATGATGAAGCTAACACTAGTAAGAAAAGGAAGGTGTGTTTCGAATGCAATGAACTAGGCCATACAACTAAATATTGCTAAGAAGGTTGATGTAGACAAGGCCTGATCTTCCGAAAGGTATCATAGCATCGATTGGTGGAGACTCGACCTTCATGATCTAGGCTTCTCAACCACGCGAACGCGATTGACCTCGCCGAGAAGGCTTTCCTGCAAGCGAATCGAGAACACAAACAAGAACGGGGTGAACGCAATATGAAATTGCAAATAAATATGAGGCTTAAGAAAACAAGAAGGAGTTCAAGTCTTTATTCGAAAGGACTAATCGCCATAGGCGAACAAGATCAAGAACTGTGGACCTGGTTCACAGCAAGCGACCTTGGCGGCACAGTTGCAGCAAAACGACGTCTATTTTATGAGGAAATCAAGAACTAAATAAAACCCAAACACTAAGAAGAGCGATGGCTACTAATTATAGAGCCTTGGATGTCACCCCCTGGACGCGCCCCCTAATAGGCTCTAAGATGATACACGGTCCAACGGACCAAAAGACGGTGTCGCAGCACCCTGGCAGATTCTAGACGCTGACTTGTTTTGACAATTTCCGTTGATTCCAAAGGGCTTTTGACATGAGACTACTTGCATTGGCTTTCTTATCTAATTAGCTTTCCATCCATATGTGGATCATAAAAAACAGAGTTGGGACACGCCCGTGTGACCAATTTTATGACAGACTGGTCCTAAAACCCGAGATGGACTCGAACTTGATTTGGGCCTCCACCTTGGTGACTCGAACCGGATGAGCTTCAGGCCTCCTTCTTGGTTAGGACACCCTCGCTGATCTCCTTGCCCTCTATCTCCAAGCATGGTCATATGCATAGAGCTCATGTCCTTATTATCCTCCCTTTCTTAATGAAAAGCCATCCTTGGTGCCGATTTTGCTTGAAGTCAATCGTGCACAACATGAGGTCAAACGAGGTTTCCAAAACAATGGGAATGGACAATGTTGTGAGAAAGAATATGTCCATATGTCTAGGTTTGTAGCATGTCTTGTCCTATAGACATGTAGTCTGCTCGATTAAAATACACACGATCTTTGCCAATACTATCCTGCAAAAGATTAGTACTAACAAGAAACATATGCTCCCTTTCTTTGGATTCCACTTATGTTCGAAAAGCAAAACTAGAGGAATATGACATAACAACAGTCTTGATTTTACTATCCTTTAGTTGATCATTACTTTGCACAACAAAAGGAGAATTCGGATTTATACAAATGTAAACTCGTTGTATCAAATATTGTCCTTGGTTGTTATATTTACCAAAAATATGATAAGTATGTCTAGAGAACCATGGCAAATCAGCACATGCATAAAGTTTCTCCTCTAAAGAACTAAGATTACACGGAACATCAAATTCAATGTAACCCAAAGTATTTAAAGAAGACAACAATTTTAGCTCATCAACTTCACTAGCATTATGAATAACAAGTCTATTTTCAGCACAAGTGTTCGATTTCAGCACACATATAGCATGATCATTCTTCAATGATTGTATGGGTATAACATAAATATCATCATGTAAGTCATCTTCGTCACAAGGAACATCAAGAAAATCATCTTGTGATAAAGGTAAATCAAGCGAAGGCTCCACTAAAATTTACTCTATCATAGCATGATTGGTGAAAAAATTCAGCACATCAAGAGAACTCTCACCTTCCGTGAGTTTAGCATCATGGGCATTACCTTTGCTCTCATATTCAATAGGATTAATAGTTGATGGTTCTAAATTTTACATGAGGTTGTGAGCATCTCATTTCATGTCATGTCATCCTCGCTCTTTTGTACATTGTCCTGCAAAAGGTTAGGCATAGCATGAGGAATAGCAAGAGATTGATCTAGTTGATGCACCTCATCATTTGAATTAATTACAAAGATGGATTAACAAAATTTTCTCTCATAAGATCTTTCATATCATTCCATTTGTGAGGTTTATCTGAAAAACTTAAAAACTCCCACCAAGTTGATGCAGATTGTCTCAAAACACTAGTTGTGTTTTTAATTTTCCTCCGTTCACACATATAACTTTGTGCAAAAATATTATCTATTTTAGTTTCCACTCAATGTACTCATCAGCACCAATACTATCATAAGTAGGCAGGGAAGAAAGAATAGATTGACCTGCGGGAGGAGGTGTAGCAGCAATAGTGCATGGCTCATGCATCATTGATGTCTCATATCGGTACGTGTTGTAACCTGTCATTGTTAGCATCAAACAAGAAAACATACAAGTATGTATTTTCTTATCAACTACTATAGAATGTGGTCAAGAAGTAAAGTCACACACTCTCAAGCATCTTACCACGATCTTATAAGTGTTCTTACTAAAGCAACAGGCGGTGCAATCGGTCGATGATTGTGATACCGTTGTAGCTTGAGTGTAACAGTTGCAAGGCGAACCTGTACTTGGTTAGAAGAAAGTGGAGCTTGGACATGCACAATATAGTAGCAAGGAATAGCAATATTCGCAACTGAATAGCAAAGCTGAATAAGTATCCCGAGTACTTGTCTTAGTTGCTGGCCTATTAATATTCCAAGTACCAGATGTGAACAGCAGGAATATGGTTAGGAACAAGGCGAAAATCAGCACACGCAAACACAGCTCAAATGACGCTCTCTATGTGCACCTCTAGATATTGTTCCACTTTTACCCCTCTTTTTTCTCTATTTTTTGGCTGTCGTTGTTTTTTGGGGATTTTTTGACTTTTCTTTCTTTTTTTGATATTTTTCTTCACTTAAGAGCACAAAAGAAGTAACCACAGAAAATATGAGCTTAAACAAGTGAAAGGCATGGTCTGTGGAAAATTCAGAAGACGTGCTCAAAATTGACAAAAAGCTTGTGACCATGAAAAGAGGATCTTATGACCAGTTTTTGGCCAAAATAAAATTTTTGAACCCAACAATGCGGGGAACGAACGGATCCAAAAAAAATTTCTGATCGATTTTGATATATGGAACATCAAAATCTAAGTTCGTATGCGAAAACTAGACCAGTTTTGAGAACTGACTCCGAATTAGAGGACAAAACAGGAAGAATACGTGCAAAAGTTGTTGCGGCGGCTATGGATAGATGCAAACAGTAAAGATAAGTGTAACAAATTAGATGGCGTGGACTAGGGTTTGATGGATACAAAGGAAACTGAAGGGGACCGTGACGCCTAAGAGGGGTGCTGAATCAGGCAACTTAAAAATCTACTTCTAAACTATGACCTCTTTTTTTAACCTTAGCAAAACCTATGCACAAGATAAACTATCTAAATGTGCAACTATGGTTTTGCTAGTGTGTTGCTATCTCTGCCGCAAAAGGAGTAAAACAATCAATATAAATGCGGAAGCTAAAGAGCAAGGTAGAGATATGCAAACTCCTGTCGATGACTCTGGTATTTTTACCGAGGTATCGAGAAGCGCGCAAGCTTCCCCCTAGTCCTCATTGGAGCCCCTCGCAAGGAATCCCTCACAAGGGCTAAGCTCCTAGTCGGATAACTCTGTGGATAGCCTAGGGCCTTTCCCACGCGCAAGTGGGTCTCTAACGTGCCTTACGGCAAGCCTCTCCCGGATGCTCCCCGCCGTCTTCACTGTCAAGCTTCTGGCCGAAATGCCACGGGCCTTGTTCCCTCTGGTACATGGTGGCGGTCACACCACAAATGCGGTTGGTGTGATCTCGCAAGACTATAAGCCCCTTCGATATACAACAATGGTGTGTGCAAGCACCGAGTGGTAAGAGGTATGCAAACCTCACTAAACACTAGGCCTAAACCTAGAGCAAGTGCATAAGCAGTGGTCTAATCAACCTAAGCACTTTGCAAAGCATCTAATTTAATCACCTAATAAAACACTAAGCACTATGCAAGTGGAGATCACTAAAATGGTGTATCAACACCCTAGATATGTTTCCACAGCTCCACACACCTTATTTGGTCGGTTGGGGGTTGTATTTATAAGCCCCACTGAGAAAGTAGTCGTTGGGGATGAAATCCTGCTTTTCTGCTACTGACCGGACGCTGATCAAGTCCTGACCGGACACGTCCGGTCGTCCTAACCGTTGGAGCCGCGATCAACTGATCGGACGCTGCCAGCGTCCGGTCACATGCCACCGGACACGTCCGGTCACATTTTCGCCGCTCTAGAACCTCTCTGTACTTGACCAGACTCTGTTGTCCTACGTCCGGTCAATCTGCTACCAGCATCCGGTCGAACGTCCGGTCACTGCTGCTGCCAAGCCTCTTGATCGGGCGTCTGGTCACTTCTGTGAGCTCGTTTCTTCACGATCTTGCATACGGCTTAGTTCCTATCTTTATACTTAGACTTTGCTTGATATCTTAGGTCTTCTCTTGTGCTTCTAAGGTCTTGCTTATGGTGTTGGTCATCGGATCATCACGTTGTCTTTGTCCAAGTCACATCTTGCACCCTATTGAACTACAAAACAATCACTTGCAAATTTTTTAGTCCAATTTAGTTGTGTTGGTCATCAAACACCAAAATCCAAAGTAAATGAGCCTAGGGTCTATTTTCCTTATAATCTCTCCCTTTTTGGTGATTGATGACAACACGACCAAAGCAAGCAAATAATAAAATTTTGAAATTTAAAAACTATCTAGTTGCTAGGATGCGGTGCAAGGGGCAAGTTTATATGATGCTAAAAGATACTACTTGTAAGACTAAAAGATACTACATAAAAACCTACTTGCCCTTGCAAAATATCCCCATGTGGCATTATGGATTTA
Source organism: Miscanthus floridulus (assembly GCF_019320115.1). Taxonomy (NCBI): domain Eukaryota; kingdom Viridiplantae; phylum Streptophyta; class Magnoliopsida; order Poales; family Poaceae; genus Miscanthus; species Miscanthus floridulus. The sequence goes on from NC_089587.1 coordinate 37,732,800, forward strand.
AGCCTTGCTTCCTTCAAATTTATCCATTATATAGACAAATTCATAATCCACTATCCTCCCTTTCTTGGACCATTACCACTTGTAGACCATTACCACTTGTAAATTATTATGATCTAGCTTTTGGTCCTACAAATTAATGCTTGCTTTTAGTCCTCTAAATTCTCCTCCTTTGGAATCAAACACCGAAAAGGAAGATATTAGTAGCACAAGGGAGGGTCAAACTTTGTGTAGAGTGAAAATAGGTCACAAAATTTGATTCTCACATTATATAGATTAAGCTCCCCCTAAATATATGCATACATGTGGTAGAATACAAAGCATATGCATAATTGGCAAATTTTTGCTTAAGGGAATTTAATCTATATAATGCGTGAAGAAAGCATATAAATATTAAAATAAAATCAACATGATGATATTGGTTTAGAAATACCACATGTGAAAACCAATTTGATTTCTACCACTTGTAATAGGTGGTGGATATTTGAAGTATGATGCTTAACTCCGGGGACTCTATTTTCCTTGCAATGAGACTACTACGCACATGATAAGCTCGAAAAGATGTTAGTCTCAAGGCACCCAACTTGTAGAGTAACCTCCCCCTAAATTTGTGCACACAAGTATGGAATACTTGTAGAAAACATGCACATTGATTTAGAATAAAAAAATACCACTTGAAAGATGACATCACATGAATGTGAGAGTCATTTTTGAAGGCGATATTCGGGAGAAATTGTCTACAATTTGGACTGACACATATTAGATGAACAATCGAAAGATAAGCTATGTGCCATGCTCCTAAATAATTTTAAACCATGTAGGTTTGCTCCAAGGGTTAAGAATGGAACTGAGCAAGCCTACCATAAGATATACCTATCCAAGGCACAAGATATAAGCATGCAAATGCAAACATAGGCATGAAAAAGTAACTAGATGCTTAAAGATACCAATTTGTAAGAAACACCACTTGTAGGAAATGCAAATTGATACTACTTGAAGGAAATTAAATCTGGTTACCTAACATGGGAAGGGGAATTTGGGTCTATAGTTGTCGGGTACCATAATAAGGGGTCCCCTAAGCAAGAACCGAAAAAATCGCTTAGACCTTGTAAAAATCGAAGCTAAGAGACAACCACCGGCAAACCCCCACCTTATCCGAGGCTCGGCTAGACCGCCCGGCCCACCTCGAACAATATCTGGGCTCACCCGAAGCGGGCTCGGCCCAAAATGAAACCATAAAGCCTTGGACGAGGTATCGATTCTCTGCCTCGCCCGAGGCCCCGCCCGTAAGGCCTCGGATGAGGTCCCGATTCTCCGCCTCGCTCGAGGCCCCACACGTAAGGCCTCAGATGAGGTACCAATTCTCCACCTCACCCAAGGCCCCGCCTTAAGGCCTCGAACGAGGTACCGATTCTCCGCCTCGCCCGAGGCCCCGCCCGTAAGGCCTCGGATGAGGTACCGATTCTCCGCCTCACTCGAGGCCCCGCACGTAAGGCCTCGAACGAGGTACCGATTCTCTGCCTTGCTCGAGGCCCCACACGTAAGGCCTCGAGCGAGGTACCAATTCTCTGCCTCGCCCGAGGCCCCGCCCGTAAGGCCTCAGACGAGGTACCGATTCTCCACCTCGCTCGAGGCCGGCTCGGTAACAACCCCATCGCCTCTGCCTTGACTGACTTCTCTAACAGGACGTCACATCCAACTAACGCATTCAACCACTCCCGCGACGTCAGCTGAACGACGGCTCGATATAGCGGAGTGGCCGACGAGGCATGAGTCACATCGACGCCATGCCGTTCGAGACAGGATGGAGCAGGGGTTACCGGTCGCTGTGCTCGGCACTGTGCCCACGACTGACACCCATGCTGCACTGTGCTGCCTAACCCCTGCTTCGAGGACAGCGTGGCATGGAGAGTCATGTCCGGGTCCCTATAGCCTCAGAATCGATGTACAAAGACCAACTGCTCCCTCCGAGCCTCGGCTATTCGCTTCAGGGTCCCTGTAGCCTTGGGACTCACGCCCACTAAGCCCCCCCACAATGGTTCGACCTCTACACCAACTGGGCCTCGGCTCTCTACGTTGTCAACATATAGTGACCGGCACATCATCTGCAGTACGCACCATACCCTACGCCAAGCCACAGGAGCTCCCACGTCGCACAGGATCAGGCGTGACCGGCGCGTCTCTCCAGTGCACCGAGGACAAGGCTGCTCCACCGACCATGCCGCCATAGTGACGAGCTACAGGGCTCGGCATATCGCCTTTGCTCACAAAACACCACGTAGCAAATCCATGTACCGCTCCCGTGCCTCCCTTTGACTATAAAAGGGAGTGACCGAGGCCGCTTCTAGGGAGGCACAGACACACGGACACACACGGACACACATGCAAGCTACGTACAATGCTCTGTAATGCACATGCTTCCTCACTGCAAGAGATCAACATCTCAAGCAACCCACGCCACTCCACATAGAGACCTAGGACCAGCTCCCTCTCTCGCCCAGCTTGTAAGCCCCTACTACAAGCACCTCGGTGCAAGGAATACAAGATCGCTCTCTCAAAGTAGACGTAGGGCACCTATTACCCGAACCAGTATAAACCTTGTGTCTCTTTGCATCACCATCCGGGATTAGGGGTACGCAGTACACTTTCACTAGTCAGTTGAGGATTCGCCAGACCCAAAACACCGACAATAGTATTCACTAACCCACTTGGCAATGATTTTATCCATCATGATGCACCCCATGAAATACACCCATACTTTGCCAAGTCTCTAAATTCCCCGAAGTCTATCAGAGTTCTCACTTGCCTTTCGAGATCCAAACCTTCTTGGTGCTCTTCATGTTGAAAATGATTTCCTTCGGCACCCAAAATCATTTGACCCTATTGTTGGCTTGCTTGTTCACCTTGATGGCCACCACCTTGTCATTTTTCTTCTTCTTTAACAAGTATGGTGTGGAGGCCTTCTTGTCCACCTTATTGGTGTAGGTGTTGGAGAGCTTGCTTGTTTGCTTCTTCTCTTTCTTCTTTGTTCCTCTCCCATTCTTCACCTTGCACTCATAGGACTTGTGACCTTCCTTGTGGCACACGTAGCAAACCACGGTTTGTCCTTTATCAAGCTTATTCGCTCCCTTGACAGTGTTATCTTGATGAAGTTGGTCTTGCTTTGTCTTGCCTTTCACTTGAGTCAAGTCCTTGGTGAGGCGAGCTACTTCTTGCTTGAGTTGCTCATTCTCCTTTGCAACCTCTTGTGTGCATGTATCTACAACAACTTTCTCAACACAAACTTGGTTGCACAAAGATGAGTGTAAACATAAATCATTACAAGATGTAGAAGCATCCTTTTTAGGCATGTTAAAGATAGAGCTTTTCTTTTTAGATGCCTTGGTGGCGGTTGTACTAATGGCTTTAAGATTAGCAGCTTTATTAGATAGCTCATCACAATGTTAGCCCATGATTTCCATTTTAGCAAGCAAACTTTTATAAGCATCTTGTGAGCTAGTTAACTTTTCTTTTAATCTTTCATTCTTCTTTACAAGTTGCTCATCATTGATTGTGCATGCATTCATTGTTGCACTAGCCTTAAGTTGCTCAATTTTAGTAGATAGTTCAACATTGAGATTAGCAAAGTTCTCATATTGTTCAAGCAAAGTTTTATATGCTTCTTAGTGAACTATTTAGCTTTTCTTTTAATTTTTTGATCTTCTTTTGTTGACTAGTGCAAACTTTAGCATAATTAAGATTTTATTGCACAATTTTATCATAAGAAGGCATTTCATCATCACTATCACTCTCACTAGAGGATGAGCTTTTGTTACCTCGTGCCATAAGGCACATACGAGAAGAGCTTGATGATGAGTGCTTGCGCCCTCGCCTCTTGTGATGGTGTTCTTCTTCACTTGAAGAATCATCCTAATGACCTTATTGAAGTGAGGGATTGGTTCTTGCATGCCTTCTTTTTTGTCTTGGGTGTGGGCTTGTTTGGACAAACTTCCACAAAGTGCCCCAACTCGCCGCATCCATAGCATCCTCTCTTCCTTTGCTCATTTCTTTGATTGGTAAAAATGAGATCTTGGATTTGGATGGGCACACCCTTGATATTGAGCCTTTGGATCATCTTCTCCACCTTGTTAATTAGTTTGATTGATTCTTCATCAAGGTCGGAGGTGGAGGAGGAAGATTGATCATCTTCACTTGAATCTTCATCTTCATCGTTCTCATCTTCTTCTTCATCTTCACTTAAGGAGCTTGAGCTTGAGCTTGTCTCAACTTGCTTGCCCTTCATCTTCTTTTTCTCGCTACATGCGAGAGCTTTGCCTTTGCTCGATGAGGAGGCTTCGTCTTGACCCATCTTACGTGACATTTCAAATACCAATATCTTACCAATGACTATGCCCGGGGTCATGGTGCTCAAGTTCTCCATGTTGTGAAGGATGGTGGTGATGCTTGCGTATTTCTTTTGTGGTAGCACGGAGATGATCTTCCTTACGATGTCCACATCATCTAGCTTTGTTAACCCTATTGAATGGAGCTCATTGATAATTAGATTCAAACGAGAATACATATCACGAACAAGCTCATCATCATTCATTGTAAAGGAATCATAATTTTGTTTAGCTTGACAATGTTTTTGCTCACGGACATTAGATGTGCCGTCATGGAGCTTTTGGAGTTTTAACCAAATTGCATGTGTCATATTTAAAGTGAACACTTGGTTAAACACATCAATGCTAAAAGATTCAAACAAGCAATTCTTAGCTCTAGCATTGAAATGTATTTCCTTTTCTTCACTTTTTGTGGGTTTATCGGGATTCTTAATGGGTTTCATCCCGGCACGAGTGACTCTCCAAACTTCCAAATCTACCGCATCGAGGTAGCAAGCCATTCTTGCTTTATAATAGGGAAAGTTAGTGCCGTCAAAGTGCGGAGGTCTAGAGGTATCCATCCCAACCACTCTAAATAGCGTCGGCTCAACGGCGGTTAAGCCAAAGGTCCAAATTGAGCCAACCGGCTCTGATACCAATTGAAGGGGACCGTGACGTCTAATAGGGGGGGTGAATTAGGCAACTTAAAAATCTACTTCTAAACTATGGTCTCTTTTTCTAACCTTAGCAAAACATATGCACAAGATAAACTATCTAAATGTGCAACTACGGTTTTGCTAGTGTGTTGCTATCTCTACCGCAAAAGGAGTAAAACAATCAATGTAAATGCGGAAGCTAAAGAGCAAGATAGAGATATGCAAACTCCCGTCGACGACTACAGTATTTTTACCGAGGTATCGAGAAGCGCGTAAGCTTCTCCCTAGTCCTCATTGGAGCCCCTCGCAAGGAATCTCTCGCAAGGGCCAAGCTCCCGGTCGGATAACTCCATGGATAGCCTCGGGCCTTTCCCACGCGCAAGTGGGTCTCCGACATGCCTTACGGCAAGCCTCTCCCGGATGCTCCCCACCGTCTTTACTATCAAGCTTCCGGCCAAAGCGCCGCAGGCCTTGTTCCCTCCGATACACGGTGATGGCCACACCACAAACGCGGTTGGTGTGATCTCACAAGACTACAAGCCCCTCCTATGTACAACAATGGTGCGCGCAAGCACCGAGTGGTAAGAGGTATGCAAACCTCACTAAACACTAGGCCTAAACCTAGAGCAAGTGCATAAGCAGTGCTCTAATCAACCTAAGCACTTGCAAATTCATTAGTCCAATTTGGTTGTGTTGGCCATCAAACACCAAAATCCAAAGTAAATGAGCCTAGGATCCATTTTCCTTACAGAAACACAGCAAGACTTGAAGGTGTTCACAGATTATGATGGAAAACAAAGGGAAAGACATAAACTAGACTAAAAACGATCTAAATCCAGCAACCAGAACTTGCCCTAGGACACAAACTCAACAACGCAAAACAGAGACGAAATTGCACGGCACAACGAGGCTATAGGACAGGAAATATGAGGCGGTGTATATTTTTTTGGCTTTTTGTGGACTATAGGTAAAACAAAAAACAGTAACAATCTAAAAGGGAAAATAAAAGTATACCTAACGGGCAACAAGGTGCTCTGATACTGCTTGATGTAGACAAGGCCTGATCTTCCAAAAGGTATCATAGCGTCGATTGGTGGAGACTCGACGTTCACGATCTAGGCTTAGAACCAAGACTAATTCAGACCCCCGCAACCGTTACACCACTGCTCTGTTGGTAATCAACCACGCGAACGCGATTGATCTCGTCGAGAAGGCTTTCGTGCAAGCGAATCGAGAACGCAAGCAAGAACGGAATGAACATAATCTGAAATTGCAAATAAATATGAGGCTTAAGAAAACAAGAAGGAGTTCAAGTCTTTATTCGAAAGGACTAATCGCCACAGGCGAACAAGATCAAGAACTAGGGCCCTAGTTCACAGCAAGCGACCATGGCGGCACAGTTGCAGCAAAGTCGACATCAGTTTCACAAGGAAATCAAGAACTAAACAAAACTCAAACTCTAAGGAGAGCGACGGCTGCTAATTATAGAGCCCCAGACGTCACCCCTGGACGCGTCCCCTAATGGGCTCTAAGACGATACACGGTCCAACGAACCAAAAGACGGTGTCGTAGCACTCTGACAGATTCTGGATGCTGACTTGTTTCGATAATTCCCATTGATTTCGAAGGGCTTTTGACGTGAGACCACTTGCATTGGCTTCCTTATCTAATTAGCTTTCCATCCATATGTGGATCATCGAAAACGGAGCCTGAACGCACCCGTGTGACCAGTTTTATGACAGACTGGTCCTGGAACCCGAGATGGACTCGAACTTGATTTGGGCCTCCACCTTGGTGACTTGAACCGGATGAGCTTCGGGCCTCCTTCTCAGTTAGGACACCCTCGCTGATCTCTTCGTCCTCTATCTCCAAGCATGGTCATATGCATGGAGCTCATGTCCTTATCAAAGGTCCTACAACGTGGCAAAGAAGAGGTTCACAACACCACAAGATGGATCAAGAGAATGAAGCAATGACCCAATGTAAGTCATGCATGCATTTTTCCCATTACTATTTATTTAGCTCATTTAATCATGGGGTTTTAATTCTACTAATACATTTTTTCTAACACAAGAAGTGCAAGTGCTAGCACTAGTGCAACTAGTATTGGAAGGGGAAGGGGAAGGGGAAGTGGAAGGGGGTCAGGAAGAGGACAACAATAACCCAATGTAAGTCGTGCATATTGTTCATTAATATTTATTTTGCAAATTTAATCATTACTAACTTTACTTAAACATGTTTTTATTCTTTTCATATGAGGTGGTACTAGGTACCAGAAGTGGAAGAGGAAGGGAAAGAGGGTCAGCAACATGGAGAGAGAGTCAGGACAGGACAACAATGATCCATTATAAGTCATGCATGCATTTTCGCTCATTACAATTTATCTTGCCGATTTCATCTTTCATAATTTTACCAACATGATTTTACTCTTTTCATATGAAGTGAAACTATGCAAGTGCAAGTGCAACTGGAGGATCTAGGCCAAGGGGAGCAACGGGAGGAACTGCTCGGGGGCGTACGAGTTTGTTAGGTTTCATGCTTGAATGTGATGTTTGCCACTACAGATGTCAAAACTCACCACTAGTTGTTATTTTTGTTCCATATGTCATGCAGACGTGTATGTTGGCATGTCTTATGCATATATTGGTATGTGATCTAGATGTGTTAATGTGATATCGACATGTTACTATATCATAGCTTTTCAGTTTATGGTTTCACGATTAAATGCAAGTTGTGTGGTAATGAAATGTGTATGTCAATATTTTGGCATAAATGTTGTCAAATTTTGCAAAAATTATAAAAGTTTGCACATGTTTAAATTTTAAAACTTATGTAGTAAACTATATTAAATTTTGTTGCTAAAATCTTGTCAAAAATCTACAAAAATAATGTCTAAACCTTTGAATCCAAAACTGGAGTAAAATCACAATGAACCAACAAAAGCGATGGCAACCCGCCAAGAGCGATTTTTTATTTCATCTAAAATTAACACCGCTACAAAAACTTAACAAAATAGGGATAAAGTATGCTTTCGATTTGAAATTACAGACGCAAAAACACAAGTTGAGAAAAAAATGAGGACAACATCATCATAAGCTATGAATATGGGGTAGGAATGTCAAAGCCTCTTAAATTTAAGGTCGAGCCAAGCCTATTGGCCCCATTAGGCTTGCTGAATCTTTGCTAAAATTGGCTGAAAAACATTGTTCTGGCTGAAATGTTGTGAGAGAAAAATATTATTTCGGCTAAAAAAAGAAGCCGAACAAGCCGGATATGGGATAAACCGAACGGGGCCATCATAGCTAGCCCATTTTTTATTGATACTAATACTGTGCAAAATTTTATATCGTGTTGCAATGCACAAACATATTTGTTATTTTTTTACAACAAACATATTTGTTAGTTAGCCTAAAGTTAATAATGGCCAGGATGAAATTAACCTAAACTTAGTGCTGGCCAGGGCTCGCCAGCAAACCAAACACAGGCGGGGATAAGATCGTCATCCTGGTCTGCTCATGAACTGCTCCGATGTCCATCAAACGACCTCCACCGGCCGCTCGGGCGCCGGGAGCACGCTGGAACGGCAGACCGGGCAAGTTGCGTGCGCTCGCAGCCACGGATCGATGCACTCTCTGTGGAACACGTGCTGGCACGCCGGCAGCTGCCGCACCGTCTCTCCCTTCTCCACCTCTCCCAGGCACACCGCGCAGTCCTCGGCCGCGCCGTCGCCCAGGTAGTCGTAGCTCGGGACGCGCCCCGCAGCGAGGGCGGCATGCATCTCCGCGCGGTGACCAATCACGAGCTGCTCCGTGTGGCGGAGGGCGTGCGACATCACCCGCGTCGCCGTCGTCGTTTCTTCCCCGGCGACAGCTGACGGACGCCTCAGCGTCCTCCTGCTGCACGCCGTCAGACTCCGCGGCGGAGAGCCAGCGCGGCCAGGGCGGGCGCCTGAGCTCGGCGTAGAAGCGGAGGCAGAGGATGAGGCTGGTGGTGGTGCACAAGGCCGCGAACGCGGCGAATAACATGGCGCGGCCTGTGTGCGGCCGGTTGACGAGGAGGAGGACGGCCACCGGAAACGTGACTAGGCCGCTGGCGAAGATGGCGTGCGCGACGACGAAGTCGCGGCTCCACCGGTAGCAGGTGTCAGGCTCGTCGTCGGCAGACATCCGGCCCTAAGCCTATCGCTTTTGTCAATATAGGAGCCTATGTGGAGCTTGGCGCGGCGGCGATAATGTCCTACCGGCGGTACGGTCGATAGCTAACTCGTACGGACAGCTAGATCCCTTCGTATTTAGCCTTGCACGGGAAGATTTTACGCGAGTTAATCAATGGTGGCGTGCGCAGTAAATAATTGAGCTGCTTGGACGTAGCACATCTCAGTGTGTCCGTCATTGTTAGATGTGGGCTTTGTGCATGTGGAGTGGAGATGGAAGCGATAACATCTGCATCAGAGTGTGTTTTTTTTGTTCCAATCTGTTGATCTAGTTTGTGTTGTTTGGTGATAGTATATATGTATCTTCATTGGAATTGTGTATACGTTATTCTTACTTGTTTCTAATTATAAAAAATGGTTCAAGTAGTTATCCAATGTTTACTGATTGAAAATTGTATCTCTCAATTGAAATGGACCGGGAATTCCAAGGCCATATTTAGTTCCACCAAAATCCAAATTTTGGCACTATGTAAAAAGAAGATTCTTCGTCACATCAAACTTGCGGTACATGCATGGAGTACTAAATATTGATGAAATCAAAAACTAATTGCACAGTTTGGTTGTACTTTGCGAGACGAACGTTTTGAGCCTAATTAGTCAACGATTGGACAATTATTACCAAATACAAACGAAATGCTACAGTGCGCTGTAGTTTTGCAGGATTTCGTCGACGCCGATTCTGCAGACAACTAAACGCGGCCCAAGACTTTGTCCTTCTCTCACAGTACGACGATGTATCATGTTATGTCTAGGGTATTATAAATCATACCCTATGTTTTATTTAAAAAAAACAATGATGCACAATTTATATAGTTCACTAGCAAATATGTCTGTGCGTTGCAACGGGAGCAAAAAAAAACTATCAAATGTTGATGAGAAACAATGACGAAAATAATACATATCTATTCATGTTTTTATCCTTTCTATAAAATTTAAAATTTAAAATTTATTTTATGACGACCATGTTGGCAATAATATAGCAATGTTCTATTAAACCTGTATTAAGTTAAAATACAACTTTGATAGATTTTTTATCCTCTTGCAAAGCATATAAATATTTAGAGATTAATATATCATAACTTTAATTTTTATATACTATATATGTATTGCTATAGTTAAATATCAAATTCTATAAGTCTATACCTAATACTAAAGTTAGAAAAAAAACATGGGACACAGTCTATTACCCATAGTAGCTGAGTTGGACGCGGGAGGATTAACAGACGTAGAACGAAGAGACGACCAGAAGGATTAGACAAAAAAAAAGAAAAAAGAATAACAAAGTTAGAAAATGGTCCGAAACTAAGAAATTCTTACTGATTTAATATAAACAATAAACGTATCCAATGGAATCTAATACATACAAGACCCGGACTATGTATCATCTTCGTAGTTTACTATTATGCTACTTTTATTTGGATTAGGATTATGATTCTATTCTATTCAGGTTACTTAGAATCGTAGAGATTTATTTGGATTTGGATTATGAGTTTGGGTCACATATATGATCCGATATGTTTTGGAAGCAGCCTTCGTATCACGCTAAACAAGAGCTGTTCCAACTCGTATGAGCTTGGATTATTATGTATATATAATAAGTCTGGACAAAAGAAACTCTCTATTATCAGGTAGTTAGAGGGGGGCAGACCAAAAAATGGATGGACGAAAAAATAGGCTAAAATTTATCTCTTCAGTATTAGACATAGATATAGATATAGATATAGATATAGATATAGATATAGAGGTATAGATATGACTAAGACGATAATTTTATCCTTGTTTATCTATATTGAGTTTAGTATAAGTTTAGTATACTTATATAGTATTTCGATTGTTATGATATGACGTGTGTTGTGTGTGAGTTTTTCTACTCCTATCTTCAATATACCACCTTTATTTGTCATTGAAGTATGCTTATATACTTAGATTATTTTAAAATACTCCAAACAATGTCATGCCTCGTTTCATCCAAGAAAAAATGTCATGCCTCCTCTTCTCTTGTATGCGGCGCGCAAATCTTGGTCCAGGCCCACATACCAATACAGACCCATATTGGGCCATAATACTTGACTTGCAGACACGAGTTCCCTTGCTGCCTTGCTGGTGTGACATGATGCTGGACTTGGGCTTGCTAACGGATCAGCGATGTGTAGCGCTAGCCGCTACGTGCTATCAGTTTTCTCCTGGAAAAAAGTTCTCTCAACTTTTGCGAAAGTTTGTTTTTGTTAAGAATATTCTAATATTTCTAATAATCAATTAGTGAGCAATTAGCAACTGCTAATTGCAGTTACCGTGACCACCGAAAGGCGTCGTACGGACAGGACGCGGGAGCGGGGCTCTCCCACGTTCACGGGAACTGCCCCATCGTGGGCATGTATATATCTGCGTACTGTTCATCAATAAATTTTTACACCTTCACTTTTTACTGTTCCTCTCTACTTTCTACTGTTCATAATACAATCCTACAACACGTTATCAGCGTTCTACCGCTGAGCGAGAAGGCCGGGAACAGTGCCTGAAGGACTTCGTGAAGACAGGAGATCGCTGGATCGATCAAGATGTCTTCTGATGTCAATCCTGAGGAGAAATTATGTCTTGTAGATAATGGAACCACAAACACTATTCTTAGGGAGATGAAATATTTCCAGACTCTTAGGAAAAGAGAAGGAAATGTTATGACCATCGCTGGACGTGATGCTCTAATAGTTGATTCGGGTAGAGCCACTATTATTCTCCCTATGGGTACGCAATTAACGATAGAGGATGCATTATTGTATACAGAATCAACTCGTACCTTGTTAAGCTATAAAGATATCCGTAAGAATGGTCTTCATGTTGAAACACATGTAGATAACAAAGAAGAATTCATTTTCTTCACTAGACTTACTGGATCTAGCAAACAAGTTTGTGAGAAAATTCCCTCCCTCGAATCTGGATTGTACTATACATACATAAAACCTATATCTAATATTGCATATAAGGTAATTTTTCAAAATGTTAATTCATTCCAGACATGGCATGATAGACTAGGTCACCCTGGAATAGGGATGATGAGAAAAATTATCTGCAATTCATTTGGTCATAATTTGCATAAAGCAAAGCTCCCACAATCTTCGGATTTTATATGCACTGCATGTTCATCAGGGAAATTGATTTTAAGGCCATCAACTCTTAAAATCAGAGCTGAACCACTAAAATTCCTTGAGAGAATCCAAGGAGATATTTGTGGTCCAATTCACCAATATGTGGACCTTTTAGGTATTTCATGGTTCTGATAGATGCATCTACAAGATGGTCTCATGTGTCATTATTATCGACACGCAACCATGCTTTTGCCAAAATATTGTCCCAACTAATAAAGTTGAAAGCGCATTATCCTGAACATCGAATTCAATCAATTCGAATGGACAATGCTGCTGAATTTTCATCCCATGCCTTTAATGATTATTGTATGGCAACAGGAATTGAGGTTCAACATTCTGTACCTTATGTACACACTCAAAATGGTTTGGCTGAATCATTGATAAAGAGAATTAAACTCATTGCTAGACCAATGTTGATGAATTGCAAGTTGCCTACTTCGTGTTGGGGTCATGTAGTTCTGCACGCTGCTGAATTAATCCAACTACGACCGACCGCATATCATGAAAATTCCCCCTTGCAATTAGTACGTGGAAATCCACCAAGTATTTCTCATTTGTGTAAGTTTGGGTGTGCTGTTTATGTACCCATCTCACCACCTCAGCGTACCTCTATGGGGCCACACAGAAATTTGGGGATCTATGTGGGATTTACATCTCCGTCGATCATTAAGTATATAGAACACCTCACCGGGGATCTATTTACGGCTCGGTTCGCTGATTGTATTTTCAACGAGGATCTTTTTCCGGCATTAGGGGGAGATTTGTACCATAAAAATGAATGCCGGGAAATTAATTGGAATGCGGAAGGCATTTCCTATTCTGATCCACGTACTATGGAAACTGAACATCAAGTTCAGAGACTTATAGATTTGCAAAACATTGCAAATAATCTGCCAGATGCGTTTACCAACTATAAAGGTGTTGTTAAATCTTTCTATCCTGCAAGGAATGTGCCAGAAAAAGTGGAGGTACCAAATAAAACCACTCAAATTATCCCTCTTGGAAGCAAGAGGGGAAGAGGCAATTCCAAGGTGCAAGATAAGAAACAAAAGAAAGTGGTAAACGAAGATCAACTATCTATTGATGTGAATCACCTTGTTACTAATCAATATCTTCTAGAAAGATTTGATTTGATTCCTAGCCCAGTCATGCGCATAAATACTGAGGCTGGGACATCGGAAGGCCCTAAATCTATTGTTTTGGGAAATCATGATGATCTATTAAGGGTTGATGAAATTACTATTAATTATATAGAGACTGGAGAGTCTTATGATCGAAATGCTACAACTGTCGACATCTTTTTCTCTGAACAAATTGCTGAAATCCTTCAAAATGATCCAGATCCAAAATCCATGGTAGAGTGCAAGAAGCGCTCGGACTGGAATAAGTAGAAGGATGCAATAGAAACAGAGATAGCCTCGCTCACAAAACGGGAAGTGTTTTCGGCCGTATTGCCAACACCTCCTAGTGTCCATCCTGTTGGATATAAATGGGTTTTCGTCCGGAAACAGAATGAAAACAATGAAGTGGTGAGATATAAAGCAAGGCTAGTAGCACAAGGCTTTACGCAAAGGCCTAGCGTTGATTTCAACGAAACTTATTCTCCAGTCATGAGTGGCGTAACTTTCCGATATTTAATATCTTTGGCAGTACAAAATCGTCTGTCTATGCAGTTGATGGACGTGGTGACCGCATATTTATATGGGTCATTGGATTCTAAGATATACATGAAAGTTCCTGACGGAATTAGTATACCAAATCCTGAGGCAAATCGCAACATGTTTTGTGTTAAGTTGCAGAAGTCGTTATATGGCTTAAAACAATCGGGCCAAATGTGGTACAATCGGTTAAGTGAATTCCTTAAACATAAGGGATACACAAATAATGATGATTGCCCGTGTGTCTTCATTAAGAAATCCGTAACAGGTTTTTGCATTGTGTCTGTATATGTTGATGATATAAATATCATTGGTAACGAACATGACATTAATGAAGCACGTCATCATTTGAAGGTGGAGTTTGAAATGAAAGACTTGGGTCAAACCAAGTTTTGCTTAGGTTTATAACTTGAGCATTTTTCATCTGGGATTTTTGTATATCAAGCTGCCTATATCCAGAAAATGTTAAAGAAATTCAATATGGATAAAGCTTACCCATGTAAAACCCCCATGGTTGTTAGATCTTTGGAAGTTGAGAAAGATCCTTTCAGACCAAGGGAGGAAGGTGAAAGATTTTGGGACCCGAGGTTCCTTATCTAAGTGCCATTGGTGCACTGATGTATCTTGCTAATAGTACCCGGCCGGATATTGCTTTTGCAGTTAATTTATTAGCAAGACATAGTGCCGCTCCTACCAAACGTCATTGGATGGAGTTAAAAATCTTTTTAGATATCTCAATGGCACAAGAGATCTTGGATTATTCTATAGAAAGAATCAAGATCAAAATTTATTGGGTTATACAGATGCTGGCTATTTATCTGATCCCCATAATAGCAAATCCCAAACTGGTTTGGTATTTTAAAATGGTGGAACAACAATTTCTTGGAAATCATCCAAGCAAACTTTAGTGTCTACATCCACCAACCATTCTGAGATTATTGCATTATATGAAGCCTCACGAGAGTGTGTATGGCTTCGCAGAATGGTAGACCACATATTGAAATTATGTGGAATTGGTGCACTTGATGCACCAACAATTATCTTTGAAGATAATGCTGCTTGTGTTGTGCAAATGGAATTAGGTTACATCAAGAGTAACTTGATGAAACATATCACCCCCAAATTATTTTATCCCCATGAGTTGCAAAAGAATGGGGAAATTGAGATTCTGCAAACTAAATCATATGATAATCTTGCCGATCTATTCACAAAGTCCCTACCATATTCTACGTTTCATAAATGCATTGAAGGAATTGGTATGGTTAGACTTAGAGACTTGCAGAAATCAGGGGGAGTATCTCTCGATACTTAATCCATTTCACATCGTATTATACTCTTTTCTTTATATGAGTTTTACCTTGAAAGGTTTTCTCATATAAAGTTTTTAACGAGGCAGTATTAGCATTATGTATGTCATATCATCTAGTTTTTCCCCACCAGGGGTTTTTGGGAGATGATATATTAAGACATTGCTATATGATTATCATGGTGTTTTCTCCTATATTTTCCCATTGGGTTTTTAAGGAGTTTTGTCCTGATATATCAATGTGTTTCTAAGTTTTTCCCACAGGGTTTTCTAAGGATTAATAATATTAATGATTATGATAAACATTGGAGCTCCATAAGATAATTGATTATGGGGGAGTGTTAAGAATATTCTAATATTCCTAATAATCAATTAGTGGGCAATTAGCAACTGCTAATTGCAGTTACCGTGACCACTGAAAGGCGTCGTACGGACGGGACGTGGGAGCGGGGCTCTCCCACGTTCACTAGAACTGCCCCATCGTGGGCATGTATATATCTGTGTACTGTTCATCAATAAATTTTTACACCTTCACTTTTACTGTTCCTCTCTACTTTCTACTGTTCATAATACAATCCTACAACAGTTTTTTCATCCTGAACTCGAAAATCGGGTAAACCGACTCTCTCAACTTTTAAAACCACTCATTTTACCTCCCTGACCCAGTTATGGGTGATTTTCAAAGGTGGTTTTGTTTTTTTCTTTTTTATTTATTTTGGCTGAATCTTTAAAAAATCATAGTAATCACAAAAAAAATCATAAAATAGAAAAACCAATTTTGTTGGACTCCACATGAGTAGATCTACACAGTGAATATATAATATGGTATGCTTTAGTAGAATTTTTTTGTTGTAGCTTTAGAACTGTGTTTTTCTGTAATTAATTCAAAGCTACAGTTTCTATGGTTTAATTGTAGTGAAATTTTTATGGTAAGTTAATTATTATATTATTGAACTATAGTAAAAATTTTATGCTCATTGGATCATGTATAACAGAGTTATACATTTATTTAGTTTTATGCTTGTTAAATAGTTTTAAAATTATTTAAAAGTGTGTAAAAATATAAACGAGTATGAAATTTTTACTGCAGTTAAAGCATACAATAATTAGACCACAATTGGACCGTAGAAACTACAACTATGAATTAATTACAGAAAAGCATAGATCTAAAGTTACAACAAAAACTTTATACTAAAGCATACCATATTATTTGTTTACTGTGTAGATCTACTCATGTTAAGTCCAACAAAATTAAAATTTTCATTTAATGATTTTTTTGGAGATTTACTATGATTTTTCAAACCTAAAATAAATAAAAAAGAAAAAGACAAAACCGCCTTTGAAACCACCTATAACCCGGTCAGTGAGGTAAATGAATGGTTTTAAAAGTTGAAAGAGATGGTTTACCGGGTTTTCAAATTCAGAGAGGAAAACTAAACTTCGAAGATAGTTCATGGAAATAAAATGTACTTTTTCCTTCCCCCTGCGACCATGGACAAAAAGGAGAGCCCGAGAGGTCGTTTGGTTTTAGACCCAAGTAGTAGTAGCCAAGCGAAAATTTGGTCTGCCTTAAAATTTTGTCCTTTGTTTAGTTTCAGGCAAAAATTTATCCGGCCAATAGAAATTTGTCATTGGCTGGCTACACAACAGCAAAAGTTGGCTCTCCTTCAGGCCGGGAATTTGGCCGCCGCGGCGAGCACCTCAAATGATAAGGTGCCAAGCAACCATTGCATGCACGCAGTTTGATTTTTTCAGATAATAAAATTTCAATGCTAAACTATACTCCCTCAGTTCTAAATTATAATTCATTTTTTTTTGACCCCATGTTTGATCGCTCGTCATATTCTAAAAATTTATGCAAACATAGTCAAATTTAAATCATCCTTGGCACTACTACATAAACCTTTTGTAGGGGCGGCTCCAGGTGATTTGTAGGGGCGGTTTGACCGACCGCCCATACTAAAGCGTGGTTACAAATCATGTATTTATAGGGGCGGTTGTAGTACCAGCCGTCCCTATAATTCCTATTTATAGGGATAGTTCAGTCTAGAACCGTCCCCACAGTATATTTTTTCGTCAAAAAATTCAAATTTACAATTCAAATTCGACCAGAACATATATATATATATAATTCAAATCTGACCACAAACACAAGAGTATTATATAAACTATAATTACAAGTCCAATTCACAAGAATATATGCAATCCATCATTAAATAGACATAATTCACAAGTCTAATTCGTTCCATAAGTCTAAATCGTCCCACGAGGTAAGACCAATGTTAAATTCTATACACATTGTTATCAACGATCTAGAGGTAGCCTTTCAGTCTCACGAATGTGTTGGTACTGAGGATTTTTACCTAAGTCAGAATCTCGATCATGGTAGGTGCCTTTGACGTGTATAATCTGGTCCAATATGAAGTTGCAAAGGTTACCGACGAGCTCTAAGAGTTGGTCATCCTTGTATGGGTCTCCTTTCATTTCTTTCTCTTCTTTCCACTATAAGAGAACAAGTTTTAGTTTAGTATTTCATACCATGTACGAAGTTTTTATACTACAGGTGAAGAAGTTTAAACTTACCCTTAAGGGGTGTCTCCTGTAGACACCGGTGTTACTCATCATAGAACATACATAGTATCCACAATGTACACTCCTAGGCTTCTGCTTCGGGCACTATGTGTTTTGTATATGGAAATATTAAGTAATGCTTTTGACAGCCATGTAATGGAGTACTGAAGTAAGTTACACTTATCGCACATAGTGTTTTTATAGCTAGCTTTTCCTTTCTTACTGGATCATGCCTTCTGTGATGTTGATTAACATAGAATCTAAATGCCCTGCTCGAATCATTTTAGCAAATACAACTTGTTAGTATCCAAAAGTGAACGTTACAAGTATGTATACAAACATATAAGCTAATGAGGAATGTCGATATGTATACGTCTTGAGAATCGATATAAAGTCTTTATATGTCACCGGGTCCCTATCTATTGAATCAAAGACCCATGCCATGCTCCTCCCGACATCGACGTCTATACAAATCCAGTGGTTGTTGCATGGATTTAATCATAGAACTAGATAAGCTCTTTTGCATCGAATAAAATATATCGAACAAAGCTTTAAGTATAGAGTTGAACTTACTCGAAGTTGTATGGTAGCCATATAGTAGAGTGCCGTTGGAGATTTTTAAAAGCCAGGGTAATGTATGCCAAAATCTTAAGGGACTCTTGCCTTAGTTTTTTCGCACGGATGTCCTCTTTCTCTCGAAGGGTCTTTCTAGCAGTTAGCTCTTTGGCATCCAGTTTCCACTGTCTAGGGTAATTAAAATTTGTTTGTGCTATAGCTTGAGGGTCTATATACCTGGCTTTCATACTTGGCATTTGTTTTACAATGTGCACTTGCATTCTACAAATCACGACGTGGGTTAGTTACAACAAAATTCAAAGATTATATTCATATCATATCGGGAGGACAATGACTTATAGGCACCACGTGCGAATTAGATTCATTTCTATTGCTCTAAGATGAAAGCATGTCTACATATCATTGAAGTCAAAGATAATTTTCCCGGCTGGGCTTCCAAATGTGCCGGTGAGGAAGCATGATTGTACGAGGTCTATGCTCATTAGGAGAACACGCAAGTACCAATCATAAAACCATCTCATTGCAAGTGGTAGGCGCTGGATGTCCTGATTTGGTAGGAAGGGCTTGCCTATTTCATAAGTTTTTGGGCAATCCTTTGACCAACATTTAGATACTGCTTTGCTGTTTGGTGGAGTTTGCTAGTGACGGCCTCCTCAGAAGCCCGTGATGGGACTTTTTTAACTTGATTCTCAGGCTTGAACTGGTCATAGGAATACCACTTGTGCACCAACGAGACATCTTTCATCGAAACATAAATTGATCTTATGGTGATTGGATGCTTCTTTCAAAGTTCCATTCAGGCATGTCCTCATCTTCTTGTGCATCACCTTCTTCAAGAGGCACTCGTTGTTCATGTATCGACTATGCTTGTTGAGAAGACTATGACATCTCATTATGCACTTGCTCGGTACGAACTGGAGATGGTTGTGGCTTATCAGGCACATCCTCGCTAGGAGGTGAGGAAAAATGTGGCATCTTAGGAATGTGGTGGTCACGAGACAGTGAAAATATCTCCACGTCCACAATAACTTGCTCCGAATTTGAGAGAGGGGGAGGCAGAGAAGAAGTAGTCAATATAATATCCCGTTTGTGCCAGAGGATGAACTGCCCCATTACATCTCTGGGTAACACCAGTCCCTCGGGAGTTGTGTAGTCTATCCTCCACTGTATGAACTCAGGCTTCACGGTATGCACCTCAACCCTAGTGTAGTCCGACGGTATCTTATTATTGTGGTGTAAGCCACCAGGAGGATGTGCCACACCCGTTGTCACCTCCATCACAATGTTCTGCCGACCGCTAAGAAACACCAAGGTGTAATTAGTTGGTTCCTGTTTGCAATCGATGGGGGTGGTGGCTGTAGTGGAACCTTGGTTGCTAGGAACTTTCGGAGGGCTACCAACTAATGTTAGTTCTCCTAGCGGTGTCATTAATGTTCGTGGCTTCGTAGATAGTCCTTGCTCCTTCAGCGCCTTCGCAACTAGAGCCTTCACTTGGAGCTCAAGATTAGTCTCCCAATCTCTACCATGTTTCTTGTACATGTGTCTGTCCTCTTTGAATCCATGCTTCCATGTCGTTCTTTTCCCTAGCCCCCTGGTGCGGCCTGTGTGCTCGTTATTTCCCAAGCCAAGGCTAAGCTCGTCCCTCTCTCTAGAAGGATTGAATGATCCCTTCTCCTTGTCTTCAGCATATTTTAGTATCCTTGATACTGTCTCTTGGGTCTCCGGTTTATCAAACTTAAGATTACCGCTGGATGATTCTATACTCATCGCATATATCCAATTCCTTGAGTGTACATTCAAATTCTTCACATCAATATTCCCAGCAGCTGTGGCCTCTTCGTCCATCTTCCTAAACTGTTCTTCCTTGGTATAGTAGCCATCGGGGCCTAGGTGATGGTGATGTTTGTTCCTCTTCATCAGCTTGGTGTTACGGGCACTGAGCTCCAAAGCCTCCGGTGAAGTCTTCTGAGCCACGAGCTCCTCCCATTGACTAGGAGTTATGTTGCATAACTCGTTGAAGGGAGTTAACCCCTTTTGGATATACTTCTTATTGAGCTCTGACCTCCAATGTCGGAATGACCCTCGCATGATCCTGAAAGCATTTTTTACCAGTTCATGATTACCCTCCGGAAATCTAAAATTGAGCTTCAGCTGCTTATCCCATAGTTCTCATATCTCTTCAATGATGCCAAAGTATTGAATCATTCACCCCACTCCATCAAGAGCTTCTATTCGAACATCGTTGTTTTGGTTCATATATTTACTATCCTTTGCGTGGGTATAGTACGTATACCCATTGATGTCATAAGCTTTCCAAGATGTCACTTGTCTAAATGGCCCCTCCGCCAACCTACTGATGGTAATAGAGTCTATGGTTTCTCTCGACGGTATGTTTTGGTCCTTCAACCATGTAGTTAGTCGTTGCTTGTGCTGTTTCATGACCCAATCATCTAAACGACCATTTCTCTTCGCCATAATGATAGCCAAGTGCTCATCAATGTACGGTTGCATTAGTTGTGAACTCTACAAGACACTGTAATGTGCCCGACTCGCCTCTTTGTAATCATGGTCGATGAACACTTTTCTACCACTGGTGCCCTTCCTAGCCGGCCTACCCTTTGTGGCGAGAATTGGGTTTACCAATCCCTTTCTATACTTTTGGGTACTCTTGACAACACTCGACGACTCCCTCTGTACTATAACCCTCTATCATGGAGCCTTCTGGGTATGCTCAATTATACACATATCGACTTAGAACCAACATGAACCGCTCGTAGGACCACATTTCATGCAAGTAGCAAGGGCCCAACGCTTGTATCTGATGAACCATGTGAATCATGAGATGTGACATTATATAAAAAAGCAGGACGTAAACACATCTCTAGTTAGTTTTGTGTCTCCACCATAAATTCCTGTAGGTCACTCAGCTCTTGCTTGCCAATCGTCTTCTATCAAATCTTCGAAAAGAAGTAGCACATGCGGGTGATGGTCATTTTCAAGAACTCTGGCTTTATAGTCCTGATTGCAATAGGTAGAAACACTGTCAGCATCATATGATAATCATGAGCCTTGCAGTGTATTATTGACAAGTCCTTCATCGACACTAGCTTCTTCACATTCACTGAAAACCCAGTCGGGACTTTGACCCCCCTCAGGAAAGTGCATATAGCTCTCTTCTCTTCTGGTGTTAGGTTGAAGCACGCCGTGGGCAGAGTGTATTTTCCATTAGCCCTAGGTACCGGGTGAAGCTGTGGCATCATGTTTAGCTGCACCATGTCGTTCCATGATTTCAGACCATCCTTTGACTTGCCTGTGTGAAAGCTCTAGTTTGATTTTGGTAAATTGGTGAAACTCTAAGTGCTAACCTAGTTTATCAAAGTGGTTATGAAATAGGTGGCACATTCCAAGTGGTGAAGCAAATGAAGATCATGACATGATGATGATAGTGATGGCATGGTGATGATCATATGCTTGGACTTGGAAAAGAGGAAAGAAAAACAAAAAGCTCAAGGCAAATATGAAATTGATAGGAGCTTTTTGGTTTAGTGATCGAGACACTTAGAGAATGTGATCACATTTAAGATCGATAGCCGTACTATTAAGAGAGGTAAAACTTGTATTAAAATACGGTTATCAAAGTGCCACTAGATGCTCTAACTCATTGCATATGCATTTAGGATCTAGTGGAGTGCTAACACCCTTGAAAATGTTTGTGAAAATATGCTAACACACACACACAAAGGCGATACACATTGTGTTTAGCACTTGGGAGCAAGGGTAAGGAACTTCACCGGCGGAGTGTCCGCCCATAGAGTGTGGACAGTCCGACGGTGCCACCGGTGCTATGTACAGAAAAGATAAGGTTTCATAGAGTGCACCGGACACTGGCCTCAACTAGACCAGAGCGTCCGATCAGTAGAAGCAGTGAAGACGCAGGCGTCTATCTTTGATCGAACGCTGGGTCACTCTATGACCGGACACTGATAGGGTGCATCCGGTCGTGCTGATGTGGCGGTGTACAGAGGAGACGGTGAGTGACTGGACGCTAGGCACGTCCAGTCGGGCGTGACCGGACACGTTAGGTCGTGAGTGGAACCTTACTGGAAATGACCAGACGCTGGGTCCTACGTCCGGTCACTTTGAGCAGTGCGTCCGGTCATGAGTTAAATGTACTGATGACTATTGAGATCAGGCGATCATCGTTTGAAGTAGGGGCCACGTGGTGTGCATCGCGCGACCAAACGCTGGGGTCCTGCGTCCAGTCGATATGACCGACACGTCCGGTCACCTCGACTTTTTAGAGAACAGAGAGCCAATGGCTCTATTTCATGGGGGCTTC
This sequence comes from Miscanthus floridulus, assembly GCF_019320115.1. NCBI lineage: Eukaryota > Viridiplantae > Streptophyta > Magnoliopsida > Poales > Poaceae > Miscanthus > Miscanthus floridulus. The sequence continues at coordinate 37,755,620 of NC_089587.1, forward strand.
TATTTAAGCCCCATGGCCAGCTCAAGCTCACTCTCTTGTCCATTTGCATTAACATAGCAACCTTGTGAGCTTAGCCAAAGCCCTCCCACTCATCTTCATCATTGATTCATCACCTTTGTAAGATTGGGAGAGAATCCAAGTGCATTGCTTGAGTGATTGCATCTAGAGGCACTTGGTGTTCATGTTTCGCTGCTAGATTCGCTTGTTGCTCTTGGTGGTTGCCACCACCTAGACGGCTTGGAGCAGTGGAGGAGGATTGGCACGAGTTGGTGATTGTTCGTGGTCATCTTCAGTGATTGTGAGAGGATTTGTACCTTCCTCAATAGAGCGTCAAAAGGTAACCCTAGTGGATTGCTCATGTCATTGAGTTATCTCACTTGTGGGTAGGTTCTTATGGTGTCCAATTGTGTGGACGAGGTTTGTGCAACACCTCTTAGGCGCCGAACCACCAAGTGTTGGTTGACACAATAGGGACGTAGCGTATTGGTAAGCACGTGAACCTCGGGAGAAAATTGGTTGCCTCTTGCCCTTTGGTATTCTCCCGGTGATTGATTTAGTATTCATCTTTTGATTGGTTTACTCCTCTACACGGTGGTATAATCTCCCTACTCACTCATTTATATTCTCGCAAACTAGTTGTAGCAGGCTCTTTAGTGTAGCTAGAATTGAGAGCTTGCTTTGTAGTTTAAGTTTATCTAGTGGAGCTCTTTAGTGTAGCAAGTGTGAGAGCTCTTAGTGAGTAGTGACATAGCAAATTGTGTGTCTAGTGATTGTAGCAACTGGAATTGTTGGATAGGTGGCTTACAACCCTTTGTAGAGCTAGAGCAAGTTAGCACTTCGCTATTTGTTATACTAATCAGATTAATCTAGTTGATTTGTAGATTTTTAAATAGGCTATTCACCCCCCTCTAGCCATATTAGGACCTTTCACTGTGTCCATTAAGGTAGCATTGAGACTCTCAAAGACACTCTTCTACACATGCATAGCATAATGGCATGGGGGACCTCCAAGTCTAGACAATAAGGCAGATACTGAAAGAACATCGATTATTTCTTGAAAGGTACGCCTTCGAAAGGAGGTGTGCTTCTATCTCTGTTCGTCCCATCTGAATTCTTCTTTTCATAGACGACGCGTATGTTTCTCACCATTCTATACACATGTTCTCCGTTATGACATCTCTCCGGAGGGGGTTCAATCTCCGGGGTGTTGTCATAAAATCTAAAGAATAATTTGTTGCGATACTTATGACTTGTCTTTAAGAAGCGCCGATTCCTTAGGTAAACTATCTTCTTGGATGCATCTAGGAACACCCATGTAGTACCATCCAAGTAAACCAAGCATCCCATCTTCCCTTTGATCTATCTAGACAAAGCAAACAACACGGGGTAATCTTTGGTAGTAACAAATATTATTGCTCTACATATGAAGTCTTCCTTTCGGAATGCATCGTACATCAGCTCCCCATACCTCTATAGCCTCTCCATTTCTAACATCAAAGGCTCGAGGAACACATCTATATCAATGCCTCATTGTTTAGGGCCAAAAATAAAAATAGTGAGGAGAAGGTACTTTCTCTTCTGACACAATCACGTTGGGATGTTGTACATGGTCAAGATCACTGGCCAAGTGCTGTGGTCGTTCATCCTCTCATTGAAGGGATTTATTCCATCGGTGCTCAAGCCAAACCGTACATTCCTTGGGTCATCGCTGAATTCTTTGTGCTTCTCATCGATCCTTTGCCACTGACTACAATCACCCGGGTGTGTAATCTTATCATCATCCACCTTGCGCTCATCATCCCACCATGTCATGAGTGTGGCTTCATTAGGGTTTAGGAAGATACGTCTCAAGTGGTCGGTCACTGGCAGGTACCACATTACCAAGGCTGCAATTCTTCTATGCTTTGCATTATTGCCTAATGGAGTGTCCTTTGGAGGCTGAGATTTTTGTACCACCTTTTTTATACCCTTCTTATTCCTCTTTTTCCCCATAGAGGCTTTGTCCCATCGTAAAGGTCATTGTTCTTGTATCGGCTGGCTACACACTGGGGATATTTATCTAGTGACTTGAACATTTCACCACGAAAAAGGATACAGTGGTTGGGGCATGCATAGATTTTTTTTCAACTACCATTGTCAATGGACTTATGACCTTCTTCGCTTGGTATGTGTTGGCGGAAACAGAGTTTGGTTGTGGCAGCACCCATGACAGAAGACGTAATAGATCATTAAAACTACCGTACTTAGCCTTCAGGATGAGTAGCTCAAGCACAAAACGTAGCAATGTCCAATGTGTCGGACAACCCTTTTCAACACCATACACAGTCTTCTTCAATGCTTTTGTCACCCTTTTCAAATTTTCTAGATCTTTTGGGCTCTTTAGTAAAATCTCTGGTCCAAGGGCTCGAATCATGTCCTCTAAATCATCTTCATTTCTGACACGTGCTCCACCATCATTATTGGCACCACCTTCGTCATTACCATCCCAACCACCAGCATCACCATCTTGTTCATTGCCAAACTCGGGATCTATTCGTGCATCAAGCTCTATTGAATATTGGGACAGGGATTCTAGGGTTTCATCATCGTATTCCTCCTCATCCTCGTCGTTAACAATAACCGTTTCACCATGATGAATCCACACTTTGTAGTCCTCAACAATAATCAAATGTGATCTGATGATAGTCACATCTGTCTATGCCATACGGTTCTTGCAATCTTTACATGGATAAATAATTATATCCTTATTCTCTGTCAACGTCATTGCACGCTTCTCTGTGGCTTCAATAAATTTATCCACCTCTTCACGGAAACCTGCCTTGAACCTTGACGAACCATACATCCAAGAGTTCCTGTACTCCATCTTTTACAACAACAACAAAATAGACATTAAAGGACTACTTATTCAGATATATATAAAAATGATTCAAATTAATAATTACTTACGAATAATTGTATATACTTCAGATATATATATGAATATAAATCAAATATAATTACATGAAGCATACAAACATATCATGGTAGAGGAAAATTAATTAATGGCTCATTTATCCATAAATAAGTAAAATACATATTTATTGATTGCAATAAATAATTTCAAAGACAAAAATTAGCAACAATTATATTTTACCTAATATCTTTCATGCAAACCCTAGTCCAATTTCATCAAACATAAATTTACAAAAATGAAACTAATAAAAAAAACCAAACCCTAGATCTAGATCTACATGCACATGAAACATCCATAAAACTAACTAATTGTTCACTAAAATCAAGAAACATGGACCAAATAAGGGTATGATCTTGTTTTCCTACCTAATTTATCCTAATACATTCAAAACTTGGATATAATTTGCTTCATAAGTAGCTCAAGCACCATAGAAGAGAGAGAAAAGCAAAACTCTAATTACTCACTAACCAAACATTAACTTCAAAAAAAGTGTGGAATATCATTTTCTTACCTTCTACAACCTCACCATCAAAGGATTTGAGACAAAAACCCTCCCCCTTAGTAGAGCAATTTTTAGGAGGTGTCCAAGGCCTCCCTACCTTTTTTCATGGGTTGGAGTGAGTGATCCAAAGAGAAAGAAGGGGGTTGCAGCCATTTATACAGCGGACATTTATAGGGGCGGAGAACAGTAGGGGCGGCTCGTATCACCAGTCGCCCCTACTATTAGATTTGTAGGGGCTGCTGGAATCATATGACCCGAGCTCACCCACTGTAGGGGCGGTTGGTAGTGGAGGCGCCCCTACAAAAAAGCCGTCATTGCTAAAAATCGTTTTTGTAGTAGTGTGGAGAACTTTTGTTAATAAAGTAAGCCACAACAAAAGAAATAATATTTTGCACAATTTTTTGAATAAGGCGGGTGGTCAAACTTGTGGTAAAAAAAGTCAAATGAATTATAATTCGGAACGGATTTAGTATATCTGATCTGCTATCCGCTTTCACCATATGTATTTCTTCGTGTTTAATCTACAAAACAATATCACACATGACTATATTTCATTGAAGGAAAAAATAAAGACATATGAACCCTACACGTCGTACTCATATTTGTTTACAAAATTTAGCATGACTACCGTCCAAATATTATTGACCGCTCTAGATTTTTGCATTTGCCGAATATTGGCTCCATAAGAGCATCTCCAGGAGTTTCCAAAACTCACTCTTAATCTAATTTTTTTGGCAAGATTGAAAAAATTGCTCTCCAACAATTCCCTATCTCAACTCCTAATCTTTCCGCACTTGAGAAACTCGACCTGATCGCGCGGATATATACGTGCGCGTATTCATCGGCTAATCTAAAGGTGGAAGAACGTGAACAAGAATAAGAAGTAGGACAAAGTTCTCGATGCAAATATACAAGAGAGAAAAGAAAGTATAAAAATGGTTAAGATATTTAGAAATAGTTTGGGGTCCCTGATGATAAATTGTCTTCTACTCCCTCCGTTCCTTAATATAAGCCATATAGATTTCTAAAGAAAATTCCAAAATATAGGTACTTATCAGCTCTCATGACGATTAGTTTGAAAACCTTCTCACCGTACATAGCACATGCCCCAACCAATCCCTTAGATTTAGGAAGCAATCTGATTGGAAGAGAGAAGATGGCATGATTTTCTTTTTTTTTCTCGGTCTTATATCCTTCCCCAAGCCGTGCGTTAATATTAGTGCTAAAAACTATATGGCTTATATTAAGGAACGGAGGGGGTATATTTTAGTATTGAGATTTTGAAAACGGTTAAAGAAAGCCAATAAATATGTTTCCAACTTTTTTCTAGCCACTTGAAAAACTCATTAATTTATTAATTGCTTTTTTTTTTTGAACTATTGAAGATGCTCTTACAACCGAACATTTATTTTTAGGGTCTTAGTTCCACCCTCATGCCAAAAGTACTGGGGACCTGTTTTTTATGGGCTACTTGTCCCAGCCTTTTTCTTTGTTTCCTTTATTTGAGGAAAAGCATTATCCCTAGCTTTGGAAACTTCCTTCACCTGACAACCTCATCTCGGTATATAAACATTACTGCCTCGTTCGCTAATGCGTACTACCAAGATAAGTTGGATTATTATTGAACATTTACAGAAAATCTATGTGCATTCGTAAATATAGTAGTATTACATAGCTTTGATATCATTAATATATTGAGAAATCACAAAAACCACCTCATATATCACATACAAGATTTTGAGATCTTATCATACGTTCTGTTGTAAATGTCCACCCTTGGATCTGTGTAGATACACTGAACTAGTAATTGCTAGTCATTGATGGGTGGACTAAAATTTAGTTTAACTCTAACTAATGGTTGGTTTACTAGTTGGCAAATGCAAAAACAATAGTACAGTTTATTCAAACATGTCTCACCTACATTTTACGGTAGTTGATTGATATCTCCACCGTTCCAAATTATAAGTCGTTTTTTATTTTTTTGATATATTTATTTTGTTATACATCTAAATTTAAAATATGTCTAAATACATAGTAAATTGTACGTTAAAAAAAATCAAAGCGACTTACAGTTTCGAACGGAAGGAGTAGATTTTAATGAACTAAATTTTAATTCAACTAAACTTTAGTTTTAGGTGATGGTATACTATAGAGAAAATTCCTTACATATGCCATTGAAATTTAAAACAATCACTTGAACGTTACTGAAAATTACATGTTCCTTTCGTTGCCGTCCGTTTTTCATTGGAATTGAAATGTAGGCCATGTTTAGATTGCAAAAAATTTCAACCCGATGAATAGTAGCACTTTCGTCTTATTTGGTAAATATTGTCCAATCATAGACCAACTAAGCTCAAAAGATTCATCTCGTGATTTCCAACTAAACTGTGTAATTAGTTATTTTTTTTACCTACATTTAATGCTCTATGCAAGTGGCTAAAAATTGATGTGATGGAGAGAGAGTGAAAAAACTTGGAATTTGGAGGTGATCTAAACAAGTCCGTAGTATAGATTTTCAAGAGAGTATGAAAGGCAATGAAAACACTCGGGGTGACGCCATGGACATGTAAATGGCCAACCGGCAGGCACAAGGACCGAAGAGGGTCCCACCCAGGCGTGGAAAAAGCGGTAAAGGGCCGCCGCAATGGAGCACACCGCAATCCCATATCCTTCGGCCTCCATCATCGTGGCCCCTCCTTCTCCGTTGAAGCAGGGACGGACACCAGTCACCAGACATGCTGATGCTTCGTGCTCTCAGCCACTTTTTTCACGCGATGGGTCAAATCATATCCCATCCCAGCAGAGCAGGATCTGCTCATCTGCATACGGCCTGTCGTCAAACCCGGAGCAAAAGTCTGAACGCGAGACGCTAGTAGTCGACAGGACAGCACCGGCGCCGTCCCGAGCGAGTCACATGCGCCGCGGGCCCGCAGGCCGCAGCTGCTGCCATGTGTGGTGTGGGTGTGGCAGGCTAGCTAAATCAGGCTGCGTTTAGTTCCAGGAAGTTTGGAATTCGGGGCTACTGTAGTATGTTTGTTTTTATTTGGCAAATAGTGTCAAACATGGATTAATTAGGCTTAAAACGTTCGTCTCGTAATTTTTCACCAAACTGTGCAATTAGTTTTTTTCATCTACATTTAATGTTCTACGTATGAGTCGCAAACATTCGATATGACAGATACTGTAACACTTTTTGAGATATTGGGGTGCAATTAACAAGGGCTTCATGCTGTCGACGGGCAAGCCTGGTGGTCAGAGGCAGGCTTGTCCTGGAAGAGCCGGCCTCGCTCGGCCTGTGGCTGCTGGATCCGGCCTGGCCAGCATTCCGATGCGATGCACTGGTGGGGACACCCGTGCACGGACCTTTATTATTATTGTTATTGGACTAGGCTGCGGCGCTGCGCATTTTTTTATCCCTGCCTAGTTCGAATCGAACAAGCATTTTTACACAAACCGAGCCTCCATGTATAATGCCGTGGCGATGGGTCGGTTAGGTAATAACCCTGTGAGTATGTCTTTTAATTACTCAAAAGAAAAAAAAAGAAAAAAAAACCTGTACGTCTTTCAACCGATGCTATGGGTGTGTTTAGTTGCATTCATATGATATCTTATTTACATGATGACTAGATACAGATTGAGTGGATGTAGTATTGGTTTGAAAAGAACTGGTCCTCTCGTTTGTCTTATAATTTATACATTTTAATTTATTTTTTCAGCTGGAACAGCTGCAAACAACTCTGCATCTGCGGTTGCAATAACGCTGCATGGATGGATACTAGGCAATACAAGATGCACTAACCAGGATGGACAGCGAAACTCATTTTGAGCGCATCCACTGAGGACATGTTCTTACGACCAGTCATGCAGGTTGCATCTACTCGATAGGAAACCAAAACATGTTTTCTTTCTTAGATTATGCAGATCCTCTGTTCGGCTGATGGTTTCGACGGCTGATAAACCGGCTGATACTGTTTTATTATGAGAAAGAAACATTGTATCGTGGCTGATAAATTCAAGCGAACAGGGCGGGTCTAGGTTATACCCTTACACCCTTAGCGATCCACCGGCTCTCGAATCACAACAATAACCATTTACAACTAAGGCTATACAATTGCTTACTCTAGCTTTAGGATTGAGCATAATAAATTTGTCATCTTGGCCTCTCTCTTCTTACGAGTACACCCATAGGATCTAAAGTAGTGTATGGTAGGCTAATGCCAACAAAGCTTCATTGAGCTTTGTATGGTTGTGCCACACGTGAAGGTGCAAGTTTACGCTGATGCTGCAACTGCATAGGATCTAATTCTGTCAGCATCCCCATTCTCTCTATTGGTTGTGCTCGCTGCAGCTATTGTTGCTGTAGTAACTTGTGAGATGCAAGTTTATGCTGATGCTGCAACTGCAGTCAACAGCCATCACAACTGATCATGCTAATTATTTCTTTATGAACCAAAATGCCAACACCCCCTGTGCTACACCTAAGCCCAGTGCCAACCTAGGCCCTGTTCGCTCGGAGGAATTTGGAGAAATCTGAATGAATCTGGAGGAATTTGTGAGAGTGTGAACAGTAAATTTCAACCGGCTACAGTGAATTCAGGCTGGTTTTTCAACCAGCCGAACGGCGCCCTAGACCCATATCATACAATTGGAATCCATAGCCCATTAATTAAACCTCTTTCTCCTTTTTCCAGAATTAAACTAACAACCGGCCTTACAAAGATCATACCTCACTTATACAAACTTCAGTTCCATTGTTTGTTCTTTAATTTTTAAATTGATACTCCATCCGCTCCAAATTGCAAGTCTTTCTGGACTTTTCTAGGTAAATAGCATTTGCAATGCGCCTAGATATACATTTGTCCATATACAAGTAAAATTTTTTGTATGTAGAAAAGCTAGAAGGATTTACTAGAACGGAGGGAGTACCATTCAGCAATATGGATAGCGACCCTAACACACTACAACTACGCCCCCCCCCCCCCCCCAAAAAAAAGACCCACGTGGGATTTTGTACCGGTCAAACTTTCTTAAGTTAAACAATATTTATATCTTCAAACAAGTATATAACAAAAATATATTCAACAATTAATGTAATGATACTTGTTATACACCTTAAATATTTATATTCTCTTGTATATATTTTATTAGAGTTGCAAATATTAACCTTTTGAGAAATGAGATAACATTTTAAATGGTAGGGAGGAAGTATGATAGAAATGAATCCTTCGTTTTTTTTTCAATTAGGAATGAATCCTTCGTTATGCAATGATTCAGTGCACCCTCGAAATGTGGCCCAACTAGCTAATGCCGGTAGCTATTCTTTTGACGTATTTCCCCGTCAAAAAAGTGTGCAGATTGTTTCGTTAACCAATTTCATATTGGACTGTTCCCCTATATAAAACTAACATTTATAATACCAAATAAATATTATTAAATTAATCATGAAATATGCTTTTATAGTATGATATAAATATTTACACAACTTTTTAAAAACTTAGTTAAACAGGCTTTTTTTTACTTTTGCTACTAGGAGAATAAAATCTTAATTGAACATTCTTCCATGCATTTTGGACTGTTTCCCTCTAGAAACGGAATAATCCTGTCAAACAGGCTGTTTTGATTCTTGATTCCTGCAAGAAAACAGGAGACATGGCCCGTTTGCGTGCCCTTAAACCCGGCTTGATCCGCTTTTTTTTTCATTCAGAACTGTGTTTTCCTCTCACAAATTTCTCCCAATTCCTCAAAATTCCTCCAAGCGAACGGGGCGGGTATTTCTTATCCGAATACCTTCTCTTCTGTCTTCTCACATACATTCTTTCTAAATCCGAACCCACTGATCTAGCAGCACAAAGTGACGTTAGCCACAAAAGCATTTCTACTTTCTATTAGAGGATAAAAAAAAATGGACACTTTGGAACCGTATCAAATGGGGCTCAGCCGCTCAATAAAAAAGAAATTCCATGGCAAGCCTCGTCATGGCGAGCTCTGTTAGTTTAATCCCATCTGGAGGCGTGTTTAATCATGGAAATTGTCAGATGCCTAATCTTGGGGGCTGATTCCCCTTGACTAGAGGATGAACGGGGGGGGGGGGGGGGGGGGGGGGGGGGGGGGGGGGGGGGGGGGGGTTAGAGGGAGGACGGCTGCCCTAGGGCTGGCTGCGCCAAGAGGAGGAGATGGCGGCAGCAGCAAGTTGCAGCTGGTCTGGCTGAGGGTGGGCGGCGCGGCCACGATGGCTGGGGCAAGCGGTGAGGCAGCGGCCTTTTTGGAGGCGGCGGTGGGGGGGCAGCAGCGAGTTGCTGGTGCTGCAGTGCTAGGGCAGGGAGGCGCAGGGAGAGGAGAGTGGCGGCGGCGGCAGCAGGAGAAACAAGGGGGTTGGGGTAGAGGGGTTTTATCCCAAACTGTTCTTACTTGTTCGAAAAGATGCATCTCCCTTTACACTTATAGGGGACTCAACTTGACTTACTTACAAGCAAATCTAGCTTCTAGACTTTTCCTAAACCTAACCGCTACAGCACCCACGCTATACTGCCCGTGGGTACTGTTCACGTCGGGCCTGATTGGCCCGACTTGGGCCCCATACTTCCATAGCCCTTCATAGCTATATTGGCCCATGACAGAAATAATCTTAACCCGTCCAGCGATGATCATTGCTGTTAGTTCATGCCTGCCGGTCCCCAGCAAATATAATACGGCGCCCTGGTACGGAGCAAATCATCATGAAATGCAGAGGAGCTGGATCTGCAATTCGCCATAGCGATCACACCGAATGCGAATAGAAGAATATAAGCACAGACATTAAAAGGAGTGACACCCTGTTACCGTTAGTTTACTACTCAGCTGCTAGATGCCTCCCACAAGTTTGTGTTCTAATTAAGTTTCTAACACCACAGCTCCAGTACGAAACCAAATGCAATACTATTTGGAGTTAAAAAGATCCGAGAACATATGTTCCGGCTTTTATATCGATAAGAAGAGGAGAATTGACCCAGTGTATAAGGGAAAATGAGCCCAAAAACCATACAAACACTACTTTTATCTTGTATCGCTACCTACAACTACGAACTCAGCCACGAGCTCTGGTACAGACAGACAGAGAGCAAAGAGAAACATGTGGGCATTTGGCACACAGTCAACAGATGGACAAACTCCTGTAATTTGAGGTCATGATAAAGGGATATCTGAACACTCTGATTCATGTGTTGATTTAATCCATTTCAAACATGTCCTTTCCATTAGCCAATAGTATGTGGTACATTGTAGTGCAAAGCCTGCAGTTAATCAGTAACAAAGGGTTTTCTGTAATATAAGCCACTTCAGTTCTCTGATTTAGCTAATTTCCAATAAACTCCCAATTTCCTAGAAGAATCCCCAAAAAGATTCTATTAAGTGAAACAATTCTCAGATATAAATTAACATAAAAGTGAAACTTAACAATGAAGATTGAAGACCATAGATAATACAGTCGAGAAGAGGTGATGTTGTTAGTAGGATGTAGGCTTGTTCTAATTAATTTGATTCGGTTAACTTTACCTTTGTTCATGCTTCTTTTCTTTAAGGTCCCATGTGTATTTAAGAAAATAGACTATAGAGTGAGGTTTTTCTGGAAAAAGAACCAACACAAAATGAAGTGTCGTTTAGTTAAATGGGGTATTCCGTTTAAGCCAAAAATACAAGGAGAGCTGGGAATTCAAAACTTAGGTATGCAAAACAAATGCCTTTCAAGTAAATGGCTTTTTAAGTTGTTCAATGAGGAGTGCATATGGCAAAATTTGAATTTGATCCAAAAAATACCTAAGATATATTACTTTAAATCAATTTAGTAAGAAAGTGGGGGACTTGGTCAAGCCTCATGGGCGTGCGTGAAGGACTAATTTCTAAATCTCAAGAGATTGAATATGCCACTACCCAAGTGTCGGGGACCAATATTAGGGTACCCGAAGAGGAGGAGCTAATGACCATCGAACATTGATTTATCCGTGCAATCAAGAGCACGACTACACCGCTTGCCAGGACACTCCTCGTTCGTCCACCGAGACCATGGGCCCCGCCTCGCCCAACCCCCGAGGGCTGGCTCTGCCTCGCCCGATATCTAAGGGCAGACTCCGCCTCGCCCGACCCTAGGGGGCAGGCTCCGCCTCGCCGGACGTCCGGGGGCAGACTCCGCCTCGCCGGACGTCCGGGGGCTGGCTCCGCCTCGCCCGATGTCTAGGAGCAAACTCCGCCTCGCCCGACGTCCGGGGGCAGACTCCGCCTCGCCCGACACCCGGGGGCTAGCTCCGCCTCGCCCGACGTCCGGGGGCTGGCTCCGCCTCGCCCGATGTCCGGGGGCAGACTCCGCCTCGCCCGACGTCCGGGGGCACACTCCGCCTCGCCCGACGTCTGGGGGTTGGCTCCGCCTCGCTCGACATCTGGGGGCAGACTCCACCTCGCCCGACGTTCGGGGGCAGACTCCGCCTTGCTCGACGTTCGGGGGCAGGCTCCACCTTGCCCGACGTGTGGAGGCTGGTGAAACATCCTCAATTTTCCTTGAAGGGAAAATCCACAGAATGAATTTCAATATGATAAAACCAAGAACTGTTTCCATCATATTATCATATTTCAGTCGATGTCGCAGTCATACATCGTAAGATTACAAGAATACAAGATATTATATCACTGGGGAACACACCTATTACAGAGTTAATCTAGCGGAAGACTATTGAGTGAAGGCTCCTCCTTCACGGGCATCATCAGAGTTGGCGTAGTGCAGCGTAGATTCCATCTCCGAACCAAACTTGAGCGTAGGCACGAGACCTCCTAATCCTTCTAAAGTCAGCATCTCTGAGAAGCAGGAAATCTGCACACCGCTAGATGTGTGCAGGCCATGGTCAGCACCGATGAGCTTTAGTGGAAAAGATAAAACAAGGGATCTGGCGATCCTATAATTTGGCTGTGGTTTGCATCCTTAGCGCATGCGAAGAGATAAATAATATAATAATTATCAAGTTTCAACGCATCCCCTAAACCACACACATCCACATCCATCCACCAACCCATCCATCCCAAACCATCTCCACACCACCACACCATATCTCGTCTCACACACTCGGGTCGACAGGCCAACTCCCTCTCGGCCTTGTCTCAACGGCCCGCAGCCCCAAGGCTCACGACCGAAAAATACCCCAAACCCTAGAGGGAGGAAAGAAGGACTCATCTCCTATCTAGTTTAAGTAAAACCCAGGAAAGGTCCATAGCCGACAAGTCGGCATATGTATCGATCGATCAACCAAACACTCTGTAGAGATTTTACATACCCACAAGATTAGCCATCCTCGGAGCCATGTATCTCCTAGGCAGAATTTTGGTCGCTTGCTAGCCTAGAACGATGCCACCCTACCTCTCAGCCCTAGAACATCCCAAGTCTAGTCTGGGATGGCTGATACTGTGAGTCGTAGACAGAGCCGAGGCTCTCCGGATGTCAAGAGCCGGGTCCACAAGGCCTCCTGAAGTCTCAGAAGGGTGTGGGGAAAAACCGCGCGCCCCGTACCTCCTTGCACACGTTCGCCTAGCAGTAGTGGCATTGCTCTACCAAGTAGTCCGACCGTCCCGCACCATATAGGACGAGTAGGATGTAAAGGATTCTCAGTGAGTCTGAGTACTAGTAAGTCCTTAGGGATTGACCAAGCCAGAATGTCTTCATCAGGGTTTCCATTTTATGTGCCACCACAGCACCTCCACCCCGGGCTCCTCCCATCACAGGTTCACACCCAAGGCCACCTCCAATTACCATTTACCCGCCACAGGTATTCCTTATCCAAGTGCCCAGGTAGCACCACATGGCAAGACTCGCCCCAGGCTCGTCGTTATTCTAGCTCGGTCGACGCAACCCTCACTCTCCACGCACCCAAGGCACACACGCAGCACACTCATACACCACCGAGTCTGGCTTCCCAAGCCAAACCATTCCCAGGGGTTCACCACCAGCATCACATCCCCGATATAATGCGAAGTGGAGTTAATAATAAGTATAGTGGTGTAATATGCAAGCAAGCAAGCAAGTCAGCATGTATAAGTGAGCGAATGCACAAAGCAGGGTGTCGTGGTAGAGTGGGTTGCATCAGGGTGATAATGGCTCAGGTAGTATCATGCATCAATATACTAGCAAATAATTAAATATAAAGCACTAGCAGTTCTAGATACTATGCAATGTCTAATAGGTTTCTCTAAAAGAGGGTGTTGCCATGACACCTATGAAGTAGAGGTATAATTCTCCATCCGTTGGTGTTCAATCAGTGGAATCACCTCCTCCGGAGTCGACTCCATCCCACAGTCCTTATCATCGATCACGTTCCCTTGGTCCGGTCGTCAGCTACTCCGCGAAGCGATACGCAAGGCAAGAGAACACTCAACACTCGAAAAGACGGCAAGGCACTGGAAGATCCAACAACACCAACGAGACACGTTAAGATACACGGCTTAGCCCTCTCGGTGGTTGTCCGATTTCCTTGGGCCAAAGAACAAGAGTGGTGGTTTGCTATGCACAAGCTTAAGTCATGGCCAATCCGGAACGGCTGTAGGATAATTGGTTTAAGCCACCAAGGCTTATCCATAGCAAGCACCACGACTCATGGTCTTTCGATTCGGGCGTCATGGAGTTGACAGGAATCAGAGGACGGGCCAAGTAAAGAAAGAACGATGGGTTTCGACTCTTGTAGCCTTATCCCGCAAGTCATAATTAGACGCGAGAGGCAAACAAGAACAAATAACACTATTGTGACTTGGCTCCAACGTACATCGGCTCGCCCGCTATGGTAGAAAGCGGTAGCGTAAAGAGATTGGACAAGGATGGGTCCTCTCGATCCACGTGACACAATAACGTTGGGAGCCGAGAAGAGAGTCGCTCAACACGACAAAAGAAGCGGGGGTTAGCTAGGCACATCCATGTCATGTTCTCAGACACATCTTCAGAAAGATGGTTTTTGACGATCGATCGGGTCGACATGCATGGGTCTGAGGTACGACATAGACCATAGCTTCGCTAACAAAAAAAGGAATAGTCCGATCTTTGATCCAATCGCCATGGACAAGGCAGGGTCGAATAGAGCGGGCTAACAGGGCAATTAGAGCAAGAAACCACAGAGAGCGGAGATCTACTGCTTCCAACGCACACGCCATGACAAAAGATGGGGCATCAGAAGGAGCGACTTACTAAAGGATACAAGTGCGCAAACCACTCATAGGGTACCCGACCTAGGTGCACTGGCACTAAGTCATCTCTCAGATTCGCAGTGGTGCGGTTGTCACCGCGAGAATCAAAGAAACGTGATGGTCGAACGGGGTACACGCATACAAGGGCTTGTGCACAAAGAAGCAAACAAAAGCGAAAGAGAGGCGTAGCTCCATGGTCATGGCGAGGCGAACTTGAGGCCACAAGCTACACCAATGAGTTGGCACCCATCGTTCTACGATTGTTATCTCCAGGTCATCTCCCACATGACTTGGTCATGGAGGGCTCAAAGCGTGCAGGTGATATCCGCCTCGATGTTAGTATCGACATCGAATCCATCATGACCATGTTCTAAGGTCGAAGACAGGAGCTAACACTCGTGGTACTATGAAGTCAACTAAAAAGCGAGGGGTCGAGTTACACTCGGCATCACGGTCATGGCGAGACGGATCCCACGATCATAGCGTCCGAATGAGGTACGATCCCTCAGCCAACTCGAAGGCTCGGCACACAGGCAACAACACCGCGATAAGAACCAAACACGACCGAAAGACGCAACAACTCGACATGACTACGGAGTAGCACATTCCATAGCTGGGGGAATGGGTAGACCTACACAAGGGCACGCGCGTAGACAGATATAAATAGATCAAGATCACGTATTGTAAGTGTACGAACGAGTATAAGAATGAGCAGGAAGGGGCTTTCGTCGGTGTCGAGAATGGTGTTTAACTAGGATTCGACTTCGCGGCAAAGATGTGGATGGCCAGGGGTGGTTGTAACTTGTCCCGAAGGGTTGTGGCTTCTTCTGGCCAGCTGAGGCCAGCTACGGCCTGCTGCGGCTAGCTGTGGCTTGCTACGGCTCACTATGGCTGGCTGCGGCTGGCTACAAGTGGCTATGGTTGGCCGAAGGTTGGCTTTGGCTGGCCAAGCATGGCAGCGACTAGCTAAGATGCGCCTACTGCTGTTAGACATAGCTAGGGTTGGCGACAAAGGCGTTTCATAAGACGGTAGGGCCAGACTACAAGTCCAAAAGAGAGGCGAGTATCGGTCTCGCATTGTGTGGCATAAAACGGGTAGACAAGGACATGTCCATGGCATAGAGCTTGATTTTAGAAAAATGTGGGAACTAGTTTCACATTTTTCTGAGGTCGTATGAATTTTCTATGAATTTCCGAAGTTAAATCTATTTTTTGAAAAAGAAAAAGGAAGGGGTGAACTAGGGCTTGACACGTGGCAGCGCAGGATTGGTCTAGCGGTAACAGTGGCTGACAGGTGGGCCCTCGGCACTGGTCACTGACAGGTGGGCCCAGTCAACGGTCAATCGTTGACCGGTCAATGGGGCTGGGCCTAGTATGGGCTGGGTTGGGCCGGCCCAGCCCAGACACGTGTCGGCTGGTTAGGCGGTCCGCGTGGCGGTACTGGGCTCCTACTGGGCTCGGGTCCACGAGCGTGGCTCACGGTGCACCGTCAGGCAGGGTCCAGTGGACCGAAGGCTCGGTCCATGGTGGTCCAGGTCCATTTCCTTCTCCCTCGGTCTATGGCTCACGTGAAACCGGTGCACCATGCTACTGCTCCTCCTTTCCTCTTGCTCCCTTGTTTCCCGATGGAGTCCCCCGCCGGTGGCGAGCTGACGCCCCTGGGCAACTTGGTGGCTTGGAGGCACGAACATAGGGCGCTAAGGGTTCACGGGGCAATGGCGAGTACTTCGGTGGGCTAGAAGACGGCAGCTGGGGCTCCAGGTGGCCGACGACAGCGACATGGCGGATCACGGCGGCGGCCGCGGTGCGTCGCAGGGCATTGGGGTTGCTCTAAATGCTTCGCCGTGCCATGGTGAGCATGGCTAAGACATAAGGGGCAGCCGGGGATGCTCCGATGCGGGCTGGCCACGACGGGGGAAGGTCCACGGCACGACGGCGCTCTGGAGCGCGTCCGCACCGACGAGGTGGAGGGTAGTCGGGGTACTAGGGCTCCCCTTCGGCCAGGGGCTAGAGCAGAGTGTGTTCCTCATCAGGGCTTGGATGAAGAGGCCATTCCTAACACCTAGGTCTTCACGGTAGGGCCAGAACAGAGCAGCGCCATGGCGGGGTTTGGCCATGGCGAGCGCGGCGGGCACAGGGTAGTGGCGCCGGTGTTCCCGAGCGCCATTGGCCCAGCAAGGCAGGGCCTTGGCCGTGTACGTAGGTGCGTGCGTGCGCTTGTCCAGGGGGCTCGTGAGCGTAGACCGACCTAGAGTAGAGGACGATGGAGCGGCTTGGCATGGCACCGGCGGTTCTACAGGCTTGGGGCGAGGTGATCGTGGCTACCAGCGTGGCGAGGCGCTGTGGACTCCAGGAATGCTCCGGGGTCAAGCTGGCGTCGAAGGCTGGGACAGGCAGGCAACATAGGCATGAACAAAGGTGGGGGCTTGGGAGTCCAGTGCTCATCGTCGGGCTTGGCGTGGCCGTAGCCGAGGAAGAGGTGCGGAGCAGAGGCTCAAGGTGGATGTCAACGAGGTGGTGCAGCTGCATGGACGTCGCGGGGTCCTCAGGCTTGGCCTGCGATGGTTGTCGCGGACGCGCTTGTGGAGATGTGGCCACGGATGACGTCGCGGTGTTCCAAAGCCGGTGGCTGGAGGCAGAGTGGGCCAGTGTGGTGCAGTGACGGCCAGGCTCGATGCATATGACGACGGCATCGGCGTGCTCGTGTCGCAGGTAGGGAAGGAGCAGGGGATCGCGGTCGACGTCGCCATGGTCAGGGGCCCTAGCGAGGCAGGGACGGCTCCTGCCGGTGGCTTGGTCGCAATGCGGAGCAGGGAGGCGGCGCTGCCGTGGTGCGCCTCCAGCGTGGCAAGGCTTGGGGTGAGGCCATGGTGAAGGGGGGGTGCAGCGAAGGCGGTGGCTAGGAGGAGCTCCAGAGCAAGGCGGCGTCGGGGGTCTTTATAGCACGCCAGCCAGGGCTTCTAGGAGGCTCCAGTCATGCTCGGCGTCCGTGCCTGGGGAGGTACACGTAGCGCAAATCGGGGAGCAGGGCAGGTGAGGCGCGGGTGAGGGGGCGCTGGCGTGCGCGTCGCGCAGCGAGCGGCGTCGGCGCTGGGAGCTTCTGCTCTCGCTAGGTTTCCCCAGGGTGGCTTGGGCTGGCGGGGCAAGGAGAGGGGGCTCGGTTGGGCCTGTGGGGTGCGAGACGGGCCGGTGTTGTTGGGCTGCTGCTGCTGCTCGCGTGGGCTGAAGGCAGGAGGCCAGGCTAGGCTGGTTCGGTTACTCAGGCCAGATGCCCCTTTTCTTTTTCCTCTGTCTTCTTTTCCTTTTCTATTTCTTATTTCTATCCTACTCTATGCCATGGGTTGACAACTCACGTGCATTGATTTGATAAAGATAGTTGGTTGACTATAGAAATTAGGTCAAGGGGTTCGAAACTAAAGAGATGAATTGAGAGAGAGAGAGAGAGATAGAAGGATTCATGAGAGATTCTAGAAGGAGTCAAAAGGATTTGCTACGGACTTGTGCTCTCCAACAAAAACGAGACTCAAACACTGGACAACTCAAAAACTCCGGCAATCACCTACAAACCATCTACATGTAAGCAACGTCTTGTTAGCGAGTTGGACTCATGTTTGACCTAGCAATTACATGTTTCACTCAATTGCAAGAAAATTTTTGAAAGCTTGTATTTTTGGTTTCCAAAAAAATCCAGGTTGTTACAGCTGGCTCTGCCTCGCCCGATGTCTACGCGCTGCTCCTTCATAACTACGCGCGCAGATAAGGCAGGACACTCAAGTCAACCGCAATACCGAGGACCATACCCGGCACTATACCCTACACGCCTGCAGGAATGTATCAATAGGATATGACAAGACAGGTGCTTTAAGGCCCTTCTGGGCATGTCAGAGCCTGAACAGTGTTGTAGGCGCAGACAATTGTTTTATAGTGTTGTGGGCACCGCCATTCACCCTCGGGCGTGGATCCTAACTGAACCATATGACAACCACTATGGTCCAAGAGGAGACTCGCGTCCTCTATAGTGACGGACGTGTAGTCACTGCGCTGTTCGCTCCCCATAGGGTTGCGGATTGACACCCCGGTCCGTCGCGCTGCCCACCGGGGCGAGATGGGACGTGACCACTTGCTGATCAAGCCAGAGCGTGGCATCATCAATAGATAGACGCTCGGCATGGAGCTATCCCTAGCACCGTCTGCTGTGTCTACAGGGCTGGCTCAGCAAAAAAGGAAGACCCGGCATATTCGAAGGACTTTCTTGTCCTCTGGTTTTTCTCCTTTCTCCCATCTATAATCCCTGCTTCCCCTTAGTCTATAAAAGGGAAGGCAGGGCACCCTACTAAGGGGACGGATCGATTCAAGACCCCACGCATCACATAACACATAGCTGAGCAGCAACCAAGCTCTTAGCGTCCTTTCAACCTTTCCATCACAGACTTGGGACCAGTCCCTCTCTCGCCCGTTTGTAACCCCTACTATAAACTTTTCAGTGCTAATAATAAGAGCAGCAGCCACGTACTGGACATAGGGATATTCTATCCGAACCAGTATAAACCTTGTGTCTTTGAGCACACCATCTAGGCCCAACACGCAATAATACAAATTTACTCGTTGGTGTTTACTCAAAACACCGACAGTTGGCGCGCCAGGTAGGGGCCTTTGCGTGTTTTGACATTAACATCAGGCCACAGATAGCTAGCCATAGAATCAGCTAGGTCCCGAGCGCACACGTGCACTTCGATGACCTAGACTTCATCGTCATGATGGGAGGAGAGTTGGCATTAGCTCACACCATCATCCAACCTCTCCCCTACATCGGCCACAACTACGGGAGGCTTGAGCGCCAGCTCAGCATCTTCCTGGGACCCTAGCCGTCTAGGGAGGACCCACGCCACCTCATCGTCTCTCTAGAACACCCCACACGAAGTGCCTCGACAATGCTTCCATTCGGTCTACACAACGCCGTGGAGACCGTTAGCCACCTTGTGGCACAGCGCATGATCCCATCCCCCGTGAACAACGAGTTCGTGGAGGTGATCGAACACATCGTGGAATCTTTCCATGACCTCTTGGCAGAGGAGCCAGGGTCACCCTCTGGTTCTAACTCCAGTAGGGGAAGCCATCACACCTCTCATGAATGTTTCATGACGGGTACCCCCGAGGGGCACGTCGAAAGTGTCCATGAGGGGGGCTACTCCAACAAATGACCTCGGTGACGAGGCCGAGAGGGAGATAGTGGCCCTGCCACGCATGCCGGTGGAGCAGCTAAAAGCCCGACACCGAGAGATCGAGGAAGCACGACTCTAGCTCAAGCAGGAATACGTGGAGCTTGACCGGGAGATAGAGCGTTGTGGAGGCGGTGGGTGCGCACGCACCATGGCCCATGACGTGAACCATAGGATCATCGTAGATGATGATGCCCTTCCTCACTTCACTCGAGCAAGCCAAAACATCACCACTATGGTAGGCTTGCTCCATGGCCTTCTAGAGGCCGTTACGCCCGAAGATCATCGGGCCCACCGTGAGATTCGCACACTGCTCAAGCGTGCGACGGCACAGCAGGCCGAGAGCTCATTGTCTTGGTGACGCGAGTGTCGGTGCAGAACCCATGGGATACCCTGCAAGGAAGGGAGAAGATCTAGTCTAACTAGGATTCTTCCCTTCTAATCTTAGTAGTAGTATTATTCCGTAATCCTACTAGAAACTCCCATTGTAAACTGACTAGGATTCTAACCCCCTGACTATACAAGGGAGGGCAGGGTTCTTAGAGACACGACTTTTACAACAGAACACTTCACAATCAATCTAACGCAAAGGCTAACGCCGACTGGACGTAGGGCTATTACTCGATCAAAGATCGAGGGTCCGAACCAGGATAAATTGACTGTCTCTTGCGTTTACCATCGAGTTCTGCACATGTGGAAGCCCAAACAAACTGCCCCGGGTACCCCTATGGTAGGCTATCAGTGGTGAAACATCGATAGCTGGCGCGCCAGGTAGGGGCTTTCGGTGACTTTGCATCCGAGAGCTCGATGGACCTCGACAACATGATCTTCTCGACGGGATCAACCTTCATCTTTGGTTCATGGATCTGCGAGGCAGGTGACAATGGCAAGCTCTAAAGCCGTCTCCTCGAAAATTCGGATCACCATGAAGACCATTCTATTTCGGTGATTATGACAGATCAACTTGTTGGAAGATTCGCATAGCTCGCGATGTCCGATCTAACTCAGATTTCACGACTTTGCGCACCCGACTCAAACTCAGGTTCCACATATGAAATGGAGTCTTACCCGAGTTCTTCCGAGAAACTGAGTTCTTTTCCGATGGGGCTTAAGAACGCGGCCTTGGCCTATCAAGAATACAACTTGGAGTACACTCAGAGTCTTTTCAAGAAGTCGGGTCCTTTTCTGTTTGGACTCCACAACATGGCATCGTCTTATCAAACACGGCCTGAAGGATTCCTCGATCCAGTGCTTAGAATGCCACTAAAAGAAGCCTAGGAAGGTCTTGTGTTAACTATAACATCTCAAGACAGCATCGTCCACTAGCCAGGTTCTGTTCCTGAGGATAGCGGCACCCAACTAGTCGACAATACAACAACAACAATTCTACCCTACCAAGAAGGAGACTCAATCTATGACCATGAAGCCTCTACTAAAGTTATCAACTACTCCAAAAGTGTGGATACCGACGCCGATAGTGGAGCAATTCACGCACGAGAAGTATTCATGGTTCGCCGTCCTCGATCACCATTGGTCCCCCCCCAGAAGCGCCTGACGTCAGGTCATCGAATGAATCTGAGTCCAACATATCACCCTTTACCTAGGGGCACGATGGTGAGACCAAGAGTTAGAGGCAAGCCAGAGAGAGAAAGAACAAATTGAAATAAGGACGTTAATGCTGTGCTAGGCAGCACAAGGAAGCTTGGATCAGATATGAGTCAAATCTAGCTGAGTACAATGGAAGAAAATCAGAGCGAGAGGTTGAAGAAGGACGAGCGACGAATACACCCTACGATAAGATCCGAGAAGCACTAGAAGAACTCAGGGCGACTTCACATCCTAGTGAAAAACAAGAACAACTCTAGAACTTTCTCTGATCAATAGTCCTAAGGACACACGATGGAAGGACCCGCTCAAGACTACCTGCCAGGTCAACATCTCAAGAGCAGCAAGACCAAAATCAAAGAAAGTCCACTTTCGAGAGACTTGGACCAAGTGGAAGTCACAATAGAGAAAGTAGAAGAAACCATAGTCAAATCGACCGAGTCGAACAACCAAGAAAGGTCAGAAGCAAAGCACCTACTCGGACAGCCACACGAAACTACTCTCACCAAGACAATAGTTGGCAAGAAGGGGGTGCTGAATCAGAATACACAGAAGCCAGAACGCATGATAGATTCCCCTGTTTTGTAAACAGACTTGCTTCAATACGACTGCCTCACAAGTTCAAGCCGTCCAACCACTCCAAGTATGATGGCAAGACCGAACCAAGGTAGTGGCTCAGGATTTACTCACAATCGATTGAATTGGCTGGAGGAGACGATGATATCAAGACCTTGTTCTTTCCCATGGCCCTAGAAACCATGCCCCTTTAATGGCTTGACAAATTGAATTCAGGATCAATCAGAAATTGGGAGGACTTGCAAAGAGCTTTCTGTGAAAATTTCACAGGTATCATTACACACCCAATCACCCACGCATAGTTAAAAGGACTCAAGCAGAAAGGAGGTGAAAGCCTCAGAAATTACTATTGATGATTTGGCGAACTATGAGCTCAAGTACATGACATCACCGAATGAGAAGTAATCGAAGCTTTCTCTCACGGAATCATGGCTAGGTGGCAATTTCAAGATTTCTGCAAAGAAAACCCAAGAAATAATGAAGAATTTAGATGAACAATAGAAAAGATGATTACTGCAGAGGAAAAGGCACGAGAAAGGTTCCCAGATAGAAACAACCGAGACAACCCGGACAAGCAAAATCATCGAAACAACAAACATCAGGAAAGAAAACGTGGACCAGACAACACTGTAGCGGTGACTGACAAATCAAGGAAGTTTTCCAAGCTCAGAATGTATGACGACATTGAAAACATGCGTTGCATCTTGCACCCGAAAGGAAATCACACCATCGGAGATTGCTACACCTTCAAAGATCGATACACAAGAAAAGATAGTAAGAGGAGCATCAAAGAAGACAATCAGAAAAAAGAAGAAGACAACCTCGAAGACATGGGATTCCAAAAATCTAGGGGAACAGTAGCAGTGATCTTCGCTAGGGTTCCAGATTCCAGAAGCAAACATCAAGAAAAGCTAGCGCTGCGAACCATCATGGCAGCAGAACCGACTACTCCAAGATATCTCAACTGGTCACAGTATCCAATCTAATTTTCAAGAGAAGACTAATGGACTAGCGTAGGTAACACAGGCCATTACCCACTGGTTCTAGATCCAACTATTGCCGGTATGACTGTCACAAAAGTACTAATCGACGGGGGAGTCAGACTCAACATCATTTTTTTAGAAACTCTAAGGAAGATGGGACTACAACTCGCTGGGATGATTACACCAACAAGCACACCTTTTATGGCATAGTACCCGGCAAGGCAGCAATGCCACTTGGACAAATCACTCTACCGGTTACTTTTGGGACTCCCTCGAACTACCGTACAAAGTTCATCAAGTTTGAAGTTGCAGACTTCGATTCATCATATCATGCAATCCTCGGGCGCCTAGCACTAGCAAAATTCATGGCGATACCGCATTATCCATACCTGTTGCTTAAGATGCTAGGGCCTAATGGTGTCATTTCTCTTCGGAGTGATTTGAAGCGCGCTTTTGACTGCGATGTTCAGGCAATCCAAATTGCAGCAAAAGCACAAGCCGCCGATGGAAGAAAAGAAATAGCCACTGTCATAGCAGAAATGAGCCCAGAAGAGCTAGAGATACCGGCTAAAAAACCCAGCATCCTTGCACCACCAAAAGAAGCCGATGTCAAGCAAATTGACCTAGGCACCGGTGATCCCTCTAAAGCAGCAACCATCAGCGCCCACCTCTCGACAAAATAGGAACTCGCGCTCACCAACTTTCTTTGGGACAACAAAGATATCTTCGCTTGGAAGCCGGCCGACATGCCAGGTGTCCCAAGAGAGTTGGCTGAGCATAGAATTGATATCAATAAAGGCTCCAAGCCTATGAAGCAACGACTACGACGATTCTCACCCGACAAGAAGGCAGCAATTAAAAAAGAAATCATAAAGCTAATGGCAGCCGGATTAATCAGAGAAATCCTCCATCCAGATTGGCTAGCAAACCCAATTCTAGTACAGAAAAAGAATACGGACGAGTAGCGCATGTGTGTCGACTACATAGATCTCAACAAACACTGCCCGAAAGATCCGTTCGGGCTACCACGCATTGATCAGATAGTTGATTCAACAGCAGGATCTGCCCTATTATCCTTCCTTGATTGCTATTTAGGATATCACCAGATCGCATTAAAGGAACAAGACCAGAGCAACACATCTTTCATCACTCCATTCAGTGCCTACTGCTACAAAACCATGTCATTTGGACTCAAGAATGTGGGTGCCACTTACCAAAGAGCTATCCAAACATGCCTTGGTGATTAGATCGGCGAAAACGTAGAGGCATACGTAGATGACGTAGTAGTAAAGGCAAAGAACCTAGATACACTAATTGAAGACTTAAAGCAAACCTTTGAAAACCTGAAAAGATGGAGGTGGAAATTGAACCCAAACAAGTATGTATTCGGAGTTCCTTGGGACAACTACTTGGATTCTTGGTGAGTCATCGTGGAATCGAAACCAACACCAAGCAAATTTGAGCCATCTCAGAGATGGGCCCTCCTCAAAGTGTTAAAGATGTGCAGAAACTAACAGGCTGCATGGCGGCCCTCAATCGTTTCATATCAAGACTGGGCGAAAAAGGGTTACCTTTCTTTAAACTACTAAAGAAGACAAACAAGTTCGAGTGGACAGAAGAAGCCAACAAAGCTTTCAAGAAGCTCAAGGCATACCTCACCTCCTCGCCCATTCTCACACCTCTAAAGAAATACGAAGACATGATGCTATACATTGCGGCAACTTCTATTGTGATCAACACAGCGATTGTCGTAGAAAGAGAAGAAGAAGAGCGTGTATATAAAGTACAATGCCCCATATACTACATCAGCAAAGTACTATCAGAATAAAAAATCTGGTACCCGCATGTGCAAAAACTACTCTACGCCCTCCTGATCACTTCACGTAAGCTTCGCCACTATTTTGAAAGCCACAAGATTACCGTGGTGACAAATTTCCCACTCGGAGACATCCTACACAACAGAGACACAACAGGGCGCATATCTAAGTGGGCAGTTGAACTTGGTGCTCTCAATATCGATTTCACCCCATGGAAGGCAATTAAATCTCAAGCCCTGGCTGATTTTGTTGCCGAGTGGACAGAAATTCAACAACCTATGTCAAATACCATCCTTGATCATTGGAAGATGTACTTTGATGGATCACTCAAGCTAGGCGGAGCTGGTGCAGGCGTTCTCCTCATTTCTCTAGACAGAAAACAACTCAAGTACGGCCTTCAAATATTATGACAAGCTACAAACAATGAAGCAGAATACGAAGCCCTCATCCATGGGCTACGAGTGGCAATTACCCTCGGAATCAAGCGTTTACTCATATACGACGATTCGGCAGTAGTCATCAATCAAGTCAAGAAAGATTAGGACTGTACCAAAGAAAACATGGGCGCTTACTGTGCAGAAATATGAAAGCTCAAAAAACATTTTCAAGGATTAGAAATTCTACATGTCCTACGTGATTCTAATATTACGGCAGACGTCCTCGCTAAGCTCGGATCAGACAGGGCAAAGGTCCCACCCGGTGTATTCATAGAGGAGTTATCAGCTCCCTCTATCAAACAACCCGGTGAGATAACCCCTGAAATCTCAGCTGAAGGCACCCAGATTTTGGTAATCACCACCTCATGGACCCAAGTTTTTATTGATTATATCAAAGAGAATAAGTTACCAGCAGATAAAAAGGAAGCTACCCGAGTTGTTCACAGAAGCAAGAACTACGTTCTAGTAGGGGACAAGCTCTACAGATGAGCCACGTCATTAGGAGTACTCCTAAAATGTATCTCATTTGAAGAGGGCAAAGAGATCCTAGATGAAATACACTCAGGTTGCTGTGGAAATCATGCCGCCTCAAGAACACTGGTCGGCAAGGCATTCTGCACTGGGTTCTACTGGCCAACTGCTTTGAAAGACGTAGAAGAACTTGTCAGAAAATACAAAGGTTGTCAAATGTTCGCAAGACAAGCTCATGTGCTAGCACACAATCTCATCTGTATCCCATCTGCTTGGCCCTTCTCCTGCTGGGGGCTGGATAAAGTAGGACCTCTCAAGAAAACAAAAGGCAGTTTCGAGTACATCTTCGTAGCAATTAACAAGTTCACCAAGTGGATTGAATACAAACCACTCGCAAAATACAGCATAGCCAAAGCAGTCGAGTTTATCTAAGACATTATGCACCGCTTCGGCATGCCCAATCGAATCATCACAGATTTGGGTTCTCCCTTCAGAGCCACAGAATTCCAAAGTTGGGCACAGGACTGCGGTTTCAGCATAGATTACGCATCAGTCGCACATCCAGAGGCCAACGGATAGGTGGAAAGGGCTAATGGACTCATACTAGCCAGATTAAAACCAAGATTGTATGAAGAACTAGTGGACTATGGATCAAAATGGATTGAAGAATTACCTAAGGTCGTATGGGGGCTACGAACTCAAATAAGCAGAGCCACCGGATACTCACATTTCTTCCTAGTTTACAGATCAGAAGCCGTACTACCTGCCGACTTGATCTAGATATCACCAAGGATAGAACAATATGACGAAGGAGAAGCAGAACACACCCGAAGATTAGAACTCGATAGTATAAAAGAAGTCAGAGTAAACGCTACCCTTCAATCAGCAAGATACCTCCAAGGATTAAGACGCCACTACAACAAGAATACCCAGCCTTGATCACTACAAGTCGAAGACCTAGTACTAAGAAGAATACAAAAAACTGACGGACGCCATAAACTACTCAGTCCATGAGAAGGTCCTTGTATTATCACAAAAGTCACCGGACCAGACACATACAAGTTGATAACTGAAGACGGAAAAGAAGTCAACAATACATGGCACATTAGCCAGCTAAGAAGATTCTACGCATGAAAACAACTCAAGGAAGAATATATATACAAGCCACAAGAGATCAATGTTCATGATCAATAAAGATGGTGCTCCTCGACAACATATGTACTATTATGACTTATCAATGTTCATGATCAATAAAGATGGTTCTTTCTCAACAACATATGTCTTATTATGGCTTACCCCAAGTTGTTTCTAATGAGCATACCGGCCGAGAGCAAAAGAGCTAAAAAGATGCTTGAGCCCGCCGATGAGGGTAGCTAATAAGCTAACACCCGAACCAAAAAGCAAAATGGCTGAAAACACGTCTGAGCATACCGGCCAAGAGCAAAAGAGCTGAAAAGATGCTTGAGCCTACCGATGAGGGTAGCTAATAAGCTAACACCCGAACCAAAAAGTAAAATGGCTAAAAACACACCTGAGCATACCGGCCGAGAGCAAAAGAGCTGAAAAGATGCTTGAGCCCGTCGATGAGGGTAGCTAATAAGCTAACACCCGAACCAAAAAGCAAAATGGCTGAAAATACACCTGAGCATACCGGCCGAGAGCAAAAGAGCTGAAAAGATGCTTGAGCCCACCAATGAGGGTAGCTAATAAGCTAACACCCGAACCAAAAAGTAAAATGGCTGAAAATACGCCTGAGCATACCGGCCGAGAGCAAAAGAGCTGAAAAGATGCTTGAGCCCACCGATGAGGGTAGCTAATAAGCTAACACCCGAACCAAAAAGCAAAATGACTGAAAATATGCCTGAGCATACCAGCCAAGAGCAAAAGAGCTGAAAAGATGCTTGAGCCCGCCGATGAGGGTAGCTAATAAGCTAACACCCAAACCAAAAAGCAAAACGACTGAAACTAAGCCTGAGCATAAATCAGAGCAATTTCAAGACAAGACCTTCCAGCTCCTTGTTCCAAATAGCAAGAGGCTTAGGGGCTACACTCAGAAGATCCCAAGAAGCGCTACATGATTTTACTCAGGAAAGCACTCAGACGACGCTTGTACCTACTCGGTAGGACCTGAAGGAACAAGACGAGGCTTCCAGAACTCAACCATGAAGTGCTCGGGGGCTTGTCGATCCTAGGATGTTTTTGTAACCAGGGAAAGGATCGGATGCTGACCACATCCTGAGTAAGCCGAAAAGAAGAAGCTGAAGATACTTGAGATTGTTGGTCCTAAGTCTTTTCAGTACTAACAAGAACACAAAGTTTGTCAAGACAACGATCTATACTGAGTTGTTTACACGGCACAAACAAAAGCCGGAAAAGCACTCGACAGATCAAGAAAGTTTGTCAAGACAATGATCTATCTAAATTGGGTTGTTTACAAGACGAAGAAATACATGCAAAGAAGACATCAATAAAAAATAAAGAATCTTCATTCAATCTTCATTCAAAAAGAAGTTTAGTGTTCTATTACAAAAACTGGAGTACAAAGGTCAATTACATCAAGCATTGTCATCAGGAGAAGAAATATCAATGTTAAGATTATCAACAATCCTCCTGGCTAAATCTTCGACCTCAGGCTCCACCTTCTCAACAGCATCCAGATATTCTTGACTCTCGGCTTCATCAGCAACCTTGGACAAAGGAAACTCTGGAGAAAGAACTTGGACCTGGGCAAGAACATTTCTGGTACACAGTTGGGCACACCTCTTCACGAACTCCTAGAAACGGGTCGGCACTTGGGGAATAAACTGAGCCCAAGATTGACCATCATTCGCTGAAGTCCGGAGAAGATCGGCTACTGACCGAAAGGATTTCCACAAAGCATTCTAGTTCTTAGTAGCTGTCGCCAACTTGCCAGTCAAGACTTTGATAGTTTTTTGGGCCTACACAAGATCCCTGTCAGCTCCATGCCTAATCAACTTAGCAAGCATGAGTTCTTCTTTAGCTCAAGTAATTACCTCCTCAGCCCTATTGTGGTTAGTACGAACAAGTGTCTTCATCTCCTCGATACCCTCCGAGAGCTTCTGCTTTTCAACTCGGAGAGCTAGACCAGGCAACAAAAAACAAGTCAGTAGAAAGGCAAATTTGAATACAAAAGGAAATGAAAAAGAACTCGCAATACTAGTGCACTCTTTGTTCATGGCCTCCTGGGCAGCTACATCCCTCTGCTTTTCTGCCTCAACCACCCGGACATGGAGAGCCTTCTCCACCTTCTGATGCGTCTGACGCTCGGTCTCCAACTCGGCCCAACAGAGGTCAAGCTCTGCCTTTAGGTTACTCACCTTAGAAGACAACTTTTTCTCGATTTCAGACAAGAAAAAGAAGCCGGTATGATCACGAGAAAAAGACTGAGCAAAAAGAGAGAGAAAAACAAGACATAAGGACAGAAGAAAGACGAACATCCAAAGAAAGAACTTCAGAAAAACTTACCTGGAGCTTTTCCCCAAAAGAAGTCACAAAGGTCGCCAAGTTTCCCCAGGCAGCCGTCAGCTCTGACAACCGATGAGTAGCATCAAATTGATGCAACACATGATCATCCAAACGCGGAGCGCCGGTACCAAGAGAGGTAGAAGGAGAAGCTGGCGCAGGCAAAAAAGGCAAAACCAGGGTCGTATCCTAGGAAGCCCCGGCTACCTCCTCAAATGGATCCACCCCCACGGCCACGGTCACCCCCATAGTTAGCAGATCCGAAGCAGTGTGATCACCAGGGGGTCCCATCTCTCTCACAGCCACCTCACCGACCGTACTTTTTGAGTCCTTTGACTTAGTACGCGGGGGCGCACCAGAGGACTGACAAGAGGGTGGCTAAGGAGTAAGAGAAGGCGAGGGTCTGCAAGATGATAAGAAAACTCAATGATAAGAATATGAGTCAAGAAAAAGAAAACAGAAGCAAAGAAGCATAACAAGGAATCACTCACCCAGCTACCCTCTTCTTTAGAAAACCAACAGAGGACCTAAGAGGGGGAACTATAGCGGCAAAAACATCACCGCCACCCTATGACAGGAGCGGCGTGGCCAGTACTAGAGCCCCAGAAGAACTCAAACCCAATGACCGCTTACTACAAGAGAACAAGACCAAAGTCAAAACAAAAAGAGGGGTTCAACAACAGGAAAACAAGAAAACAATTTATCGACGAGTAACCAGGGTAGCATCATCTTCCTCTTCTTCCTCACTCTCGACCAAGGCCACCATGGCACCAGCTGAAAAAGGATAAAAGTACTCGGCCAAAGATAAAAACAAACAACAAAAGGACAGAGCGTATTAATATGCTCACCTAAGAGCATGCTAGCTACAACTGGAGTACCTGGACGAGTACTCAACTAGCGAGACTTCTTGGCAGCAGATACAGCAGAAGAAGAACTATCCACTCACCCCCTCTTTCCGATAGTACGAGGAGCTCAAGGAACTGGACGAGGAACATACTCTACATATACATCAAGGTTTACAGATGAAACGCCAGGGAATATTGTGGTGGTTTGAAACTTACTGGTCAAGGATGCCCCAGCAAGACTATCCCTAACCTCCACATTTGTAGGGCAATCATCAAGGGGGATCGGATCAGCGAAATTACGCCCCAATTCCTATAAAAGAGTAAAACAACAAGACAAGGAAGACTAAGCAAAAAGTGGAGATAGCAAAAGAAATACAAAATGTACCCGCATAAGGAAAAACAACTCACAGTAGGAGGTGGGTTGTTAGCACTATACTCAAGGACAGCAAGCGGGACGACGCTTACTCCTTTCAGCATCTTCTGAAGACGCTTGAGCACCTCCTCGTCAGTCAACTCAAGGGCAGGGACCATACGAGAAGGGTCCTCTGCCCTAGATCACTCAAACCCAAAATTCTCCCACTCCTTCAGAGGCTGAGCACGGCTGTGAAGAAAAACTAGAGATGATACCAAAGCTGGTCAAGCCTTGCTGCTTCAGAGTACATATCCTCTCAAGAAATGGCTTGATCGCTTGGCTCTCATCCGTTGTCAGGGGATTCTTTTCCCATCGGTCATTAACTAAGGGACCAGATCCAGAATGAATGGAAAGAGGAGGAATCAAATTGGCGGCATAAAACCAGTCGGCACGCCAATCCCTCATAGAATCAACCAGGTCATAGTCAAAGAATTTGCTCTTAAGACCCAGGCGAAACTGAATCCCACAGCCACCAAGAACATTGGGGTCATCATGGTGGGGTTGTGGCTTTAGGTGAAAGAAGTAACAAAAGAGAGAAAGAGAAGGAGGAATTCCAAGGAAAGTTTCATAAAGATGAATGAAAATAGAAAGATGAAGGACATCATTGGGAGCAAGATGGTTCAGACTAATCCCAAAATAGTTGAAAAATCAGTGAAGAAAAGCAGAAGCAGGAAGGTAGAGTTCGGCACGGATAAAGGAGACGAAAAGAATAATCTCACCAGGACCTAGAGTAGGGACCCAATGCTTGCCTGGAGCTCTCCAATCAGCAATGTCCTTGCTCTGAATCAGACCATCGCTAATAAGCTCGCGAAGCTGATCTTCAGTCGTTGTCAGAGCTGGCCAAATCTTCTAAGCAGCCCTCATGGCCATAAACTCTTGATTCTCAATCACGGAAAGTGATGCCTCCTCGTCTACAATGGCTGCTTGGGACTTGCTCGCTGATTTCTTCCTATCCATATACTAGCAGGAGCAATAAAGAACTAGGAGGCAATGATGATTCGAACGGCGGCACTTAGATGACGGCAACAATGGCGGCGGTGGAAGTTTGAAGACTAGGGTTTCAAGGGAAAATTAGGGCAGTAAAGAAAAAGAAGAGGAAAGGCCCTTAAATAGATTTTACACCAGTAAAAACGCGGCCCACCAGGCCTGTTTTAACATGGCACGAGGACGCAACGGTCCATTTACTGACATAGCTAAAATGACGGATGACACAAATCCACACAATGGTATAGTTCAACGGGCAGATTTCAGACTTATCCATCCAACACCACGACGGAGTTATCATATTGCTACAAAAAGAACTCAACAACCATGAAGCAAAGAAGGGTTACCTCACAAGGAACGCAACAACCTGGTCCTTATAGAAAGAACTCAGGAATTTCAAAAACAACCGGGACATCAGGAGAATAAAGAATGACAACTCAGAAGACAAGATTCTTTCCATCATAAACGGTTTCAAAAAATAGAAGATTACACATCTTACAAGACCAAACAAACTCGGTACTACGACAAGCAAGGTAGCAAAGAGGAACCCGGACATAGCTAGGCTCTGGAACGACTATGTGTTCCAAATTGCTACTCAATAGAACAAACCGCACTCGGCTACACTGTTTTCTTCACAGGACAGACATAGTGCATCCAAGGTAGAAATCAACAGTACGGTGGGACAGCATGGAGTAGAGAAGGCCGGCAGGCATCTGTCTACCCAAGTCTGATGTGATGCTGGATATGGTGTTGATCTACACCAGACAGTCTTAGGGCAGGCGATGAGGATCAACCCAGAACTGCTAGATGAAGGAACATATTCCACATCACAAGACTCCCTCCGACTACCGCCACGTACTTCCAAGTACAATGCTGCTACGGGATTAGTCTACCTCTAATCTCTATCACAAGACTCTCTCTAGCTATGGCAAGATACACAAGAACTGCAAAATACGCCCGGAGACTGCTCTACTTCACAAACCACCATATTCATGACTACGGAGATTTTAGACCACACAACAAAATGCTCGATGAATCAAAACAGCACACAAGGAGGATATTTATAGGCCAAAGAAGCAGTGCACATGGACTGAGAGCACCAATAGAACAAACCTAACAATGGACACGGTGAAAAGACAGAATTTAATGAAAGAGGACTCAGGCGTGAAGCAGTAGTACTCAAGAATGAGCATATTCGGAAGAATATACCAACACTATGCAACTCATAAACAAATAGAATTTACTACCAACCACCACCATACAACTACATCTGACAACAGTAGACTACCAAAGAACATGCTAAGAACCTGTATCCAAATTCTTTTTGGATAAAAGAACCCAGCAAGAGGCTCGGGGGCTACACTCACTGAGTGCACTTTTTCCTTCAAAAAAGCGCACATCACTCAGAAGACTTCCTCAAGACAGCAGTTTTTCAAACAACATAAGATTCAAGACTCTCCAACTTTTTGTTCCAAATAGCAAGAGGCTCGGGGGCTACACTTAGTGAGTGCACTTTTTCCTTCAAAAAAAGCGCACATCACTCAGAAGAGTTCTTCAAGACAGACCACTTCAAGTCCACACGACAAAAAGAACTCGGACAACGCTATATTCGAGCTCTTTTTGATAAAGAACAAGGGTATATGCTCAAGAGTCCTTCGACGAAGAATCAGAGCAATTTCAAGAGAAGACCCTCTAGCTCCTTGTGCCAAACAGCAAGAGGCTCGGGGGCTACACCCAAATGGGAGTACTTTTTTCTTTAAAAAGGTATACACCACGCAAAGACCTCACGAAGCGCTACATGGTTTCGCTTAAGAAAGCACTCGGACGACGCTTGTTCTTACTCGACAAGACCTGAAGGAACAAGACGAGGCTTCCAGAGCTCAACCATGAAGTGCTCAGGGGCTTGTCGGTGCGGGACCCATGGGATACCCCGCAAGGAAGGGAGAAGATCTAGTCTAACTAGGATTCTTCCCTTGTAATCTTAGTAATAGTAGTATTCTATAAACCTACTAGGAACTCTCATTGTAAACCGACTAGGATTCTGACCCCTGAGTATACAAGGGAGGATAGGGTTCCTAAAGACATGACTTTTACAACAGAACACTTCACAATCAATCCAACGCAAAGGCTAACGCCGACTGGACGTAGGGCTATTACTCAATCAAAGATCGAGGGTCCAAACTAGGATAAATCGACTGTCTCTTGCATTTACCGTCGAGTTCTGCATACGCTGAAGTCCAAACAAACTACCCTAGGTACCCTCGTGGTAGGCTATCAGTGGTAAAACATCGACAGCAAGCTCGACGCTAGCCAGCGCATGCTCTTAGAATGCTCCAGTAGGGACGCGTCAGTCCACCAGGAACCACAAGGAAGTAGGCAGCACACTGCGATCCTAGTGCGTCAGCGTATCGGCCGCAACCGTGATGCACACAACACCCTTGACACCCATAGATGTGCCTACGATGACCCAAGAGAGGGAGCCAAACACAACTATCACTCTCATCATGGCGGACGCTACGATAGCGGTGAGGACCGAAGCCCGAGCCCTAGCCTACCGGGGCCTCAGGCCTTCAGCCGACACATCCTCAACGCTGCCTTTCCGCAAAGGTACCAGCCACCAACCAACATCCCAAAGTACTCTGACAAGACAAACCCTGGACTGTGGCTCGAGGGTTATCGGCTTCCCTGCAAAGCCGGTGGTGTGGATAATGATGATTTCATTATCTGCAACATTCCACTGTTCTTAGCCGATTTGGCACGAACATGGTTGGAACACCAGCCGTCCAACAGGATCTAGAGTTGGACAGACCTAAAGGAGATCTTCGTGGGGAACTTCCAGGTCACATACAAGCGCCATAGGAACCTATGGGACCTTAAAAAACTACCGATAGAAAGCTGGTGAGACCCACTGTGGGTACATCCGATGTTTCTTTGAGTAGTGCAACGAGCTACTTAACGTCACCGATGCCGATGTTATAGGGGCTTTCTTGTCTGGGACCAGCTACGAGTCTCTAGTTCACAAGCTAGGATGCAAGGGCCTATGAACCACCAAGGAACTCCTTGACATCGCCACCAGCCATGCCTCGGGCGAAGAAGCGGTCGGAGCAATCTTTGATTGCCTCGATGGCAAGGTGAGGCGAGATGAGGACACTGGTGAAGGCACATCCAATCGTTCCACCAAAAAGAAGAACAAAAAGCAATGGCGTGAGGGCTCGCTCATGGCCACCGCTGACCGCTGGGGTGGTCAGAAGCCCACGGGGGGCACTCCGAACCATTTCGAAAAACTGCTCGAGGGGCCATGCCTAAACCATGCCTTCCTAATCAAGCATCTGTACAAGGACTGTAGCCTGATAAGGCAGTTCTTGTTTGGAGGCTCCAATAAAGGGGAGCATGAAAAGGACCCTGACCCCACCGCAGACAACGCCGAGAAGAAAGATGGTAGCTTTCCAACATCAGATGGCTGCCTCATGATCTTCTGAGGATTGGAAGCCTATGACTCCAAGCGCCGCCAGAAGACCACGCGTCGTGAGGTCTATATGACCGAACCAGCCACACCTGCCTTCCTTCGGTGGTCAGAGTCCGCTATAACCTTTGATCAGACCGACCACCTAAAGAACGTCCTGTAGCCAGGGAGGTACCCGCTCGTGGTCGACCCAATCATCGGCATGAAGCGGCTCACCAAAGTACTGATGGATGAAGGCAGCAGCCTCAACATCATGTATGCTGGGACACTCAATGCTATGGGCGTTGACTGAGCGCGCATCTAGCCAATCGGAGTGCTCTTTCATGGCATTGTGCCTGGAAAGCAGGCCTACCACTCGGGCAGATAGATCTGTCCGTCACCTTCGAGGGCCTATCCAACTATAGGACGGAGACCCTCACTTTTGAAGTGGTTGGGTTCCATGTAACTTACCACGCCATCCTAGGATGACCATGCTACGCAAAGTTTATGGCTGTCCCCAACTACACCTACCGCTCGGGCAGATAGATCTACCCGTCACCTTCGAGGGCCTGTCCAACTATAGGACGGAGACCCTCACTTTTGAAGTGGTTGGGTTCCACGTAACTTACCACGCCATCCTAGGATGACCATGCAACACGAAGTTCATGGCCGTCCCCAACTACACCTACCTTAAGCTAAAGATGCCGGGCCTAGGCAGGGTCATCACCATCAGCACCTCCTTTCAGCGCGCCTACAAATGCGAAATCGAGTGTTGTGGTCATGCCGCAGCGATCGTAGCCTCTGAAGAGCTCGTGGACAGAAAAAAGAGGTCACTGAAGAAGCGCTCGACCCCAAAAGGTCGACCAGGTCCTTTGAGACAGCGGAAGGCTCTAAGGAAGTCCTCATAGACACTAGGAGTACCGAGGGTAAAATGGTGCACATTGGGACCACGCTCTCCTTCGAATAGGAAAGCATGCTCGTCGGCTTCCTCCACGCCAACAGAGACATCTTTGCATGGAAATCCTTGGACATGCTAGGCATTCCGAGGGAAGTCGCCAAGCACACCTTGAAGATCATCCTAGGCTCCAAGCCAGTGAAACAATGCCTACGTCGCTTCGACGAGGGGAAACATAGGACCATTGGCAAGGAGATCGCAAAGCTTTTGATGGTCGGATTCATCAAGGAAGTATACCACCCCGAGTGGTTAGCTAATCCTGTTGTTGTACGAAAGAAGAATGGGAAATGGAGGTGTGTGTTGACTATACGGGTCTCAACAAAGCGTGCCCAAAAGATCCGTTTCCTTTGCCGCGCATAGACCAAATAGTTGACTCTACCTCGGGGTGTGAAACCCTCTGCTTCCTTGATGCGTACTCTGGGCACCATCAGATCATGATGAAAGAGTCTAACCAGCTCACGATATCTTTTATCACCCCCTTCGGATCGTTCTGCTATGTCTCAATGCCATTCGGTCTGAAGAACGCTGGGGCTACATACCAGCATTGTATGCTCAAGTGTTTCGGGGACCTCATTAGGTGGACTGTTGAGTCCTATGTTGATGACATCGTGGTCAAATCTAAATGGGCAGACCATCTCATTGCCGATGTTGAGCAGACCTTTTCAAAACTCCTAGCGAACGACATCAAACTCAATCCCAAGAAGTGCGTTTTTGGGGTCCCGAGGGGCATGCTGCTTGGTTTCATCGTTTCTGAGCGTGGCATCGAGGCCAACCCAGAAAATATCTCAGCTACCACAAGGATCGGTCTGATTCAGAATATGAAGGAGGTGCAGTGAGTTATAGGGTGCCTCGCCACACTCAGCTGCTTCATCTCATGCCTCGACGAACGAGGTCTCCCCCTCTATTGACTTCTAAAGAAGGTCGATCACTTCGAATGGACATCCGAGGCCCATGAAGCACTTGACATGGTTAAATAGCTCCTAACAAAGGCCCCAATCCTAGTTCCTCCCACCAAGGGAGAACCCCTTCTGCTCTGCATCACGGCCACCACACAAGTAGTCAGCGCCACGCTAGTAGTGGAGCGGGAAGAAGAGGGGCACGCCCTCAAAGTATAGCACCCTACGTACTTCATCAGTGATGTCCTATCTGACTCGAAGGCCCATTACTCCCAAATCCAGAAGCTTCTATACGCTGTCCTCATCACCAGGAGAAAGCTACGCCACTACTTTGAGTCACATCTAGTGATGGTCGTGACTTCCTTCCCCCTTGGTGAGGTTGTCCAAAACCAGGATGCCACGGGAAGAATCGAGAAATGGGCGCTCAAGCTGATGGGTTAGGGCATTGCGTATGCCTCTCGGGCAGCCCTCAAGTCCTAGGTGTTGGCTAACTTCATCGCGGAATGGACTGAGATCCAAATGCAACCAGCGGTCATCGATCAAGAGTACTGGACAATGTACTTTGATGGATCGCTTATGAAGAAGGGCACCGACGTGGGGCTGGTCTTCGTATCGCCCCTTGGGATATGCATGAGGTACATGGTCCATCTCCATTTCCCCTCCTCCAACAACATAGTCGAATACAAGGCACTCATCAATGGCCTACGCGTTGTCGTTGAATTAGGCATCCGACGCCTCGACATTCGAGGGGAATCCTAGCTGGTCGTCGACCAAGTCATAAAGGAGTCAAGTCACCACGATGCCAAGATGACCGCGTACTGCCAAGAAGTCCACCGGTTGGAGGATAAGTTTGATTGCCTCGAACTCAATCACATCCTAAGGCGTCTCAACGAGGTAGCTAACGCGCTTATGAAAGTTGCATCCGGTCGAGAACTGGTGCCAACGGGCATCTTCACCAGCGACTAGCACAAGCCCTTGATTCGCTACGAGGAGTCAGAACAGGGCGGTGATGGTCCATCCAATCCCAGCCCAAGGGCTGAACAACCATCAGCTACATCCGGCTCCAAAGTCATGGGGCACAAAGAAGATCCAGCGACCAAGCCTGACCCTCTAGTCGACTAGAGAATGCTCTACCTTGACTACCTCCTCCATGACACACTGCCGACAGATAGTACGGAGGCCCGACAGCTCGTATGTCGTGCCAAGTCTTTTGTTCTTATGGAGGGCGAACTCTACAAGCGAGGCCACACCGAGATCCTGCAACGCTTCATCCCCTTCGAATAGGGGAAGCATTTACTAAACGATATCCACGGTGGGGTCTATGGTCACCATGTTGCGCCCAGAACCCTGGTCGAAAATGCTTTTCGATAGGGCTTCTACTGGTCTACTATGGTAGCCAATGCCGAGCAAATCGTATGCACCTACGAAGGATGCCAGTACTACGCTCGGCAGACTCACTACTGGCCCAAGCACTCTAGATGATCCCCATCACCTAGCCATTCATGGTCTAGGGACTCGATCTAGTTGGATCACTCAAAAAGGCGTCCGAGGGCTACACTCACTTGCTTGTCACCACTGACAAGTTTACAAAATGGATAGAAGCTCGGCCGATCTCCATGATCAAATCTGAGCAGGTCGTGTTGTTCTTCTTCGACATCGTCCATCGCTTCGGAGTTTCGAACTCCATCATCATGGACAATGGCACACAGTTCACTACAAAGAAGTTCCTCTAATTTTGTGATGAACATCACATCCGTGTCGATTGGGCCTCCGTCGCACACCCCCGAACAAATGGGTAGGTGGAATGCGCGAATGGCATGGTCCTACAAGGCTTCAAACCTAGGATCTTTAACCGGTTCAACAAATTTAGTGCACGCTGGGTCACTGAAGTTCCTTTGGTACTCTAGAGTCGAAGGACAACCCCTAGTCGAACCACCGGCTACATGCCCTTCTTCATGGTCGATGGTTCTAAGGTTGTCCTCCTAACCAACCTCGACTATGGAGCACCAATGATCAAGGCATACGATGACCAGGGAGCCAAGGCATCCCACAAGGATGCCATGGACCAGCTAGACGAAGCTCGTAATGTCTCCCTCCTCCACTCGGCCAAGTACCAGCAGGCGTTGCGACGGTACCACAGCCGACGAGTACGGGGTCAGGCCTTTGACATCGGGGACCTAGTCCTCTGCCTTGTACAGAGCAACAAGGACCGCCACAAGCTCTCCCCACCGTGGGAGGGACCATACATCATCGTGGAGGTACTCTACCCAGGCGCCTACAAGTTGAAAACCATCGACAGCAAGGTCTTCACCAACGCCTGGAACATCAAGCAGCTACGTCACTTTTACCCCTAATAAATGCACACTTTTTACTTATCAGTTTCGTTATCAAAACTCCCTGATCCTTCATGGCATCCAATCCCAAGCAAACAGCAGGGGGTCAGGCCTCACTCGGGGGCTAATATAAGTACATTTATCCTACAAAAATTCTTTATGCCTCCCTCTGTATGTTAAGTCCTAGGAGTTGGGTTTTTGAGAACAAGCTCTGAGTAAAACTGGGCAGACTGCGAGAAACCTACGCCTCAGCGGCTATGGTGCCTTTGCTCACTAGCGTAATCAGAGCTAGCTCACCCGCACTCCGAGCTTTTATGACCTTAACTATGGGAAGGGTCAGAATGCACTAAAACCTCTTTTACAAAAAGAGGGAGAAGAGCTAAAAAGTCGTTTGCTATAACGAAGAGCTCATCCGTTTTGCACAAATTCGACTGCTGGTTTATCTACCTAACTAAATTCGTGCGCGGGATGTTCTCATCCTCTATTTTCGTAGGGAAATCTTGTCTCCATAGGTAACACAAGTCGATCAGACGGCTTGACCACTAACGAGCAGGATCATGCTCCTATCAGAGGGAGGCTTTCCAAACCCACCACAGTTACCATCATGGTAAAACCGGTGCCCAGGTTGATCGGATGGCTCAAGACCGCTGTTGAAAGATAAGCATTTTTTCTTGCTTACTTTATGTATTAATTTCATTATCGAGCTTTCAGCCCCAGCGACGGTAGAGGGTCAGGAATTACTCGGGGGCTGGCGAGGGTGTCTATCTACTGAACATTCTCTTTGCCCGGCCCCTCCTTACATTTAAAAAACTAGAGGCACATTGTGTGGGCGCAAACCTTGAGTAGGCTTGGTCAGACCATTAGGACCCTATGCCCCAGCAGCTACGGCATTTTAGTCCACCAGCGCGATCAGAGTCCTTGTCTTCGTACTCCGAACCTTAACCTTCATCTTCCCGGGAAGGACTTGGAGGGGCCTACCTACAGAATCTCCATCAAGGAGAGGCTGTTAGGTCGCCCAAAGCGATCAAATGGCTTGGGCCATTATCGAATGACAGATACGAAGGAAAGGGAGTCTCATGCAGTTTACGCCAGTCGTTGGACCCGAACCCCGCATGGACACATCTGTTAAAGAGCTCATAGAACTCATCACTCGTATCATCAAGGTAACATTATCGACCCCTATTTTTTCTTAAACTATGATCAATTATACATTCGTCCACTCAATCATCTCATACATGTGATTGTTGCATCACAATGCTTCGCGTGGCATCACGAAGTAGTAGTCGTCTCATTCAATATTGACGGTGATCAACCGAGGTTCAAAGGCTGGCCCGCGAAGGGCTCGAGGCCGCCTCGTGTCAAACAGAGCCAGGGGAGAAAAACCGAGATGAGCCCCAATGGCCTTGCCCTACCCTGCTCAGGAGTGGACAGGGACATCTCGACCACTGGTCGTCTCCAACCACCGCCACAACACCCGAGGACCCTTCAGTTGTGTCTTCCTCTATCCAGCCCAAGTCAGGCGCCATCACCTGGGCCACCGGTGGCGTGGATCGTGCCGCATCCTCAGGCACCACCACCGCTACATCCGGCTAAGCCTAGCTCATCACGGTCGCTGCCGCCTCCATCTACGTCGGAGGGGCCTCAACTGGCAGCGTCACGCCCATAGCGATCAGTGCCACGAGTGCGAGCGGTAGCTCTGTCTGCTCCAACGTCGGTAGTGGAATCGCTTCCATCGCTAGTTGCTCGGCGACCTCCTAGGGCATTCCCTCAGCCCTGATGATCTTTTGTCTCACCGAGGGCACGGGAACCACCATGGGCTAGGACACCGTCTCCGCTCCCGCCCGAAGCAAGAGCGACATCAAGCGACGGCCAACGTCTCACCTGGATGGTGACACTCTTCTTAGGCGCCAGCACCAAAGAGTGGCCCTGTCTCAGGACGCTACAAGAAATAGAAGGCGTGAGTCACGCTGAAAATGGAGAAAAATAGAGAAAAATAGAGAAGTCAATGACTTACATCGAAGCCGTTGGGCACAGGATATGTTTGGGGGATGAAACCTTAGGTCCTTGCTCTGCCTCCTTAGGACAAGGCCATTTGGAGCCCATCCCCTACTCCTGGGATGAGGGGCTCGCCTCCCTTGCACTCAGGGGCATGGCGGCGGAGCCATCCCCTTCCCTCAGCACCTTGGGCATGGCGGTAGATCCGCCTGCCCCCGCTAGCACCTCGAGCACGGCGTCAGATCCACCTGCCCCTGCTAACTCTTAAGGAACTACAGTGGGGCCGCTCCCCTCCGCTGACACCTCAGGCGCGGTGGCTGATCCCCTACTTATTCTGAGGATGGGATGATGGTTCGGCCCGCCTCCACCATCCTCACGGACTCACTTTCTCTCACATGAAACGGGAAGGGTCCCTGCATGGACAAGTGGATACCTATCAATGTATCCTCGCCCTTTAGGTCATCCCACTCGGTGTCGGCATCTACCCTTCTTCGTCTTCTTCCTCATCGTCATCGTCATCATTATCGGTCTCCTCCCCATGCTCCCGCGCGCGCAACTTCTGCTACTTCTTCCTCCTCTCGTTCTCCTTCGCCTTCCGATGTCACTCGGCCGTAGCGCTGTTGGCCGCCGCCATTGCCGAATCCTTCGGTAGCGGAGTTGGAAGATTCGTAAGGACGAGCTTCTTCGGCTGGTCCTCCTATCTCAATATCAGTGACAAGAGGTTGGGAATTCAATTAAAATGGAGGCACAAGGAAAAAAAACTTATGAAAACAATGTATCCCGGTTCTGGCCACATTGAGGATGCCCCGACACCGGATATACAAAGTTAAGGATAGCACCGACATCGTCCCGCAAAGGCTCCATCGCCTCCTTGATACGTTGTGCCACTTTGGAGGTGGAGAGTGCTCCCTCTTCGAGCGTTGTCCCATTGAGTGATGCCCCAAGCGCCATCATGTGCAGGGGAAGCACGTACCTCATCAGCGGTGCCACCCTCCGCGTGTGATAGGTGCCGATGATCCCCGACCCCTTCACGCCCCTCTCCTTCAGAATTCGGACAACGATGAGATGGTCTTAGATCTTCTTCTTGTCTTTCTCTGGGACTCCCCACCTCCTCCACAGTTCTGGGACCTCTTTGATGAGGCGCCTAGTGAACTCTGGCAAGGGGGCGGCTACGTCATTCTTGATGCAGAACCAATGCGAATGCCACCCCATGTTGGAGGTCAGCAGACGCATCGGTGGATACTCATTGACGCGGTTGTTGCGAAGACGGATGCAGGCACATCTCATCAGCACGCTCAGCTTCTGCTTCTTCTCTCACTTCTTTAGGAGGGTAACGGCGAAGAAGTACCGCCATAGGTCAAAGTATTGACTAATCCCCAGGAACCCCTCACAAAGGGCGACAAATGCCGCAATGTGCTGGATTCCATTAGGATTAAGGTGCTACAACTCCACCTTGTAGTAATGCAGCAACCCCCGAAGGAACTTGTGGGTAGGGGTGGCGAATCCCCGCTCATGGAAGTGAGCGAAGGACACAACATAGCCTTCGAGCGGTGACGATGCGTCCTCATCGTCGGGTAGCTGCCACTCCTCGATGGCAGTCCGCGTGCAAAGAAGGCTGCGATGAACGAGGCCCTCCAGGCGCTAGAGGGTGATATCAGATCTGCACCATGGCTCAATTGAATGATTGGGGTGGGTGGATGCGAACTTGATGGTGGCTGAGATACAGATGTAGGGAGATTGGGCGATTGGCGGTGGAGGTTGCAGATGCAAAGGAAAGGAGGCAAAGTACGAAACCCTGGGGGCGAACCCCTTGGTTTTATAGGGGCGATGGATGCGAGGAAGGCAATCGTCCACCAAGATCTCCACGCCTGCCATGATCCATCACCACATCACGATCACGAGATATGCACCTACAATCCCTATCCTTTCCCTCCGAAGACGCGCTAGATGTTTCGCCTCCCCGGGCAGACCAGGACTCTTTACTAGCAAAAAGATATAGGTCAAAAAGCATTCCTCCGGCCCGACTGGGCCCAGGAGTTTGAGAGCTGGCCCATCAATGGTTTCGATGACCGTCCGAAGGCACCCTTACAACAAAGGATGGACCCATGATCAGCCAAAACTCAGGCACACAAGCTTAACGGGAGTCTCGGCCCATGATCGAGTGTCAGTCGGGCTGACCCGGGATGGATCCCTGCGAACAGGATGCCAGGATCCTAATTGAGCTATCCGACTAAACAACCACCAAACCTCACGACCATACCCGCGAAGGGTCAGGCCTTGGTGAAGAAAAAATCACCATCTTAGGGGCACACCGGGGACAACAATAGAGGGCTAGGGCTCTCAAAACCCTCTCATTTGGAAAACCCTCTGAAGGAGTATCCTACTCCTCCGTAGACTCGGGGGCTACACCCACCAGGTGCGCTCGCGCGTACCCGCTGGCAAGTCACAAAATTCCCCAGGCGATTCTACTTGAATCTCCTAGGGGCTTAGGGGCTACTGTCGGGGACCAATATTAGGGTACCCAAAGAGAAGGAGCTAATGGCCATCGAACGTTGATTCATCTGTGCAATCAAGAGCATGACTACACCGCTTGCCAGGACACTCCTCATCTATCCACCGAGACCATGGGCCCCGTCTCGCCCAACCCCCGGGGGCGGGCTCCGCCTCGCCCAACATCTAAGGGCAGACTCTGCCTCGCTCGACCCCCAGGGGTAGGCTCTGCCTCGCACGACGTCTGGGAGCAGACTCCACCTCACCCAATGTCCGGGGGCAGACTCCACCTTGCCCAATGTCCAGGGGTTGGGTCCTCCTCGCCCGATGTCTAGGAGCAGACTTCGCCTCGCCCGATGTCCGGGGCCAGACTCCGCCTCGCTCGACGTCTGGGGGCTGGCTCTGCCTCGCCCAATGTCTGGGAGCAGACTCTGCCATGCCCGATGTCTGGGGGCTGGCTCCGCCTCGCCTAACGTCTGGGAGAAGACTCTGCCTTGCCAGACACCCGGGGGCTAGCTTCGCCTCGCCCGAGGTCCGGGGGTAGACTCCGCCTTGTCCAACGCTCGGGGGTTGGCTCCGCCTCGCCCGACATCTAGGAGTAGACTCCGCCTCGCCCGACGTTTGGGGGCAAACTCCACCTCGCCTGATGTCCAGGGGCTGGCTCTGCCTCGCCCAACATCCGAGGGTAGACTCCACCTCGTCCGACATCCGGGGGCTGGCTCTGCCTCTCCCGACGTCTGGGGGTAGACTCTGCCTCGCCCGACATCCAGGGGCAGACTTCGCCTCGCCCGACGTCCAGGGGCTGGCTCCGCCTCGCCCGCCGTCCGAGGGCAGACTCCGCCTCACCCGACATCTGGAGGCTGGCTCCGCCTCGCCCGACGTCTGGAGGCTGGCTCCGCCTCGCTCGATGTCTGCGCGCTGCTCCTTCATAACTACGCACACAGATAAGGCAGGACACTCAAGTCAACCGCAATACCGAGGACCATACCTTGCACGCCTGTAGGAAAGTACTGACAGGATATGACAAGATGGGCGCTTTAAGGTCCTTCCGGGCATGTTAGAGCCCGAACAGTGTTGTGGGCGCCGATATTTGTTTTACAATGTTGTGGGCGCCGCCATTGGCCCTCGGGCGTGGATCTTGATGGAACTATACAACAACCACTACGGTCCAAGAGGAGACTCGCGTCCTCTACAGTGACGGATGTGCAGTCACTGCGCCGTCCGTTCCCCATAGGATTGCGGATCGACACCTCGGTTCGTCGCGTCGCCCGCCAGGGCGGGATGGGATGTGACCACTTGCTGATCAAGCCAGAGCGTGGCATCATCAACGGACAGACGCTCAGCATGGAGCTAAC
The DNA here is from genome assembly GCF_019320115.1 of Miscanthus floridulus. Lineage (NCBI taxonomy): Eukaryota > Viridiplantae > Streptophyta > Magnoliopsida > Poales > Poaceae > Miscanthus > Miscanthus floridulus. The sequence continues at coordinate 37,800,560 of NC_089587.1, forward strand.
CTTGGCACCGTCTGCTGTGTCAGCAGGGTTGGCGCAGCCACGAACTGGACGTAGGGACATTCTACCCGAACCAGTATAAACCTTGTGTCTTTTAGCACACCATCCGGGTCCAACGCGCAATAATACAAATTTACTTGTTGGTGTTTACTCAAAACACCGACACCAAGCTTTAAAATTTTTGATACCCTTCATTGTTTGATATTATTCATGGAAAACATGCAACAGTATCAAAGGTGCTTAGTTCAAGTCCTCTTAGTGTCTACTTCAGGAGATCTTTAGTAGAAAATAAGCTGCTAACTGATTGGCATAATATATATTGTTTCTGGTGTGGTTTTTATTAATCTCAATGAGGGTTTATATCCTTTTATGTAAAATCTTCACAAAGATGGTATTTTGACTTCTTTCATAGTCAATTCTATGTATAAATATCTTGTCAATAACTGAGTTAAGGTTACATAAAAATTTTAGCGTATGAAAACAACTCTTAAAATATTTTTATGTGGTATTTTAAAATAGGGGTCATCCTTAACAAAGATAGTTTAGCTAGAAAAAATTAAAATGATAGTAAAGTATGATGCTTTGGTAGTAAATCAGAAATTCACCAACACCTTTTTTATGTTATTATTGTTAAAATTTATATGGTCTAGTTTCCTAAACCTGTATGCATAAATTTTAATAAATCTCAAAGGGCCCAATATCTATTTTTCCTAATGGGCTTTAATGTTTAATCCCATGAGTAGAGGAGAAACGTGCAACATCAATTAGTATCGTATTGCTAGTTGATGAGGAGGTAGGGAGTTTTCTTCCCTATATAAATGTATCAACTCTCCTGGATAAAATTACAATAGAACTAAAATTGGAAGTTTCTAGTTTTGAAAAATCCTAAGGTAGTCAATTGGTGTTTTCCTTCTGTGACTACTACGACGCCATTGTAGCCTCTCCATCCTGACTGGCGGCGAAGACGATTGCCGGCGTGCAACAACAATCGTCTTCGCTGCCATCAGACTCGTCGCATCTTCAACAGGAACGATCCTCCACCACTCATAGGTGACTTCGTACCACCATCAGCAACATCTTCACCACGTCTCCCTTTGCACCCGAAAGGTACCCACCCCGTGATCTCTGTTCATGATGTTTAATCTGATTAGTGTACGAGCTATGCTTACACTAGTATTTATGTTCATGTTGTTTAATCTGACTAGTATACGAGCTATGCTTACACTATTATTTACGTTCATGATGTTTAATCTGACTAGGAAACAAGCTATGTTTATACTAGTATCTGAGATTGCTATGATTTATGTTCTGGTTTTAATCTAAAAATTGTCTACTTTCTCAACAATTATGCCAAATCTTTTTGAGTGTTGTTATTCCAAATCTTTTCTACCGTGATGTGTAGTTTGTATTAGACATTCGACCTTCAGAGTTCAAATTATTTGTTTATTTTTGGTCAAAGGACATAATTTTATATCTTTGTTTTTTTAATAAGCTGACAAACACAGCATACATTAATCCAACACAGCTTTCTTGTGTTTTTCTTTCTCAGTACATCATCATAAACATGAACCAATTCTCAAGAGGTGTTACGAAACCAGTTGTGGCGGCGGCCATTAGATACTACGAAACCAGTTGTGGCGGCGGCCATTAGATACTCTAGCTAGTAGTGTTCTTTTTCTTGCAAATTCATGAATTTTGCTGCTGACTTAATTAAAGTGGTTTAGCTGATAACAGGCACACTTACATGGCCAATACAGGATCAAGAAGAAACATACTCCCTCTGTACTCGTATTAGAGGTCGTTTAGGACATGATTGTGCATACCAAGGAGTGATTAATTAGTGCGTATTTTTCCCTGCCTGCCCCTATTAAATAGGGTTGCGGGTGCATTCTATACGAGAAAACTTCCCAACTCATATGGCTAGCGCATCGAGGCTTGGCTCTGGCCAGCCGAGTTTGACTCCTGGCCGCCGCACTTTTTTTTTTTTTTTTTGCTGTCGTCTTCATTTTGCATGGCATAGTTTTTGCCATGCATGGCGCGCGCTCAGATTCGATTTTTTCGGCCTGGACTGCATGGCGCACGTTTTCCAAATTATTTGCCGTGGTGCTCGTTTTCCAAATTATTTGCCGTGGCGCTCGTACCATGGCGCGTTGTCCAGCGTCTGCTTGACGGAGTTCATCACCTCAACGTTGTCCAGCGCCTGCTCGACGGTGTCCAGCATCTCGACGGAGTCTAGGGCCTCGACGGAGTCCAGCGCCTCCTCCATGGCGCGAGCGAGCTTCATGGCGCCGGCGGCGAGCGTGTGCTGCGGGAGACGAACTGGCGGCGAGCGCGTGCTGCGGGAGGCGAGCGTGCGCGTGATGAAGAGCCTTGGCACGAGCGAGCGTGCACAAAACAAAGAGCCGTGATTAATTCATTGTCGAGCCATGCTAGCGGCAGGCGTGCGGGAACGAAGCGTCAGGGGCTAACACGTCCATCTGGTGCCCCATGCAGCTCGACCAGAACGATCTCTAATACGAGTATGGAGGGAGTACAGGTACACACATATAGCATTAGCAATGTCACACATCCTTTTATGTCTAATAACTGGAACAATAAGCTCTATGCAGTGAAGTACTGTCTCAAACAGTTTCACAGCCATCAGCATTGAGAGCTCTGTATCCATGTTTAGTACGGCGTATTCTCAGTAAGGAACGATGGACTCCATGAGCTCCTGGAGTGGAGCCAGCTCTTTTTGTCAATCACGCCAAACTCATTTGTAAACAGAATGAAGTGCTTGAAACAGGTATTGAGATGGTCCTCCTCTTTAAGGCTAACAATCGTCTGGAAATGAGAATGGTAGATGTGGGCGTATACACAAAACAAGCACTTGAATATTGTCTTCGCTACTTCCTTGAAGTTTGGCGGGAATGGCGTGCCAAGTTTTTTTTAGTAAGGTACCGTTTAGTTTCCTTCCATTTTACAAAAATTTTCAAGATTCTCCGTCACAACGAATCTTTGGACGCATGCACGAAGCATTAAATATAAATAAAAAATAAAACTAATTACACAGTTTAGATGAAATTCACGAGACGAATCTTCTAAGCCTAATTAGACTACAATTGGACACTAATTGCCAAATAACAATGAAAGTACTACAGTATCATTCCGCGAAAATTTTCGCAAACTAAACCAGGCCTAAATATGATGGATTCATCATCAAGCTGGCCTTCGATCCAATCCATCAGATACTCCACATATCTGTACATCATCAGCCCATGTGTACTCATACTTTGGGCCAGCTGTCATTGTCGGGCGGCTCTCAGGCGTGCAGAATTCCGTGAGTATTCACAGCAAGCCATTCATTGATATCCTCTCCAGGAGGCAACCTCACAGCTAGGGATAAAACGGATTGGATACGATATCACTAATATTATATTTGTTTTTATATTTTTGATTGCATTCAAATTCGAATACGGAGAGTGTCAGCCATGCCGAATAGGATACGATTAGATGTGGACATCATAAACATGTGATTTGAGTATTCAGATACGGTATCAGATGTTGAATATTCGGACTCGAATACAATTAGATCTAAACTCCTGTAAACAGATTCGGACTCAAATACGATCAGAAAATATCCGTACCATTTTCATCCCTCCTCATCCCAGCTTTCCACTGCCGAGAGTGGCATCTATGTGCTTTCGGAGCTGCGCTCCCTTGCTGCCTGATGGAGCGCTCTTCTTGGGCGGAATGTCTTCTGGTTCCGTCCAAGCCCAAAGAGCCTCATCCCTCCTCGCCAGATCTTTGTTAATCACAGGAGCTGAGTTTATTAGGCAATTTTGTGTCTTATAATGGCCAAACAAAATTTGTTAACAATGTTATATAGAAGGGGGACACTAGCTTTGATTCTAGCCAATACTGTTTGGCAGAGCTACACGTACCTCCATATAAAAAAAACAGCTCTACTCTTACGGTATGTTCACTCGTTGGTTTCAACCAGCCCAAACCAGTCAGCCAATAGTATTTTTCTCTCACAATAAACCAGCACCAGCCAGCCTAAACCTGCCCAGAAACCAACCAGCGAACAGAAAGATGCTCTAAAAACGCTGATTTTGAAACTCCTCGTGGAGTCGATGAAAATTACCCACCAGTACCACGCTGGGAGCATTGATCTAGCATAGATCCACGCTGGAGTTGCTCTCTGTTTTCTCAAAGCTAGAGCTCTCAAACAAGCCTTTAGTTAATTTTGGTGTGCCGATTTTTAGTAACAAAGTAACACAATTCTATGTATTCAATGGATGATTTTTAAATGTCAACTATTTTTTGTTTGTTTGAGTTAAATTTTTGTGGATTGATGCTTCTTTCGTAAAGATTGAAGCTAGAAGTTTTCCATTATCTAAAAAACAAACCCAACAATCAACTTACTTCAATAAAAAGATAATAACACAACTACACAAGATTGCTTCTGTCAACGCTAGCCGCGTGCAATTCAAGTTAAAAGCAAAAAAAGCAAGCTCAGGACTTCATGAGATCAACAAACGAACATACATACATCATTAAGCGTTCAGCGATAGCCTTCGGAAACCAGATGAAATACCAGCACTGCAATGTATATGGTAGGTATCCAACTTGCACAACTGCGTGCTCCACAAATTAGCTGACTCTGATAAACATAACTTACCATTATATATATAGTTAGAAGAGAGAACATATGCACACACTGATTTACTGAGATTGACAACATTGTTCTACCATCAGTCCACCTTTATGAAGCCAGAAGGGACGAAGCCACAAGCGAACCACCCCTATTGGGTGGGTGGCTATGAAGGCCCCATCATCCTCTTCTTCTCTTATGATGATGAAAACTATTCATAATTACTATACCTAACTTCGCATTCAAGGAAGTTCCTTTTTTGAAAGAAAGGCGAAAATGAGAAAAGATAGATAGTTGATAGATTCTAGCTAGGACTCTATCATCCCCAAGTATACTGATTGACGATTGATTGATTCACGGTGTTTCAACCATGGGGATGTCCATCGGTGATCAGCAGTGGCCATTGAGCTCCTTGAGATGGTTTCACTTGGAACAGGGCAGCCAGAGGGAGCAACCGGCCGGCACCATCCCCATGCTGATCACATCAGTGAGCAGCTGTTGGGGTTCTCGTCGCTGAAGATGTTGTAATTGTCGGCATGCGAGTGCGGGGGCATTGGGTACCCCATCGGGTAATGCATCGGTGGCCGGCCATAGCCGTAGCCCATCGCCGGGTAACCTGCTCCGCCGTTCCCATGCTGCAGCATCATCTGCTGCTGCTGCTGCATCAGGGCCATGTACTGCTGCTGCTGTTGGTGCTGCTGCTGCTGCATCAGGGCCATGTACTGCTGCTGCGCCATAGGGTTCCCGGCTGCCGCGGCGGCCTGAAGCATCTCAGCCCCAGAATGCATGCCGCCAGCACCGCCGCCGTTGCCACTTCCCTGGTAGAACCCCAGGCCCGGCATGCCGCCGCCGCCGCCGCCCTGCTCCATGATACCACCCATGTGCGGGTGGCCCTTCGGCATGCCCATAGGTCCGCCGCCCATCTGGGCGGTGCCGGGGAAGCCGGCACCGGCACCACCCAGCATGTTAGGCCTCATCATACCCTGCTGAGGCAGCATGCCGCCCATCGGGCCACCGACACCGACGCCGCCGCCCTTGTTCCCCAGGCCCAGGTGGCTCCCGCCGCCCGGGGCGCCGCCTCCCTTCGCATTGGGCGGCTGCCCACCGACGTGGTTGTTTCCCTTGATCTGCATCGGGATCTCGTTCCCGCCGCCTCCACCACCCTTCTTGCCACCACCGCCCTTCTTGTCGCCCCCGCCGGCCGGCGGCGGCATAGCCATGGGCTTCATCATCATCTTGGGGTCGTCGTAGACATCGTCGTCGAAGCCGTCGTCGTCGTAGTCGTCCTCGTCATCGAAGTCGTCGTCGTCGAACTCATCGTCGAACTCGCTGCCCTCGTCGTCGAAGTTGTCCTCGGGGAGGGCGAACTTGACGGACTTGGGGTCCTTCAACGGCGCCGCCGCGGGGAACGCCGGCATATTGCCACCCAAGAGGTGCGGCGGGAGCTTCAGCCCCTTCATCTGCAGCTGCTGCTGCAGCTGCTGGAGCTGCTGTGGCGTCGGCTGCGGCATCACCATCTTCGCATCCTTGCCCCCGCCACCACCTCCGCCGCCAGCACCCTTGTGACCGCCGCCACCCGCACCGCCCTTCTGGGCCTTGCCGCCGCCGGCGTCCTTGGAATGACCCTTGCCACCGCCAGCGTCCTTGGAATGGCCCTTGCCGCCGGCGTCCTTGGGCTGGCCCTTGCCCCTGCCGCCGCCGCCATGGTGGGCGTTCTGAGGGACGCCGGGCTTGGAACCCCACAGCTGGGCCGGCTTGCCGGCCTTGTTGAGCTTCCTGATGATGGTGTCCGGATCCAGCAAGCCGGACACCGTCACCTTCCCCTGTTCCGCGTCGATGCTGCTCTGGTAGACACCTACAGTACAGATCAATTTCGTCAGGTTTCCGTCAACAAAAATGCAGAGCAAACGTTGACAAAGAAAAAACAGGCAATTTGCTGTTGCAAAAGATGAGTTCTTTCTTGTACCGTCGATCTTGTGGAGGGTCTTCTTGACCTTCTTCTCGCACCCATCACAGTGTATGTTGACTCTCAGCATCAGAGTCTGAAACGAGGAAGGAAAACGTCACGAAAAAAACAACAGAACAGAGGGGATTTCAAGAGACAACAAGAAACACGGTAGGACTGCAGCCAGGAGGCGTGGAAAGGTAACACATGCTGCAAACACAAGCAAAGCTGCCTCCGCCTGCCCTGGAGAGAAAATGGCAGCAAGAAAACAAGACAAGAAAAACGGTGGAGTTGAGAAGAGGCCAGCAAAGCTCACACACCTGCACCTTGAGGACATCCTCCTTGCTCATCCTGGAACTGGAACTGGAACTGGAACAGCACCTCTACTAGCAGAATGCTTCTACACCAAAGGCACAATAGGATTCAGATCTGGTGCCCGAGCTCTCAAATCAGTCAGAGGGGAACGAGGAGGGAGCAGATATGAAACATTTCTTTTCTCAGGAAGAGAGTAGGGAGGGAGGTGTAGGCGCTTAATGGGGGTGGGAGGCCGCAATAATATCTGACTTCCAAGGCACTAACACAGTTGCAGTGACTGTGCTGTGTGTGAGTGAGCCTGCTCTGTGCTGTGCTGCTCAAGAGGGAAGTGCTGAGGGAGAGGGGGAGGGAGAGGGAGAGGGCGGTGGTACAGCGAACAGCGGCATGGCATGGGCTCGCAGCGAAAAAGAAAAAAAAATCTGTTCGCTTCGTCTTAAATGATCGTAAAGCTAGAATAATATTTTTTTCCTTATATCAAAACAGTCGACGATAATAATCCACGATCGATCGTTTTAGCGCTAGCCAAACCGGCTGAAGGCCACCCTATTCGCTGTGAGGGGCCACCCTAGGCAGACGCCATGTGACCCTTGTCTTCTCCTCCTCGCTCTCACACAAGCCACGAGCACAGCCTGCACATAGCACGCTGCACCGCAAGGGGATAAAAAATTTCCATCGCCTCCTCTAGCCCTCTTCCATCAATTCCCTAATTTGCTCCTCCTAAGAATGGGCTAAATGATAAATAATAATACGTTACCCAAGCATCAGATTAAGGGGATGTTTGATCCGATGATTAAAAATTAGGAGGTATCACGTGAGGGTGTCGTATGGGGTATTCAGATACTAATAAAAAAATAAATTACAGAATCCATCAATACTCCACGAGACAAATTTATTAAACCTAATTAACACATCATTAGCATATATCTACTGTAGCAATACATTGTCAAATCATGATCTAATTAGGTTTAAAAGATTTATCTCGCAAATTAGTCGTAAGCTGTGCAATTAATTTCGTAATCAGTCTATATTTAATACTATATATATATATATATATATATATATATATATATATATATATATATATATATATATATATATATATATATATATATATATATATATATATATATATATATATACATTTGAACATTCGACGGAAACCAAACACCCGCCGAGTAAAATCACAAGATAAGGGCGAAAGCTTGAGACATGAACTGTGGTGTAACTGGCTAGTGATGTCGGCATGGATGATCGGTTAGGGGACTTAATGCTCTGGTGCAACCGAGAACGAAAAGATGAGAAACCAGTGCAGATCGTGGCAAAGGAAGTGCATGCATGCAACATTATGTCGGTAAGAAGAAAGTAGAGGCAAATTTCGTAAAGGTAAATATAATTAGTACTAGAGAAAAGAGCATGTTAGAGCCTTTTTAAATCCTACTTCTAAATCATTATTTAGAACATTGTTTGCACATAAAAATTATTTTCTATATTTTTTCACTCTCTATCAGTTTTTATATATCTCGTGCGCACTCTAGAGAGTCATTCTTGTCTTTTATTTTTTTGCTAACGCAAAATTCGAAATAGAAGATAACTATATTTAGATGATCATTTAGAAAATATGTTGGAGGGTAGTTTTTTTATCAAAATCTCTATTCCTACCATTTAGAAATGATATGAAAAGTATCTCACAATGTCCCCTCTATTCTTAGGTAGCCTCTGTCACTCGCCATCCATCCTCTTCCCGCGCATTGGCCCCAGCCCCAGCCTTGGAGGCGGGCGAGTGAGGCGGCCTCCCCTAGGCCCCCGAATCAAGGGGCCCTGACCGGATATCCATACTTTAGTAGAGCCTGGGCCAATACAAGTGCAAGCCACATACAACATGACGATTGGCCTCCTGGCTTGTGGGCTTCTGCAATGGACTAGATAGCGCCCGGACATCCCATCTGAAGCGCTAGTGTCAGATGGTGCCGTGCGCACAAGAGAAATGGAGTCTGCGTTGCCTGTTTTTCGTGTGCCCCACCATGTAGGCCCACATACATGCGCTCGGTTTCTCATGTGCCCAGTCTGTGCTCGCTTGGCGGCGCCCCAGCAGTAGACCCGGGCCGCCCGAACATCACCCAGCATCTGTAACAAGTGGCTAGTGGCCGGTGGGTCCCATTGCAACATGTGCAATACTAGATCTACTTTTACAACACCCAGATGTAACACCTGTAACATATGTCCGAAAACTAGCTAAAACACTTTGGACCATACGTTGTGAAACACTTGCAAAACACTTGAAAGCCATTACAAACATATGCAATATCTGGATGAAACACTTTGCAACATACGTATGAAACACTTGAAACATGCGCTTGCAACATGTATGTATATGCAACATCCAGATCTACTTTTGCAACATCCAGATGAACACTTGCAACATTTGGTACATACACTTAAAACATACATGTATAGACACTGCAACATGTGCAACATCCCGATTGACTTTTGTAACTATCTCGATCTACTTTTAGCAACATTGATATGAAACACTTGCAACATATCTCTAAAACACTTAGAAATATACGCTTGTAACATGCTCTTTCAGCGCAATCATCTCCTTGCTACTTCAACGAATGGAGGCTAGTCGGCTGAAAGGACCTAGGATGCCGCCTAGAGGGGGGTGAATAGGCAGTTTCTGAAAATTAACATATTAAAATGCGGAAACGATTAGTAAAGGAAGTTTTTAAAATGGCAACTCCAAATAAAGAGTAGTACCACCCCTCACAAGTTAGCCACAGAGTATACAAGGTATAAAGAATATATCTAGAAGCTACAACCCTGCAACACAAAGTTAGAACAAAGAATGAATGTATTCAGCATAGACAGGAAATACCGGACGTGTCTAGTATACACGAATTCTGCAGAACAGCCTCAAACTTGCTCCTTTCGATTTCTATCTTCGAGCCAAACTGCAGGTACCTACTAGAGATGACAATATACACAGAGAACCTGCACAAAGAGCTGGAGCAACATAAATATCAAATGAAATACGAATTGAGACATGATATTTGTTTTACCGAAGTTCAGGACTCGTTCGAGTCCTACTCTCCGTTGAGGGGGCTACGGGCGATCCAGCGAAGGTCAGGCCCTAGAGGGTACCACGAAGGTCACTCTAGCCTGGAGTCTTTTCCAACTCCCTTTCCTCCTTCTACTAGTTGATTCTGAGACGACGGAATCGACCATTAAAAACTTTTCGAGGCACACCACAATCTCTCGGGTGCTCTCCGGTGACTGCCTAGCCGTCTAGGATCGAAGAGTCCAAGAGTAGCAAATACGAATCACTGAAATAGACAATATGCACAAGTGCTCAAGTGGTTGGATTGCTCTCTTTTTGAATTTCACTCAACCCACAATTTGATTTGGCAAATTTGATCAATCACTCACTAAGAGAGGGTTAGGGAGAGTTGGCAAGGCTAAAAATGTGTGTAGCAACCAGCAGAATCAGCAAGCCTCGAAAGGTGGAGGCTTGGGGTATTTATAGCCCCATTAGAAAAAACTAGTCGTTTTATAGCCGTTGCCTATACCGAACACGTCCATACCGGACACGTCCGGTGACTACCTGCGCCAACAGTAACTAAGTTACAGTGACAATGTAAGGCGTCGAAACTCCCGATGAATGTCGGAACTCCCGACCGTCGGAACTCCCAACCCTCAACACATTTGAAAACTAGCCGTTGGCCTCTGGTCATCCATACCGGACACGTCTGGTATGACCACCATAGTGAACTCTCCAAGTTAGTTAAAGCGCGAGACGTCGGAACTCCCGACCGTCGGAACTCTCGACTTACGTCGGAACTCCCGACGAACCAACCCGAGAATAATAATTTTACCATTGCTAGGCAAATACCGGACACGTCCGGTATGAATACCGGACACGTCCAGTATTGCCAGACCAGCAAGAAATCAGTTAGCTCTTTTGTCTCTCAAATACTCAAAACTCACATGGGTTGGCTTAAGCACTTATGAAACATTATCTATCAACATGGTGCATCACTCTTAATAGTACGGCATACCTATTAAACTCAAGATTAAAGGAAAAATGAATTTATACCACTTGAGTTGACCTCTTTTGAATTAATGCTGTCTCTTTCAATCTTCATCAAGTAAGGGTGGCAACATGTTGATATTGATCTTGTCACTTGACCATAGCCAGTCTTGAGCACATGACTTGATTCCATTCATCAAATATGAATAACTCCAAATGCATCAAGTCACTTCAAACACTTTGTCCAATATAGATTTGATCCTCCACATCAATATGACCATCGTAGCTTGATTAGTACCTCAACTAAATGCAAGTACTTCCTTCTTCACCCTAGCTAGGTTCTTCGGCCGCCAAGCCATCGCTTGCCCTTCACCCTTGCTTAGTACCTCGAAGCCTTTCCTTGCTATCTTCACCATCTCAAGCCATGAAGTCACATCTTGTGTTGAATCAACCATTCATTTGTATTGTTATCTTTTTCATTTCAATTTAGCAAGCTTCAAATATGAGACCATTCCATATGCAATCCCTCATATCTCATTAATTAATTCTTACGAGCTTGCTTTCATATAGAACATAGAAATCCTACAATAAATAAGCCTTTGCATAAATTCCTATTTGCATTGTTGTCTTGTGCTTGAACTAGATTGTTTTATACAACAACGCATCATTTTGGCTTTCATTAAATACCTGTGAGATAACCTATTACCTGTCCACTACTTAGCAAACAGGGTTAGACTTTTAATCACATTATCATTCAACCATCCAAAACCCACTAAAGGGCTAGATGCACTTTCAATCTCTCCCCTTTTTGGTGATTGATGACAATCTTGAATTAAAGCTTATAAAAGAATATAAACATTTAAACTTTTGGGTTCAATGATTTATGAGAGGCTCCCCCTTAATATGTGCTTGTGATTAGAATTCATGAAATGACCTCAAATGTCAATTGCACATACTAAAACATATAGAAGACTCCCCCTAAATCATTGCATCTGTGGAGTGCATGTGTGTGTGACAAAGTAAAATCAGTGATGCATATGACAAGATATATCACACTAAGAATAAATATAAAGACATCACATCAAATATTTTTCATTCTAGCATGCATGGTCCTTATGAAAATAAATACAATACATGTATGTCACACATAGCACTCATTACATATTTTCTCAAGTCCACAAGCCACTAAAATATAAATAAAGATCATGTCTCAAGAGGATACATAGATAAAGCATAAGTAAGTCTTATCTCTCACTATGATACAATCTATCCTAAACTCCAGATACATCAATGAAGCTCAAAAACTGAAATGAAGCTCAAGAAACTACAGCCTACGGTACATGTCTTCAGGATACAAAGATAAGCAAATGAAACAAGTATCCCTGAAGCTTTAATCAGTCTCTCTCCCCCTTTGTCATCTATCACCATAATGGTCCAACTAATGACATACTAAGGACAAAAAGGGCTACAAGCTATCTCTGACAGCTTGTGATCACTCATCGCCGTCTTCATCTCTACCAGCATCCTCATCATCTGAGCGTGTAGCACCGGCTGGACAAGAACCATCCCACACCAGACGGGTCATAGAAACTACCCATGTGAGGCCACTCCACCAGTCTAAAGCATACTCATCTGCAGCACTGGGATGTGGCTCAGAGTGAGTAGGCACCTGAGCCTATAGTGGTAAAGTGTTAGGGTGCTCTGGAGCCTGCTGCTGCTGCTGTCGCTGAAGGAACTCAGCAAACTCTATGTCGTACCTGCCCTGCTGCTGCTCCTCAGTCTCAGGCTCACTAGCTGCCTCATCTGATAGTGGAGACCTAGGAGGATCAAGCTCAAGGCTAGAAGCAATCTGCTTCAAAGTCCGAGTATCCTTCCTCCTAGCCTCCCTCTTATTCTGCTGACAGGTCTGTATGTCCTTGCACATCCCAAAGATAGCACCAAATATCTTGTGAATAGGAAAAGGAGGACTGCGGCGATGTGAAGAAGAACGTGAAGGAGCATGTGGTAGAGGAGAAGCTCGTCCTGCTGCTGCACCACCTACAGGTGCATCTGCCTCTGGTGCTGCTACTGCTCCTCCTAATCCTGCTAGAGGTACCCCAACCTCAGGCAAGTCTGCAACAATCTTTAGGGTCTTATGTACCTTGTCATACTCAAAGGTATGCCCTATGACCTGCTCAATCATGTGCATGATGTAGGGAGCAAAACCATAGCCCTTGAGGGGCCTCTCTCCCACACTCTTGATCTCTGACCAAATAAAGTCAAACACACTGAATGGCTAGGCATCAGGTGCCATCCTATGGAGCAAGTTCCTAGAATAATCTACAATATTGCCCTTGTCTCCACCCTTGCAATCAATAGTCTTCCTGAACATCCTGTCTAGGTATCTGTAAGTATGGTGAAGACCTAAAACCTTTCCCACTGTTCCTCTCTCACCCCCTTGGTGGGTACATGTAGGCAAGCTGCTCTAGAGGCAACACCTGCTCTGTGTGGATCCTATCTTTCTAAAGATCATCATCTAAGAAGCCAAGTACTGTTGCAAAAGCATCATAATCAACACTGTACCACTAGCCCTCAAGCATCCAGTGGATACGCCTCTCATCCTCCTCAACATACAGGGTGGCGTAGAACTGAGCTACCACCTCTGTGTTCCAGTCATGCTGGAACTCCATAATCTCATAAACCCCTGTATGCTCACAAATGGCAATAGCGTGATCAATGGAGGCCTTCTATAAATCTCTGATGTACTGCTAGTCAATCCACTGAGACTTGGCAATCACTGGGTTCCTGATGAGGATCACACTGGTGTAGAAGTCCATATGAAAGGCTGTTTGAAATCAATGATCAAACTAAATCCTCGACAAGCCCCTTGGATCAATTCTTCTTTCATCTCTGGCCCTTCTGGTCATGCCTTTCCCCCGATAGTCAACTCTAGAAACATAAGATGGTACACTAGGTGGATGTGGCTCAAGTAAACCATAGTGCATACCCTGACCTGGCTGGTGCTGAGCTGGAGGTACTGCCTGCTCCTCCTCAATCTCTTGCTCATCATCTGAGCTGCCGCCATCTAAACCTCTATCAGTGCTCTTTCTCTTTCTTGTACTGGGCTCCACTCTATACTCTTTTGTATCTATGTTAGAGGAAGAACTGTTGTCTCTCTCTTTGTACTGTGGAGCACCCCTAGTAGCCCTAGAGAGTCCTCTGCTGCTCCCGTGCTCCTACTGACTATATCTGGGATGCATTTCCTATCTTGCCTTCTTATATTTCTCCAAAGCTGGATCATGCCTATGCTTGGACCTAGGCTCCTATCTTCCACTCATAGCTGTTGTCCTATATCCAAATATTTGCAAGGAATTTTAGATACATGCTCAAAAGATAGCTTATTTTAGTTGAAATATAGAAATAAGAATAATTATCCTATGCTTTGTAATCACCTTAACCAAACTAGGTCAAAAGTTTCACAAAACACAATAGACAATTAAACTTAGTCCTAAGAATCAACCACTAAGAGGATTGAAACAAGCGAGCAAAATTTGCTCTGCTGTCCCATACCGAACACGTCCGGTATGAGCGAACAGCAACCCTAACCGGGGTCCTTGGCTCAATCTTTAACCAATCCAATCCAAACTCTGGGCATTGCTTCTAGATAGGTAATGTAGCATCTCTACTGAAGGAATTCCAAAATCATGCCCTAACCGCTTAGATTGGATGAGGTCCGGGATTAGGGTACCTTGAGAGAGTGAATGAGGATGCGATTGGAAATCCAAGTCCTAGAGTCTTCGATCTTGATGCAAATCTCCTCCGATCCAATCTCCCTCTCTTCCTTTTCACGGTGGAAACTTGAAATCACCAATGAAGGTCGAAAAGAGGCGGCTGGGTTGGCAGGAAGAAGAAAAACCTAACTTGGCCAAAGGGGTACTGGCTGTTTTTATAACCCGGCTCATACCGGACATGTTCGGTATGCATACCGGACACGTCTGGTATTTGCGGGCTGGTTGTTCTTGTTCCAAATTTCATTCACTTAATTCCAATCCCCTTCTCTATCATTTCTTGATCGAAAAACATGTATGTCCTTGATGCAAATAAGGTGTAATTACTTTTCTTATCCAAATGCCATGAGTATCACTTCTCTTTTCCAAATATTTGGCATATATAGATTTTGATTACTTGAGAGAGAGATTGTGAGACATAGTAGATTGTGGACTTAAGAAAGCTATGTCATGTGTAATTAGCTAATCAAACAGTCAAGGAGAGCTATAATTATCACATGACAAGGCTAGGTAACAAAGACCAAGATTCAAACCGTTTTCAAATTCACGCCACCTACACATGCTAGTAATGAGTTTTGAAAAACATCTCTCCTATGTCACACAAATGCACATTCTAATATATAAAGGGCCTTAGATGCACTTACAATGCATGTATGTAAAACCATACCTTTGCCTTGAGCCCACAAGAATATCACTAAGAAGATACATAGCATGATAAACTTTATGTTGACCTTAATTGCCAAATAATCATGCTAGATATATTTTCATTTAAAGGACTACAAATAATGCTAGATAAATGTGTTAGTCCACAAAGGTGCAAAATAGAAGCTGAGCTCCCCCTAAATAAGTGCTTTAAGTAATTTGAATGACTTTCAACTAGCACTTTATTCTATTAAGAACTTGGGAGTCAATTTTCTATTTTGAACCACAACCAAATAATTTGCCATACTTAAATTTGAGTTCAAGAGATGCTCACAATCCACTTAGATTTGGTAAATCACAAGCTGTGAGTAAATTGAGGATATATGAAAAAATATAGATCAAAGACTCAGTTGCAATTCTATTAGTGTCCTGGTTCCTGCAATACCGGACACGTCCGGTAGGTATACCGGACACGTCCAGAATACACAGAACAGAAACACTTTCTCTCTGTCCCTGGCCATACCGGACATGTCCGATAGTAATACCGGACACGTCCGATAGGTGCAGGACAGAAACAAATAATTCGCTGCTTGTGATTCTTCGTTTAGCTTTATTATTTATTGTATACCTGTATCTCAACAAATGAATTGCTCTACTAGAGAACTTATTAAAAGCACCATATGGCAAACATAATAAATATCAAGTAAAACTAATTAGCCACTTTCAATTTTTCACAAAAATGCCTATTTATGAGTCATTGAGCACAAAACAAATAAAGTGGCTATCCTATAAGGTTTAGGTACTTGTTACCAATGGTGAAGATGAAGTAAATGATATATTCATTAAATTATCTTTGAGTCAACCAAATAAGAGATTATGATAAGATTTGGTTAATAGATTGAGTGAATATTATCAATTTGCTTGCTCAACCACCCCGATGGCTTCATCTCATCACCAAGTACCTACATCATTAACCTAAGCACACTTTGGTACCCAACTCTTGTTGAGGTCCTTTTGAGTTAGTCAACAAGTGCTTAGGCACCCAAATGGCTTTAGCACTAGTTTGTGGTGAACGCATCACCTTGCTAGTGCTAACTCCATTTGCGGTCTTCCTAAGCTTATCATTATAAACAAATATGTTCGGCTTAGAAGCGTTACCATTTGGGCATTCATAGCTTAGATGCCCCTTTCTTCTACAAGCATAGCATATGCGGCCTTTATTTGCTCTATGCTTATTTTGCTTGAATGGACATCTATCAACCTTGTGGCCCATCTCATTGCATCCATAGCATCTTCTTGTTGTAACTTGGGCTTCCTTTCTTGCCTCTTTGTATATTGGGCATTTCTTGGTAGGATGCCCTAATTTCTTGTTCATGAGACAAGCACTTTGTCCATCACTTTTCTTTTGGTTGGCCAACTTGTTTGAGGCCTTTTGTTTGGCCACTTTACACTTGTCGGCCCAACTCTTATGTGGACACATGGCCCACTCATGTCTATATAATCCACAACCATAGCATACCCTTTTTCCATGTTTCTTGCTCTTGGTTGTGTTGGCCTTACTTGGGATGTGATTCTTTTGTTGGGTTTTGGAGGAAGCAAGGTTTGAACCCTTCTCAAGCTTCTTCACCATGTTATCACGGTTATCTTGAGAAGGTTGTGCTTTCTCCTTACCCTTCAACCGAATCACATCTTTCTTTAATCTTTCCACCTCTTCTTCAAGCTCTATGTTTTTATGAGATTTAGCTCAATCGAAGATTGGCTTGCTTGAGGAGCACATTCGTTAGTACAAGAAATATTTAATTGAGATGGTGTACTAGTGAGTGAATGTGTGAGAGGTTGAGAAAATTTTATTGATGTGATCACAACCTCATGAGCCACCTCAAGCATGATGCTTGATTCTACTACTTCATCATGAGAGCACTTTAGATGAATATAGTTTGCTTGTAGCACATTATACTTGCTTGATAGTTCATCTAGCCTTGCCTTGAGCTCCAAGTTTTCCTTCTCTAGTTGTGAAACACTAGAAGAGGAGTTAGTAACTAAAGCATGCTCAATTGATAATTTTTTATACCTTTAACTTAGAGCCTTTAGTTCTTTCATCTTGGAGACAAGAAACAATTCTTGCTTTTGAAATGATTGCTCTTGCTTCTCAATCTCTTCTTCAACCTCATCATTCTTTTCAACTATCTTCATGATGATAAACTTGTCTTTGCGGTTGAGATGATCAAAGTTGTAGTTGTCTTCAACTTCAACATCACTCTCATCTTGATCATCTACTTATGCTTTCTCCTTTTCTTGATCTTTCTCGTTACTCTTCTTCTTGCTTTTCTTGGCCATGAGACACAAGTGATGAGTATCATGAGATACTGAGGTTGACTCATCACTTGGTCGCCACCAGGCTTGAGCCTCATCATCACAGACAGCTTGCTGCTCTGCTGCCTCGGCCATACCGGACACACATCCGGTATATGCAAGCAGACAACAAGTCATGCGCTGCTTGCACTTCTAGCTCTATCTCGGCGCTCTTAAGGTCTTGTGAGGCTTCTTCGCTGCATGAAGACACAATGGACATACTTTCAAATGACTTGATCTCAAGTGTATCATCACATTTGGATTTTCCATATAAATAAAAAAGTCTAGTCCAAATGAGATAAGCACTCTCTGAAGGTGGTTGTCCATTGAAGATTGCCTCATCTTGAACCTCTGCACTCAATGTACTCAAAATAATATTAATAGCTTGAGCATTGAGTTGCACGCATATCTCTTCCTCTTTTGACAAATTTTTGTAGTTGCTCCAATCAACTATAGAAAGAGGTATGCTTGCATCCACAATATGCTCAACAAGAGGACTAATGTCTCTAAAAGCATTAAGTACATGTATTGACCAAGGTAGAAAGTTTGAACCATCATTTTGAAGAAGCACCGGCTCCAACTCGATAGGCGTCGACATCCTTTTCTCATGGCGGTGAAGCTTTAGGTGAGAACCTCTCTCTGATACCAATTGAAAGGACCTAGGATGCCGTCTAGAGGGGGGTGAATAGGCATTTCTGAAAATTAACACCTTTAAATGGGGAAACGATTAGTAAAGGGAGTTTTCAAAATGGAAACTCTAAATAAAGAGTAGTACCACCCCTCACAAGTTAGCCACAGAGTATACTGTAACACCCCTGGTGTTAGTCTTGCCTGATTGCACTTGCATTTCATGATCATGAGCATCATTCATCCATTCATGAGCATATATCACTTGAAACATGTGAAACATGATTATGACACAAGAGTATCATTTCAAGTGTTTTTCATCATTTTAGTACCTTTAGTGCTTGATTATTGTATGACCAATGTGTGGTATAGCTAAATATATTGTTAAACATCTTAGCTATGCTTAGAAAGTCATTAGGAACAATGTTCATGTTGATCATTTTGCCCAATTAAGATTTCAAATCATGGTTTGACTTGTTTTGACCCTAGGACTTTTTGGTTTGACTGTTCAAAAAGTACCACTTAGAATGTTTGCATGTCGGAGCAACCTAAAACAAAGTTGTAGCAAATTACATAAGGAACAAAAGTTATTTTGTGACCAAGTCATGAAAATGTGCACAACATGCTCAAAATGGTCCCACAAGTCAGAAATTAGGTTGGGTTCAACACTTAGAAATTTCTAAGTATAAACTCTAGTTTTCAGTTTCTTGAACACGACTTTGGCATGATTTTACTCTCTGTCCTTTGCGAATTAGACAGTGATCTCTAAATGAGTTTTGTAGCTGGCATGTAGGTGTACAACTTTCGTTTTGATTTCTTTCGCTAACGATCAACAGATTAGGAGATCGAGCATCATCTTTTGGCGCTGTCAGTCAGCCCTTTTGTTCTCTGAATCGCAGCTACAGTACCCGACCGGTTCAGAAGTTCACCGCCGCATGGATGCCACGCGTCACCGGTCTTCTGCTCGCGCAGGCCACGCGCCGCGGCTGTTCTGGCACCGCTGGCCTTGCCTTAAGCCCCCGCGCGCCTGCCCGAACCGTTCACCGCTCGTTTTTCGTTTTCATTCGCCTTCTTCGCTCGCTCACAGCTCCACCGCAGCAGCCGCAGCAGCTCCGATGAGCTCGCTCTTGCTCGCCGTAGCAAAATCGCTCACTACATCTTCATCGCAGTGCCGCCTTGTTCTCTTCTACCTCCTCCACCCCTTGGCTGCACCGTCTGAGTTTTGGTAAGGGCGCATTGTCCGTTCTCGACACCGCCGCCATGCGCGTGTCCTCACCGGAGTTGAGGCCGCCATGGTTGGGGTAGCTAGGGACTCTTACGTCCTCTTCTAGTTGCTTGGATAGCTCCATAGTAGTCTCGTAAAGCTTGTACCAAGCTTGGTTGTGGCAATGGGAGTTCGCCGTCGCCGGAGTGCCGCAGCGATCTCGCTGCCGCTCGTCGTTGCTGACGCCGTCGTTGCTAGGGTACGGTAGAGGTTGAAATGAAGGTATGGATGGGTGTGCATAGTTGCGGGGAGCACGCCGGTGCCGTCGGGTTCACCGGAGAACTCGCCGTCGGCGAATTTCGCAGCTGCCGCGCCGTCGTCTCCCTCTGTCCCCTATTTTCTCTCGCTGACGCGCGGGTCCCATTTGCCAGTCGTCGCTGATGAGAGGAAGCCGGAGCTAGGCTGCGCCGTTCTGGGCCATGTGTGCGCACAGTCGTGGGCCGCCTAAGCCGTTCGGGCAGGCCCAGTAACGTTTAAGTGATTTGATTTCCATTTATTCTTTATTATTTGAAATCTGAAATGGTTTGAAAAATGTTTGTGTGATCAAATTGCTCCAAATTTGTTGAAACAAATTTTGCTAGGTTCCTTATCATCAGATCTACTAGGGAAAATTATTGCATGTCATTTTTGAAATACTTTTCTGTAGGATTTTATTTAATCATGGATATTGCTGATAACTTGAAAATATGTAGAAAAATCTATAGTCTGCAGAAAAAATATGATTTCAAGTTTGTTAATCTTCTTATGTCATGTACTTCCTAGGAAAAATATGTTTCATGCATGCGCTGTGGAAAACTTTGGAGGTGTAGTTCAAGTACCTTTAATGGCTGATTTTTGTTATTTTTGCTAGAGAGCAAACTTTGTATAAAACATGCATGTGATAATTTTTGTACAGTCATTGTATGCTATGAAGAACCTAGGAAAAATATTAATTCTATTGTTTGACACTTTTCACAGTTCAAAGTATTTTTATGTACAAAATCATGCCATAGTTTGTGATTTTTGTAGGCTAATCCACTCATTCAAACACCATGAAAATCTGATGGTAGTCTACTTAGAGTAGTACCATGCTACTGTAATTTTCTCAGATTTTTATAAGCACCAGAAATAGAGATTGCTGTTGTAGCCCTAATTAAAAAGGAAATAAAATAATCCTCTTTAATACAAGGTTAGTTAATAATAATAGCTTTGGTGTATCTTTGAAGCATTTGATAAGGTGTGTTGACTCAAACATATTAGTAGTAGAAGAGAATGCAGTAGATGACATGTGCTGGTAGTATAATTTCTTGGATGATGTTGACTACCTTGCATTTAAACATATCCATTGCATTCATCTCCTTCGATGCATCGTTTGCATAATCACTTACGCGCATTGCATCATACAGGATCGCAAACCGAGAACCCAGTCGTCATACCCGAGGAACCCGAGGAGCAGTTCAAGGTGCAGCTGCAGGAAGTGCCAGAAGCCGACGAGGAGGACGTTGAGGAACTTCCGGAGTGCCCCGATCACCGTCCAAGCTCCTTCGAGAGAGGCAAGCCCCAGAGCATTTTTCTCCCGGTTTGCAATGATTTAATTAAATGCTTTACTTTAATTGATGCATTACGTTCAGGAGTTGTTTGCAACCGTTGCTGCATTATACCTTGTTTACCTTTGTTATACTATATCCTTGTTTACCCTGGTATCCGCAGTCGAGTCAATGCTTAGCTGGCTTAGACCGGTAGAAGTCAGGTGATTTCCTGTCACCTGCGAGCTATAGGTGGTTACCTGGATCTGCTTGGATGACTATGAAGTCATGGTATAACTAAGTGTTAAATGAAGTTGAGACCGGACGGAGACTTGCAGGGTTTTGAACTATAGTGTTTTCCGTCTGTGTCGATTAAGGACCGGCCGTTGTTGGGCCTCGAGTCATGTTGAACGCATGCCTTACATTTAGCTGGCCGGATAAAGTACCTTCCGACCGCGAAGCTGGGAGATTTTTCGGGCCGAGTAGATTGCCCGCAACGCACTGTGCCGAAGCAGGTGTGGTAGGACACGGGGGCGGGATGATAAGGCCAAAGTGCAGTCGGTCGGCCCCCGGGTACATATGGTTCCTGGCAAACTCGAGATTCCTGGAAAGTTGACTCGGTGATCAATATCTCACTTTAGCGGGTGAGTGAGGTTTGTGTAAGGAATAAATCACCAGTTGGTTAGGAATCGATTCGAATCACCATCGCTCCTGGATAGTGAGCACTTGACTTGAGTTACTTCATCGTAGTAAATGTTATGGAACACTTGGACAGTTATAATGAATATGACAGTATGAAAGTTGTTTAATGATCATTGGTTATCATTATCTGCTTAATCACATGTTTACTCTAGTATAGGTGCAAATCTAGTCGACAGGTTAATATTAATTAACTTGGCAATAATGCTTTTCTAAAGGTTCTCGAAATGCTAAAAATACTTCTTTTTGCAAATGAGTCAGCTACCCTACTATAAAGCCCTTCATAATCCTTGGTGTCATTTATTTTTGGTTATGTCGGGTAAGTCTAGCTGAGTACCTTCTTGTACTCAGGGTTTTATTCCCACTTGTTGCAGATGGGCAGATGTATTACGGCTACTGTATCAACTGCCTGTATCCTACGATGGGTGAGGCTTAGGACCATGGGCATGGTCATTCCTTATGTCTCGTCTGATGCTTTTGTTGGAGATGATCATTCGCTGGCACTATATTTAAACTCCGCGTGAGTGTGTGTGTGGTTTGAACAAATGACTTCCGCTACTTTTATTCGAACTGGTTTGTAATAACTATGTTGAAACTCTGATGTATCTGAGATTGTGAACTTTTATGTAATATGTGATGGTGACCGCTAAACTTATTACGATCTTGGCTAGAATGGAAGTTGGTTTGAAATCCTTCACGATTTCACGGACTACCGGGTTATACGGGCTTAAGTTTGCTAAATCGTCTGCTCTGGCGGATGATTTTCTTACTTAATGTCGTATAATTGGTCGGTTCTGTTACATATACAAGGTATAAAGAATATATCTAGAAGCTACAACCCTGCAACACAAAGTTAGAACAGAGAATAAATGTATTCAGCACAGACAGGAAATATCGGACATGTCCGGTATGAATACCGAACGTGTCCAGTATACACAAATTCTGTAGAACAGCCCTAAACTTGCTCCTTTCGATTTCTATCTTCGAGCCAAACTACAGGTACCTACTAGAGATGATAATATACATAGAGAACCTACACAAGAGCTGGAGCAATACAAATATCAAATGAAATGCGAATTGAGACACGATATTTGTTTTACTAAAGTTCGGACTTGTTCGAGTCCTACTCTCCGATGAATGCCGGAACTCCTGACCGTCGGAACTCTCGACCCTCGACGCATTTAAAAACTAGCCATTGGCCTTTGGTCGTCCATATCGGAGTATGAATACCGGACACGTCCGGTATGACCACCAAAGTGAACTCTCCAAGTCAGTTAAAGCATGAGACGTCGAAACTCCCGACCATTGTCGGAACTCCCAACAAACCAACCCGAGAACAACAATTTTACCATTGCTGGACAAATACCGAACACGTCCGGTATGAATACCGGACACGTCTGGTATTGCCAGGCCAGCAAGAAATTAATTAGCTCTTTTGTCTCTCAAATACTCAAAACTCACATGGATTGGCTTAAGCACTTATGAAACATTATCTATCAACATGATGCATCCCTCTTAATAGTACGACATACCTATTAAACTAAAGATTAAAGGAAAAACAAATTTATACCGATTGAGTTGACCTCTTTTGAATTAATGTCATCTCTTTCAATCTTCATCAAGTAAGGGTGGCAACATGTTGATATTGATCTTGTCACTTGAGCATAGCCATCTTGAGCACATGACTTGATTCCATTCATCAAATATGAATAACTCCAAATGCATCAAGTCACTTCAAACACTTTGTCCAATATAGATTTGATCCTCCACATAAATATGACCATCATAGCTTGATTAGTACCTCAACTAAATGCAAGTACTTCCTTCTTCACCCTAGCTAGGTTCTTCGGCCACCAAGCCGTCATTTGCCCTTCACCCTTGCTTAGTACCTCGAAGCCTTTCCTTGCTATCTTCACCATCTTAAGCCATCAAGTCACATCTTGTGTTGAATCAACCATTCATTTGTATCGTTATCTTTTTCATTTCAATTTAGCAAGCTTCAAATATGAGACCATTCCATATGCAATCCCTCATGTCTCATTAATTAATTCTTACAAGCTTGCTTTCACATAGAACATGGAAATCCCACAATAAATAAGTCTTTGCATGAATTCTATTTGTAATGTTGTCTTGTGCTTGAACTAGATTGTTTTATACAACAACACATCATTTTAGCTTTCATTAAATACCTATGAGATAACCTATTACCTGTCCACACTTAACAAACAGGTTAGACTTTTAATCACATTGTCATTCAACCATCCAAAACCCACTAAAGGGCTAGATGCACTTTCATCGGTGCGTGGAGGTCATGGTGTGCTCGTGGGCGGCGCGGAGCTCGCCAGCAACACAGAGTTAGGCAGTGACGAACAGAGGGCGAGGTGGGGTGGAGCGGGTGATGATGGTGCAGAGGGCAAGTGGGTGGTGGGTGGAGGTCACCGTTGTGCTCGCCGACAACGTAGAGTTGGGCGACGATGCATAGAGGGTGGGGTGGGGCGCAATAGGTGCACGGTGGCACAGAGGACGGGTGAGCACGGCAGTGGTGGCGCAGAGGGTGGGTAGAGCATCTAGATGATCGGACGCCCTGACCTGAGCATTTCTGCTTCTACAATGCACCTCATGCTATCATCTCCCGTTCCATCAACACAATGCCTCGTTAAGTTGCTCATATGTAGGGTCAAGATGGTGGACTAGAGGGGGATGAATAGTCCTTTCTAAAATTAATAGCGTCGGCTAACCGTAACAACTGCGGTGGAATTAAACTATCAGTCTAGCCAAGACTACACCCCTTTATCTAAGTTATCAAACACCTTATAAAGATCCAAATTAGGCAACAAAGGTGCCGGACTAGCTGAGCTCACCTAACAATTCTAGCTTGCAAGGTCACATAAACCTATGCATCTAGTACTTCACACAATGAAGGAGCTCCTACACATGCTAGTAAGCAAAAGCACAAAGCCACCTAAGCTCACTAGCAATGCTCAATAACAAGGCTACACAAGCCAAATTATAGAGCGCAAATTATTTTGCTAAATAAACTAAGCAATGTGACTAACAAGGTTACTAAAACCAAATTAGCAATGTAAGGGAGCTACTTCTATACTATACAAGCAAGAATGTAACTAGTAAGCTACACAAGCAAACTAATTACAAGAGCAACTACACAAGCGCAAAGTATATGAAAGTAAATACAACCTTGTGTAATGGGGATGCAAACCAACGGGAAGACAAGGATGACATGATGATTTTTCTCCTGAGGTTCACATGCTTGCCAACATGTTAGCCCCCGTTGTGTCGACCGCTCACTTGGTGGTTTGGCGGCTAATTGGCATCACCCGCCAAGCCCGCACATTGGGCACCGCAAGAACCTACCCACAAGTGAGGGTAGCTCAATGACATGCTGTCGGGACCTCAATTTGAGAGTCCAAGTGCACTTGTATTTACGCTAGGATCAGGCACAAATACATACAAAAATAACAGAGTTGGCACATAGATTTAATACAAAATACCGAGCTTTATTGATCTTAAAAATATGGTCTTACAATAGTCAAAGTTCAAATGACATAGCCATAAGTACTATATAACTAGCGAGGTTCTAATGTCGTGAAGCGGCAATTTATTACAAGAGGGTGGTAGATACTACAGCGGAAACTACAGCATAGCGAAACTCTAATCCACAGGCAAGCTTGAGTGCGATCGAAACCCTATGTCCTAGCGACTCCTTCTAGCAAATCCGTAAATCTTCGCGTGGCTCCTAGTCCTCGTGGTCTACCTCTTCATCGATGTCGTAGTCCTATTCAGGGTTGATATCTGTGAGTCATCAACGGGTGAGTACATAAAGTACTCAGCAAGCCCTAACCTTGGGGTATGGTGGAGTGGATGGTGGAGGTTTTTTCACGGAGGTGGATTAAAATGGTAGAGGTGGTAAGGGGATGGTAATATAGTGCAAGTAATGTTTGGGCCCTGGAAGAGCATCACCCTTCTTGCTAGTTCCCAGGTTAGTATTACAAGTTATTTAAATAATCATATGAGCACAATTCATAAATAAAAGATGACTAATCATAAGAGACCTCATCCTAGCGATTGTCCATTCTAAGGATGTGGCTATTCGAATAGATTCAATATGCTCTGCAGAGGGTGTACACTTTTCCCCACATGATAGGCACAATTCCCAACCATGATCAGTGGTGGAAATAAACCTAACAAGATCCCGTACCTGAAAGACTCGATCTTAGATTTCCATATAATTCTACCACGCCTTCTCAGGGGCCGAAAATGACTTGGATGATCACTCATCATCCAATAGATAACGACTTGGATGATCACACATCATCCAATAGATATAAATATAAATATAGGTGCTCGCACACGGCACAACGATAATTTTACATGGAAGACCACATAGCATCCATGCCGACTAGACCATGGAAGATCACCCAGCATCCGTGTCGTCTCCTGATAGCATGTTGCCACGCCGACCTCCTAGTAGAAATTATACTTCTATCTAATAGGGTGTGAGATCTAGTCTACTCATATAGACATATGGTTGTACGAAATATCAGGCTAGACGAGATGGCCTATGAACCGATCCTTATGCGACCGAGGCAAGTATCTCCTACCAGGAACCCTCACTAGGCGATCCTGCCAAGGTAGTTTATACCCCCATAAACTACCCATCACTAAAACGGGTTTGCTAAATACACATTCACATAGTTTGGTTCTTAAGTTCATCCTTAGATTAAAAGTCCATGGAATATTATAAAGAGTTATATCATGTCACAAATGCTCATATTATAAATATATCACAAGAGCTCATATCATGTCATAGTTTCAATATATCACATAGCTCATATCAAGTCACAATATCTCACATTATTCGTCCTCATGAATATTTATATATAATAATATGGATTATATAAATTGGATTTATTAGTTATTTATTAGGTAAAGTGGAAAGTAGTGGGGTCATGATGGAAAAGTGAAATATGGTGGTGGGAGAAGGGGAGTTAGGACTTGCCTTCGCTGTGCTCTCCTTCCGGTTCAACGTAGTATGGGTCCTCGTTTTCCTGATACTTGCCCTCCTCTGTTGGTCGTTGCTAATAAATAAGACTACCGCTAGCGCAAAAGCAAACACAAAAACAAACATAGAACCATACGGTGGTACTAGGTAAAATAAATAGATCTTTATTTTAGAGGAATTTTGGTGGTGGTTTTACGAAAAACGAAATTAGAACGGAAGATATATGATTTTTAGAAGTTAAAATAGGGTTTTGGGAATTTATGGAATTTTAGAGATATTTGGACGACTGGAAAAGTCGTGGTAAAGGTGTGGGTACGCTCTAGGGTGCCTCTAGTATTTATAAGAATTTTATGGGAATTTTTCTATGTAAGGAAAGTAGTTTTTTATCACTTGTGTACACAGCCCGTGTGACCCTAGCAATTATCTGCGTGTTGTGCACTTTGCACGTGATGGTGTATCAGATAAGTGGGGTCAGGGAGTCGGTGACACGTGTCGCTGGCGTGTGGGCCATCCTTGGCCTCCCTCCTCAAACGGGCGGGACGCCGTTTCGGACCCGGGCCCGCGGGACAGAGGAAGAAGGGGGAACGGAGGGCGACGGCGTTCGGACAGTGGTCACCGGCGCGGTGCGGCAGGCAGGGGAGGGGCGCGAGCTCGCCTGAATTGGCCTCGCCGGCGACGCCCTCGCCCGAGGATCGACACAGGGTAGCTGCCGGAGCTCCAGAGGCTACTCCGCGACGGCTGATGGACTCCTCGGTGACGGTGAGCGTCTGTAGCGGCGGTGGCGACTCGTCGTGGCAAATGCGGCGGCGCGGTGACGCGCTTGCCCTCGCGCTGAGCGTCTGGGTGCGTGCTGGTGCGTGTGTGGTGTAATTACGGGTGCGTGGACAACGGATACGTGCTCGGCCATTCCTTTCCGGCGGCGGCGGCGGCACTGGCGTGGAGCCACGGCTCGTCGGGGGATGCTACACAGTGGCAGGCCACAGCAGAGAGAAGAAGGGTGCTAGGAGTGACGGAAGAGGTAGAAGAAAGGTCCGGGTTCTCACCTGCTTCCCAACCTGGCTGGAGTTGCGCTACAGGGGGATGAATTGGAGCTCGGACTCCATGGCGGCGGCGACACCCAATTTGGGGGGAAACGGGATGAAGCTGAGAATGAGAGGGGAAGGGAGGAGATAAGGGGGAGATGGCTCGTTCCAGATCTAGGCGGAGCTCTCAGTTGTGGCCGCGACCGTGGAAGATCACCGGCCGGTCGGTGACGGCGGCGAGATCTTTTCCGTCCAGCCGAAATATCTCCGCCCGCACGTGCTCGAAGCCGGGCGCAGGACGATGCGCTGGAAGCTTCGGAGTTGACTTCTCATCCGCGGCAGTCCTGGGAGTGAGGGAGAGCTCGAGAGGTCTCATCCATGGCGACGGGATTCCCGCACCGGTTGCTCTGCTGGCGCTGACATGCTGTGGAGAAACAGGGAGAAGGAGAGGAGGTGATGGGATGGTTCGGGGTCGCAGACAGTTGGCGCCCGGGTGCTCATCTTCTTCAACGCCGGGACGGGGCCACGGCAGGGCCGGCGCGTCGAGCGCGGACGCGACGCGAGATTTTTGTTGAAGACGAAGCTGACCACCGGGTCCCACCTGACAGTGAGGAGAGGGAAGGGGGAAGGAGCTGCCGCTGCGCCTAGTTGGGCCGAGGGCGTGACGCCGGCCCACGCAGGGAAGAGGAGAAGGGAGGGGAGGAGGTGGGCCGCGCCCGCGGGCCAGAAGGGAAGAGGGGGAGGAAATGAGCCCGAGATGGTTTTCCTTATCTACGAAATGCTTTTCTTTTTTCTTTTCCCAGAATTCCATACACAGGTGCCAGAGAGGAATTTCAAATCCTAAAATGATTTCCAAGGAATTGTACCACCATGGGTTCGACAAACACAAGCAAGCAATATCACGCATGCAACTTGATTTTTTCTTCTGGGATCCTTTATTTGTGTAAAAAATAATCCTACGCATTTAACTTAATTCATTTATAGAAAATTTAAAAAGTTCAAATTTTTAGTGATTTTCAAAACATGGCAAAATTTCAGGGTGTTACACACGCTCTACTAGTGTTGCTCTTCGCGGCTCCTGCGGGCTGAGCACGGTACCCCTCACAATCCTTCTCCGGAGCACCACACAAGCTTCTTGCGTGCTTCGACGGAGACCACCACCAAGCCGTCTAGAACCTTCAAGAGTAACCAGCACCACCGGCTTGCAACTCGATCACCTAGTGCCACTCGATGCAATCTCACAATACAATCGTACTAGAATCACGCGCTCATAATCGGATCACACTCTTGCAAGCACAAGTGAGTCGGAGGGCTCCCAAGCACTCTCAAACATGGACACAAAGTTCCCTTAGGTGCTCCAACTCAGCCATGGCCGATACACCCCTCTATTTATAGCCCAAAGGCTAAATAGAGCCGTTGCCCCTTCACTGGACACTCTGCGACGCGACCGGACGCGCCGGTCAAGATGACCGGACGCGCCAGGCCCTGTGTCCGATCACTCTCGGGCGTCCACGTGGCCTCGCCGTTCAACCGCGCCCATCGATCACCCACGGTCACTGACACCGCCCAACGGTCAAGTCACGATCGGACGCACAACAAAACGATCGGACGCGCCAAAGCCGCCCCCGCTCACGTGCGCGCCTGAGGCGCCAAGCCCACTACCTGATGCGCTGCTCACATACCGTACACCGCGCCAAAGCAGAGTCAGGTCGACTCCAGTAAGCACCCCGAGAGGATTTTCTTGGACCGGACACGTCAGATCAACAAGGACCAGACGCGCCCCAGAGTCTGGTCAGCACTTCGCCTCTCTCCTCGCGCAAACCTTGCCGACGTCAGCGAACCTCACGGCCGACCGGATACAGGCCCTGCAAGTCCTGTCGCACCTCCTCTGCTGAGTCCGGTCACAGACCTGAAGGCGCCCTTCTCTGCGCCAGCTGACCAGACGTGTCTGGGGTGAGTCCAGTCACCCCGAGGCAGAGTCCGATCACTTGTGTGACCACTTTCTCTTCACCATTTCTTCCCCTCCTTTGCAAATATGCCAACACCATCAAGTGTACACCTCCATGTGTATGTGTGTTAGCATTTTCATAATCATTTTTAAGGAGTTAATCGCTCAATTCACCGCGCCACTCGATCCTAGCAATGATGCAAAGTTAGATCACTCGAGTGGCACTTGATGACCGATATGCAAACAAGTTTGCTCCTCTTGATAGTACGGCCATCTATCATAAATCCGGTCATAAACTTTTCTACACACCTATGACCGGTGAAATGAAATGCCCTAGGTTATACGTTTGCTTTGCGCATTCCATTCCATCTCCTCCAACGTTGATGCAACATATGCACCAACCATATCACAAATGATATGATCCACTTCATATCATCATATGACCGTATTGGTTCATCGATCTTGACTTCACTTGCTTTTCACCGTTGCTTCGGTCCATCGGTGCCAAGTCATCACTCAACTTGACCTTCACACTTGCAACCGGTCCATCAAGCCAAGCCTTGTCTTGATCTTCTCCACCTTGGTCATATGACTTAATGTCATGTCTCATATGCAAGGAGTTCCTTCATCATATGTGTGAGCTTTGCAACATCTCCGAGCCATTTTCACCTCCATGGCATATATTGCTCACACAAGTATTCTTGTGGACTAATCTCCTATGTAAATCACTTAACCACACATTAGTCCAGCTAGGTTGTCACTCAATTACCAAAACTAAATAAGGACCTTTCATCATAGCTATAGCCCAAGTCTTCGGTTTTCCTTTTTCATGACCTGTGTTGAATCCCACTTTTAAAAGGTATATATAATAAATATTTTCTCTTGTATATTTAAATTTGAAGGGAATTCTTTTCCTTTACATATCATTGTGTATGCTTATGTGGAAAACTCGATGTTATTTTGGTATCTTTATTAAAATAAGTTGTCTAAAACAAAATGAAAATGATATATAAAAAGGGGTAGTATAAAGAAAAAGTTGATCAATTATCTACATGGGCTACACCAGGCAGGTGCACTCGCACGCCCCCACCAGATACTAAGCCAACCGACTCAGTCACAATTGGCCCTAGGCAAAAGGCTGGACACTCCGGCACTTGGCTCGGCCATCTCGCCCAACTGACCTTCGGTCGGATAAGGCGGACAGATCATCCGAGTCGCCATGAAGCTAATCTCCTTGAGCGAAGAGATAAGCATCCTCTAACGAAGAGTTATTTAATGTGCTTAGAAAGAACAACATTATTGTGATGATTTGGGAGTCTTGTTGACTTGATATTAATGTGAGACCAAACTCATTTGAGAGCTTATCAAATAAGATTTCCATCAAGTACTCATGGGCCTCTATCACACTCTAGATAGAAGAGTTACAACATTTCCAATGAAGCAATGTTGAGTTGTTGATGAACCTAAAATTGGGTTGGAATGAACTTGCATGCCAACAAATTTTTATTTATATCGTTATGCAAATATAGGAACAAACTCATCCTGTTTTTAATTTTTAAAGTGGTATCGTATCCGAAGGTTGCACGTTCTATCATATTGTGCCATGTCACTAATGGCTCATTAGTGACGTGACTCAAGAGGTCACCACTTTTGCTCTGTTCACTATTCTGCATTTTTCGTGTAACGCCTCCAACTCCATCTAGGCATGCGCTAGGACTCACCCATGTGGACATATATATGTGCCTGCGATGTGATATCTGGGTTCTCTGTGGACCAGTTTAGTAAGCATTTGGCTTTGGAGGCTTTCATCCCTTACAACCTCAACTCCTTGTCTGTAATACTTTGACATGATGGCTTGAATAGGATTATGATATTAGCAGAATGCAAATGCCAAAAACACGCGAGAACAACCCAAAGGAAAAGTATAGAATTTGATCTAGCCATCTCGGAGACATAAAGACTCCAAGAAAAAGAAAAACTTTCTACGAATTTGGAGTCAACACAATTCCTGTGGGTTGGATTCAACACACAATGACACAAAAATCTATACCATTCCAAGTTTCAGATCCTACAGAATTAGGCCTTGTTTAGATTGAGAAAAATTTCAACCCGATGAATAGTAGCACTTTCGTCTTATTTGGTAAATATTGTCCAATCGTGGACCAACTAAGTTCAAAAGATTCATCTCGTGATTTCCAACTAAACTGTGCAATTAGTTTTTTTTTTACCTACATTTAATGCTCCATGCAAGTGGCTAAAAATTGATGTGATGGAGAGAGAGTGAAAAAACTTGGAATTTTGGGGTAATCTAAACAAGGCCTTATTTTGGAGAGCTTTCTGTTTTCATCGATCATCTGACCCGGCCTGTCAGCCTCTGTGCCGCTGCCGCGTGAAACACCAACAGCACCAGCACATTATTCCTGTCAAGGCATGGCGGGATCATTCCAGTCCAGTCGATCAATGGGGGCCCAAAAGGGTTAAAGGCGTCATAATTGAAACGCGGCACCCCACACCATCCATCCTCCTTCCTGCCACAGCAATAAAGCTACTACTCCATTCATCTACATGGACAGCTACCAGCACCAGCTACACAGCCTATGCATTTTGGAATGCAATGATTCAGCGCACCCTCAAAACATGGCCCCGAACTCGTTCATGCCGGCACCTATTCTTTTGACCGACACTTGTTTGCTTTGCCACTTGGACATACTAATTAAGGAGGCTTTTCTTGGCATCGAAAACATGGCACAGTATTATGGTTTGGTTTCTAGTTCTTGCAGAAGATCAGGAGAAACGTTTCTCATTTTTTAGTACTAACTATATAAGATTTTTTTTCCAAACCAGTGTAAGTGTTTCTCATCAGTCATCAGAATCGTTTATGCAATTCTGAATTGACCGAACTATCCAAAGCAACTGTATAAGGTTAGCTGGATCTAGCGAACTCGTAGCCCAATAACTGCACAAAATGCCGCCGCCAACTAACCAAAGCGTTTGCAAAGACATAGTATAAGCGCGCGTTTAGTTCGCGAAAAGTGCGAAATTTGGCTACTGTAGCAATTTCGTTTTTATTTGGCAATTAGTGTTCAATCATGGACTAATTAGGCTCAAAACGTTCGTCTCGCAATTTCCAACCAAACTGTGCAATTAGTTTTTATTTTCGTCTACATTTAATGCTCCATGCACGTACCGCAAGATTCGATGTGACGGGTACTGTACCACTTTTTGGAAAAACTTTTCACGAACTAAACAAGGGCTAAATTATAAACAGAATTTAAAGAATCCAGAACCGGAGATGGGACCGAAGAATCTGACAGGAAAATGAATAAACCACGCACTGACACTGTTCCAAGGTAAAGCGTCATCATGGCAAAGCAGTAATTCAATTAGTTGAACTGAGCTGGTGTTATGAACTGGTGTCTACATTTTGCTAGTAGAATCTGTAACTAATTCTCACATTGTTAAGTGAAACAATGTAAAACCAACAAGAGGTGAGGTTGCTGATGGGATAAGTCTCATGTGTTGGCTGGTCTTTGTGGGGCTGTGCTGGTCATATGGTCCTTTTGGTTGCATGATCTATTTTTAGGACAGCATCTTAGACTAGAGGACAACATCTTAGCATCTAGGACAGTATCTTAGACTAGCATCTTGACATATGCTTGGCTGGTTAGCAGCCTATAAATATGTACCCCCAACCCCTTAGGTTGTCATGACATTTGGAAATAAAACAGAAAAAAGCCCCAACTCCTAGTGTCATCCTCTTTCGATGAGAGTAAGAATTCTACTACTACCAAAAGTAAGAATTCAGCGACTAACAACTGGTATCAGAGCCGTACTATCCTGTAGCCTGAGCATCTCCTGCTCATCTCCTTTCCTAGCCACACAACAGCCCCAGCTAGGAGCAGCAGCAGCGCCGGATGCTCCTGCTCACTCCTCTCCCTCTGCGCGTCTGAAGCAGCCCTCTCCCCACGCAGCAGCCCCCCGGTAGCGCGTCATGTCCGCAGGGCAGTCTCAGTGCTCAGTCGCCTCGAGCACGCGGCGTCGGCAGGAGGCCGAACTTGCCGCGACAGAGGAACGCGAGCGAGCGATGGCAGAGACCGCTGCGGTGGCGGCAAGGGCGTCGAGGCTGGCAGTGGCGGAGCTGGCAGCAGCCAGAGCGGAGGTGGAAGCAGCGGCGGCGGTCGATGCAGCGCGTGCGGCGGCAGCAGAGGTCGAGGCCCTGCGCGGCAGCATCAGCAGCTCCGTTTCTGCTGACGACAGCGCCGACACGGACCTCGAGCTGCTGGGGAGGGAGGCAGGACGAGCGTGGGCGGCGCAGTGGGCAGCCGCGCACGCCCACGAGCGCGGCGGCAGCCCCGACAAGCGCGGACGTGCCGGTGGCGCTCCTGGAGGAGGCGCGCACGGCGGCGACGCTCCTGGAGGAGGCGCGGACGACGGTGGCGCTCCTAGAGGAGGCGCGCACGGCGACGGTGGCAAACGGGTCGATGGAGAGCGCGGCCTTCACAAGCAGCGTGGCTTTTCCCCGGATCGGTACTGTGGTTACCACGGGCTCTAGGCTGTCGTCAGGGACGTCGGCCCCGGCGGTGGGTGGCCTACCCTCACCAAGACCAAC
This sequence comes from Miscanthus floridulus, assembly GCF_019320115.1. Classification (NCBI taxonomy): domain Eukaryota; kingdom Viridiplantae; phylum Streptophyta; class Magnoliopsida; order Poales; family Poaceae; genus Miscanthus; species Miscanthus floridulus. The sequence goes on from NC_089587.1 coordinate 37,834,935, forward strand.
TACGTCGAGTGGGCTACGGTGATGAGGGTAAAGCTCCAGGTGCGGCACATGTGGGAGGCAGTCCAGTACGACGACGTCGACTACAACCTAGATCGACGGGCGCTGGATGCCCTCATCGCTGTAATCCCGCCCGAGATGCAATTCTCGCTTACCAACAAGCGGACTACCAAGGAGGCTTGAGACACCATCGCTGTGGCACGCATCGGCAGCGACCATGCCCGCAGGTCCACACTACAGGCACTTCGCAAGGAGTGGGAGAACCTAGCCTTCAAGCCAGGTGAGGACGTTGATGACTTTGCTCTCTGTCTCAACACTCTGTTGCAGAAGATGGTGCAGTTCGGCGATGACACCTACGGCGAGGAGAGAGCTATCGAAAAGCTCTTCCGCTGCGTCCCCGAGAAGTACAAGTAGATGGCTCGCTCGATCGAGTCTCTGCTGGATCTCTCCACGATGTCGATCGAGGAGGCAATAGGTTGCCTCAAGGTCGTCGACAGCGATGAACCATAGTCTCTCTCGGGGCCCATCACCACTGGCGGGAAGCTCCTTCTCACTCGGGAGCAGTGGCTTGCCAGCCAAGGTGACCGGAAGAAGGGGAGCCTTCTTCCACGATAGGCGGCCGCAAACATGGCAAGCCGTGCAAGACGCGCAGAGACGCCCAGGCCGGGGCACGAGGACGTGCCGAGGGTGATGCTCATGGAGGCGCCTAGGGCGGCGCCGTCGGCAGGCACAAGCCGGCACGAGACGACGCCTGCCACAACTACGGCCAGCTTGGCCATTGGGCCAAGGACTATCGACAGCCACGACGCGGCCAGGCCCACGTCGCACAGGCGAAGGAGGAGGAGCCAGCTCTGTTCATGGCACATGCAAGCATCGAGCTACCTCCAGCGGCACCGGTCGCAGCGGCCCTCCTCCACCTTGACGAGCCAAAAGCACACGCCCTCCTTGGCGATGGCTCCAGCAACGACAAGACTGACGGGTGGTGCCTCGACACCGGCGCCACCCATCACATGATCGGTCGATGGGAGTTCTTCACCAAGCTTAACTCTAGCGTCCGTGGCTCCATCAAGTTTGGGGATGCCTCCGGCATGGAGATCAAGGGCGTTGGCTCTGTCATCTTCACCGCCGTGTCTGGTGAGCACAGACTGCTCACCAAAGTCTACTACATCCCCATGTTAAGGAACTCCATCATCAGCTTGGGATAGCTGGATGAGAACGGTTCACGCGTGGTGGTTGAGATGGAGTCATGAGGATTTGGGATCGCCGTCGTCGCCTTCTTGCTAAGGGATCCAGAAGCGCAAATCGACTCTACGTCCTTAACGTGCAGGTGGCACAACCCCTCTGTCTCGCTGCTCGTCGGGACAACGAGGCATGGCAGTGGCATGAGCATTTCGAGCACCTTCACTTTGAGGCCCTGAAGCGGCTCAGTGCCATGGAGATGGTGCGAGGCCTACCGTGCCTCAACCATGTGGAGCAGCTCTATGACGTCTGCGTGTTGACGAAGCAGAGGCGACTCCCCTTTCCCCAGCGGGCGAGCTTTTGAGCCAAGGAGAGGCTCGAGCTTGTGCACGGGGACTTGTGTGGCCCGGTGACACCGGCCACACCAGGAGGACGACACCACTTCCTGCTGCTCATCGACGACCTCTCCCGCTACATGTGGGTGATGGTCCTCGGCAGCAAGAGAGAGGCTGCGGACACCATCAGGCACTCGCAGGCTGCTACGGAGGCGGAGTGCGGCCGCAAGCTATGCGTGCTACGCACCGACAACGGTGGCGAATTCACGGCGGCTGAATTCATGTCGTACTGTGCTGATGAGGGCAATCAACGCCACTACTCCGCGTCGTACCACCCACAATAGAACGACATTCAAGTGGTGCAACCAGACGGTTGTGGAGATGGCTCGGGCTCTTCTCAAGCAGAGGGGGATGTCAGCTGTCTTCTGGGGAGAGGCGGTGGTGTCGGCCATCTACATCCTCAACCGCTCACCTACCAAGGCGCTCGATGGCAGGACGTCGTATGAGGCTTGGCATGGGCGCAAGCCAGCGGTCTCCCACTTGCGAGTCTTCAGCTACCTCGCGTTCACCAAGGAGCTTGGCCACATCATCAAGCTCGACGACAGGAGCACTCTGGGAGTGTTCATCGGCTACGTGGGGGGCTCGAAGGCCTACCGCATCCTCGACCCAAAGACACTGCATGTGCGCACGGCGCGTGATGTTGTGTTCGATGAAGGGTGAGGATGGGCGTAGGACAAGGCTGTGGATGACGGCTCGGCTCTGACGTATGATGACTTCACTGTCGAGTACGTCCACTTTGAGGGAGATGGGGGAGTAGGCAGCTCTTCTTCGGTGAGCGCATCTACCCCAGTCCCCGAGCCTCCACCAACCCCGACGCCTGCTACTCCGACAGCACCACGCTCTCTAGCTAGGACCTCGGCTGCGATGAGTCCTTCGCCAGCTCCACCAGAGCTGGCAACGCCACGCACTCCAGCACCGATAGGCACCTCTCCAGGCACATCTACTCCAACACCAGCTCATGTCGAGCACAACCCGGTTGAGCTCGCTACTCCGCTCTCTCACGATGAAGAGCGCATCGACGCATACCACGACGACGAGCCATTGCGGTACCGAACGATGGAGAACCTTCTCGGTGACCAGCCGGTGTCAAGATTGGTGCCTCATGACCTAGAGGACCTAGAGGCGTAGTTGCATCTTGCATGTGACGACGATGATCCTTGGTCCTTCACAGAGGCTGAGAGACACGCGTCATGGCGCGCCGTGGTGCAGTTGGAGATGGATGCGGTTGAGAAGAACCGCACCTGGGAGCTTGCTGACCTCCCTCGCGGTCACCGTGCGATCACCCTTAAGTGGGTGTACAAGCTAAAGAGGGATGAAGCTGGCGCCATCATCAAGCACAAGGCTCGCTTGGTGGCACGAGGTTTCGTGTAGTAGGAGGGGGTCGAATTCGACGACGCCTTCACTCCCGTGGCACGGATGGAGTCCGTATGACTCCTCCTTGCGCTAGCTGCCCAGGAGGGCTGGCGTGTTCATCACATGGACGTCAACTCAGCGTTCCTTAATGGTGACTTGAAGGAGGAGGTCTACGTGCACTAGCCACCGGGATTTGTGATCCCCGGCAAGGAGGGCAAGGTGCTCCGCCTGCGCAAGGCCCTCTATGGCTTGCGGCAGGCACCGAGGGCGTGGAACGCCAAGTTGGATTCCATGCTAAAGGGGATGGGCTTTGAGCAAAGCCCGCATGAGGTGGCCATCTACCGATGGGGCAGTGGAGTAAATGCTCTGCTGGTGGGTGTCTACGTCGATGACTTGGTGATCACCGGCACCAAGGATGCGGAGGTGGCGGCATTCAAGGAAGAGATGAAGGCCACCTTCTAGATGAGTGACCTGGGGCCTCTCTCCTTCTACCTGGGAATCGAGGTGCACTAGGATGACTCCGGGATCACGCTTCGACAGACCGCCTACGCCAAGCGCGTCGTTGAGCTAGCTGGGCTCACCGACCGCAACCCAGCTCTCACTCTGATGGAGGAGAGGCTGAAGCTGAGTCACAATAGCATGACAGAGGAGGTGGACGCTACGTAGTACCGACGTCTTGTGGGGAGCCTTCGCTACCTCACCCACACACGGCTAGACTTGGCATTCTCCATCGGCTATATTAGTCGGTTCATGCAGCGATCGATGATGGAGCACCAGCAGGCTATGAAGAGGATCATCCGCTATGTTGCGGGGACTCTCGACCATGGCCTCTACTACCCTAGGTGCCCTAGGGTAGCACACTTCATTGGGTACAGCGACAGCGACCACGCCGGCGACATCGACACCAGCAAGAGCACGAGAGGGATCCCCTTCTTCCTAGCCAAGTGCCTCATTAGCTGGCAGTTGGTCAAGCAGCAGGTGGTGGCCCTATCTAGCTGTGAGGCCGAGTACATAGCGGCCTCCACCGCTTTGACTCAGGCGCTCTAGCTCGCTCGACTGCTTGGTGATCTCCTCGGCAGAGACACTAGAGCGGTGGAGCTTAGGGTGGACAGCAAGTCCACTCTGTTCCTGGCAAAGAACCCCATTTTCCATGAACGGACTAAGCACATCCAGGTGAGGTACCACTTTATCCAATGTTGTTTGGAGGACGGGAACATCAAGGCGAGCTACATCAACACCAAGGATTAGTTTGCGGACCTACTCACCAAGCCCCTTGGGAGGATCAAGTTCCTTGAGCTCTGCTCCAGGACCGGGATGGTTCAACTTTCCCACAAGACGACGCACAAGACTTAGGGAGAGAATGATGGGATAAGTCTCATGTGTTGGCTGGTCTTTGTGGGGCTGTGCTGGTCACATGGTCCTTGTGGCTGCATGGTCTGTTTTTAGGACAACATCTTAGACTAGAGGACAGCATCTTAGAGGACAACATCTTAGCATCTAGGACAACATCTTAGACTAGCATCTTGGCATATGCTTGGCTGGCTAGGAGCCTATAAATATGTACCCCCAACCCCTCAGGTTGGCATGGTATTTGGAAATAAAACAGAAAATTGCCCCAACTCCTAGTGTCTTCCTCTCTCGATGAGAGTAAGAATTCTACTACTACCAAAAGTAAGAATTTAGCGATTAACAGTTACTGGCCGAAACAAATCCAATAAAAACTAGTATAGTCATATGGGCATATTGCCATAAAACTAAAATGCTCATGATCAATCTTTTCTTTGCACAGCTGAAGGTTTGCATCGGTGCTCACCTGCTGCAACTTGGTGTCTCCTTTGTATCCTATAGGAGATAAATTTACAAGCAAAATTAGAATGGCAGGTTAAAATACCACAAATATTGAGAGCTGTGCCTGACAAGTGAGGAGAGTGAACAGAGTACATTTCACCCAGAGACATTTTCTGCTCTCATAATAGCACAGTTTATAGTTGTCATGGGTGTCACCAACATAATTCACCGAGTTGTTTATGAAATTTTCTGTCACTTGTATTCAAGCGGTGTAAGGAAATGGAACAAGACACACCATGTGAAAAGCAGAATGACAGAATACATGAATTCAAAGTTTCAAAGGTCATGTGAGCTGAATCTGAAAATACAGGACAACTGTATCTATATTAGTGCAAAACCAGATCAAATTCCCACAGGCGGATATATCTATGTGTTATTCATGATTCATCCAACTACAAAGGTCTGAATGCACCAGACAATAGCTGGCTATCATATAAATTGAACTTCCATGACCATTATATAGTTAGAATGTAAACCACAACATATGCACACTAATTTACTTGGATTAACAACATTGCTCTACCTTCAGTCCACCTTTTATGTAGCCATAGCCCACAAACACCACCCCAATTGGATGGTGGCTGTGCCTATAAATAGCCTGTTCGCTTGTTGGTTTCAGTCAGGGCTTATCAGCCAGCCAACAGTATTTTCTTCTCACAACAAATTAGCACCAGCCAGGCTTATCAGCTCAGAAACCAACCAGCGAATAGGCTAAAAGGCTCATCTCTCCCTTATCAATACTATCCATAATTACTATACCAAACTTTGCATTCAAGGAAGTTTCTTTCTCCAAAGAAAGGACAAAAAGAGAAAGAGAAGAGGAAAGGGAAAAGGATAAGTTCTAGCTGGCACTCAAAGTACACTGATGATTGAGCCATGGTATTTCAACTTTCAACCATGGCGATGTTGATCACCTGTGACCTTGGGCAGCAAGACGAAGCTAACTGGCTGGTGCCATCTTTTCTCTCCCCCTCACATCACCGAGCAGCTGTTCGGGTTCTCATCACTGAAGATGTTGTAATCCCTAGAATGCGAATGGGGCGGGGGCATTGGGTACCCCATTAGGTAATGCATCAGTGGGTAGCCATAGCCATAGCCCATTGACAGGTACCCTGCACTGTCATGGCCATGGTGGTGGCCATGGCCATTCATCATCATCTGCTGTTGCTACATCAAGGCCCTACGCCATGGGGTTCCCGGTCGCAGCAGTAGCCTGTAGCATCTCGGCGCCCAACGGCCTACCACCTCCTCCTTGGTAGAACCCTAGCGCTAGCATGCCCTGTACGGCACCACTGGCGCCGGCGCTGGTGCCACCGCCACCCTAATACATCAAACCCATGGTCAGATGCTCGGTGGCATACGCATGGGTGCGTCGCCGCCCATCTGCCCTGTACCAGGGAAGCCAACACCACCGATCATGTTAGGCCTCACCATGCCCTGCTGTTGAGGCAGCATGCTGGACATGGGCCCCCCAACACCGGCGGCATTGCCGCTGCCCTTCTTCCCCTAGGCCGGTTGATTCCCGCCGCTTGGGGCGCCTCCCTTCGCACCCACATTGTGGCCCTAACCATTTCCCTTGCTCTGTGTCGAGATCTCGTTCCCGCCGCCACCCTTCTTGCCGCCTTTCTTGTCGCCCCCACCGGCGCCCATGGGCTTCATCATCATCTTGGGGTCATCGTAGAAATTGTCGTCGAGGCCATCGTCGTCGTAGTCATTGAAGTCGTCGAACTCATCGTCGAATTTGCTTCCATCGTCGTCGAAGTCATCCTCGGCGAGGGCAAACTTGACGGACTTGGGGTCCTTCAACGACGCAGCTGGGGTGAACGCCGACATATTGTTGCCCAAGAGCTACGGCGGAAGTTTCAGCCCCTTCATCTGCAACTGCTGCTGCCGCTGTGTCAGCAGCGCTGGCAGGCACCGAAGAAGATGCTGCTACTTCTAGCTTGCTTACCGGCCCACCACATATTCAGCCCAAGAGAGTCACGAAGCCTAGCTCACGGGTAATTGGCCCATCCTAGATCAACTAGAAGATATAGTATAAGTACCAAAGAGGTATGGGAAGAGGAACAAGAAGAGAAAAATTGTAAAACCCTAAATTAAGTTTTAATCATTCATGGTAGCTCATCTCTGTAATTTCTGTTCTGCCTGCTTTTCCTTCTTCCTCGGCGCCATCGGGTGCTAACACCTGGTATCAGACGTCTAGTTCCAATCCTGGCCATTCCATCACCGCCACCCCCTCCTCCGCCACCCCCAACTCTGCACCACCACTATACCTGGCTCAATCGTGTTCACGGCGCCATGGAACCATCCCTAAAGCAAATCCTCGACGCGCTCAACTCCCGCTTCGATGAATTCGACCGCCGTCTCGATGACCGCAACCGCACCTTCGCCGACCGCACCGGCTCCATCGACTCCCGCTTCACCTTACTAGAAACATCCATCTCCACCCAACCTATTGGGCTTGAGCGGCGCTTGGTGGGGATCAAGTCATGGCTTTCGGATCCAGTGTCTGCATCTATCGAACAATGCCTCGCCTCCCTCGAAGCATCATTCGCCGACGGCCACGGCCACCTCCTCACCACTCTGGAGACCAGCAACGGTGTTACCGTCAAGCCAGAGTTCGATTCACGGATGGCCACTCAAAGGTCCTTGTTTGGTTTTGGTAATTGAGTGACAACTTAGGTGGACTAATTGTGTTTATGTGAGATACATAGGTGATTAGTCGACGTGTATATGTGTTTGAGCAACATATGCCATGAAGGTGAAAATGGCTTGGAGATGTTACAAAGCTCACACATGTGATGATGAAGGAGCTTAAATGCACATGAGACATGACATTGAGTCATGTGATCAAGGTGGAGAAGATCAAGACAAGACTTGGCTTGATGGACCGATTGCAAGCGTGAAGGGCAAGTCGAAGGCTTTGGAGTGATGGACCGTGTGACGTTGAAGCTTGAGCAAGACTTGGCGCCGATGGACAAAGGCAACGGTGAAAAGCAAGTGATGTCAAGATCGATGAACCAATATGATCACGTGATAATATGAAGTGGATCATATCATTGTTGATCATGTTGGTGCATGTGTTGCATCAATATTGGAGGAGATGGAATGGAATGCGCAAGGCAAAGGTATAACCTAGGGCATTTCATTTCACCGGTCATAGGTGTGTAGAGAAGTTTATGACCGGGTTTAGGATAGATGGTCGTCCTATCAAGAGGGGCAAACTTGTTTGCATATCAATCATCTAATGCCACTCGAGTGATCTAACTTTGCATCATCGCTAGGATTGAAGTTGGAGTTGATGTGGATCAACTCGGTAAAGAAACGGAGATGAGAAAGGTCCCATAGAGTGGACCAGACTATGGTCACATAGTGACCGAACGCTGAGGCTCAGCGTCCGGTCAGTAGTGGCAGTCAGCATGCAGCGTCGGTCTGTCGACTGGACGCTGGCTCTGAGAGTGACTGGACGCTAGTGGTAGTGTCCGGTCCTGTTGTCGGACGAAGCAGTGTCGCTGGAGAGTGATCGGACGCTGGGGCTGCGTCTGATCATGTCCGACCGGACACGTCTGGTCGGGGTCAGTACCTTACTGTAAACGACCGGACGCTGAGGGTCCAGCGTCCGGTCAGTTGAAGCTGCTGTGTCCGGTCGATAGATGACCATTAAGATTGGAAGAATGCCGTTGAACGTAGGTGACACGTGGCTGTCATCGAGCGACCGGACGCTAAGGTCCAGCGTCCGATCAACAGTTGCCCAGTGAAGGGGTAACGGCTAGTTTAGCCCTTGGGGCTATAAATAGAAGTGGTCTTCGGCCATGGCTAGGGCTGAGCACCTTGGGGGACTTTATGTCCATGCTTGAGAGTGCTTAGGAGCCCTCTATCTCACACATACTTGATAGTGATCATTCGATTGTGTGAGTGAGTGATTCTAGTGTGATTGCATCGTGAGGTTGCATCGAGTGGCACTAGGTGATCGAGTTGCAAGCTGGTGGTGCTTGTTACTCTTGGAGGTTGCCACCTTCTAGATGGCTTGGTGGTGGTCTTCGTCGAAGCCCGCAAGAAGCTTGTGCGGCGCTCCGGAGAAGAGCTTGTGAGGAGCATTGTGCTCGCCCCGTGGGAGTCGCGAAGAGCAACTTTAGTAAAGCATGTCATTGAGCTACCCTCACCTTCGGGGTAGGTTCTTACGGCGCCCGACGTGCGGGCTTAGCGGGTGATGCTAATTAGCCGCCGAACCACCAAGTGAGCGGTCGACACAACAGGGACTAGCGTGTTGGCAAACACGTGAACCTCGAGAGAAAAATCATCGTGTCAACCTTGTTCTTCCTGTTGGTTTGCATCCCCATTACACAAGCTTGCAATTACTTTTATACATATTAAGCTTGTGTAGTTACTCTTGTAATTAGTTAGCTTGTGTAGCTTACTAGTTACCTTCTTGCTTGTGTAGCATAGAAGTAGCTCCCTTGCGTGGCTAATTTGGTTTGCGTAACCTTGTTAGTCACATTGCTTAGTTTGTGTAGCTAAGTAATTACACTCTCTAATTTGGCATTGGTTGCCTTGTTATTGAGCATTGCTAGTGAGCTTAGTTGGCTTTGTGCTTTTGCTTACTAGAATGCGTAGGAGCTCCCTTGTCGCTTAAAGTACTAGTGGCATAGGTTTGTGTGGCCTTGCTTCTAGAATTGGTTAGGAGAGCTCTATCTAGCCTGGCATCTTTGTTGCTAATTAGTATCTTTGAAAGGTGCTAGTGAATATAGATAGAGGGGTGTAGTCTTGGCTAGACCGATAGTTATAATTCCGCACTTGTTTCGGTTAGCCGACGAGATTAAGTTTTAGAAAAGACTATTCACCCCCCTCTAGTCACCATCTTGACCCTTTCAATTGGTATTAGAGCGAGGTCTCTCATTTGTGGTCTTCACCGACCCGAGAGGATGGCGTCTAATGGGCTAGATGTTTGTGAGACACACATTTTTTATGGCACAAACTTTGCACTTTGGAAAAATCACATGCTTGATCATTTTTATGCAAAGGGACCTAAATTTTGGTGGGTTGTTACTAGCGGTCTCACCCATGTCTTGGATCATAGAAATCTCACCAAAGCTCAAAGAGTTCTCTATGAATTTGACGCACATGCTTGTTGTTATCTAATGGATGCTTTGAGCTTTGATTTGATGAAACAAGTAAACATCAAGGGAATCGCTCGTGAGATATGGGAGTCCATCAAGGAAACCTTCGGTGATTCCTCCACATGGGATGATGGCAAATTCAAGAAAGAGGATGAGCCTAAGAAGGAGGTGCATGAGTGTGTTGAGCATAACCACAATTTGGTGATTGTGGAAGATTGCTCCACCTCATGGTCAAGTGATGATGATGATGATCGATCTACCACAAGTTCACATGACAAGGTTGATGATGATGTCACAAGTGTTGCAAGTGATGATGCTACCCCATGCACACTTGATGGTAATGATGGTTCATGCTCAAGCCATGATGTAGATGCTACTACAAGCTCTCCAACTACATCACCACATTGTTTCATGTCACAAGGTGACACCAAGGTATCAAATGATAATGTGGTTGATCATTTTGATTCATATGATGAGCTTGTTAGTAGACTTGCTAGCATGACCATGTCTTTAGAAAATGAGAAAGCTAAAACATTGAAATTAGAAAATGAAAACTCATTTCTAAAGAACTCTTGTGAAGAACATAAAGACTTACTTGATGCTTATAAATCTTCACATGATGAGTTTAAATTGAATCATGAGACACTACTTGCATCTCATGATGAATTATTAGAACAACATGCTTCTCTCATTAAAATGTTTACCAAGAAACTTAAAAATAATGAGAGTTCATCACATGGGTCAATTGATCAATCGCATATTATTGCTAACCCTTGTGATGTAGGCAAGAAGCATGTATCCACCTCTTGTGATGATTTATTAGATATGCCATGCTCTTCACATATAGATGCTTGTTCTACTTCTATGTCTTGTGAGACTAACCTTTTGAAGGAGAACTTTGAGCTTAATGAACAAGTGAAGAAATTGAGCAATAAGTTAGAGAGGTGCTACAACTCTCAAGTCACCTTTGAGCATATGTTGAAGACTCAAAGAAACTATGGTCACAAGTGTGGCCTTGGCTTCAAGAAGAAGATGACAAAGGGTGAAAGAAAGAGAGAGAGAAAGATGAAGAAGCTACAACAAAGAAAGCTCTCTCATACCATGTGCTACCGGTGTTATAAAGCGGGACACCTTGCAAATGGTTGCCCTAACATTGAGAAGCTCAAGAATATAAAAGAAGAAGAGAGGCTAAAGCATGTCAAGTGCTTCAAGTGCCGCACTTGGGGTCATCTTACCTCAATGTGCCCAACCAAGCAATTGGTGAAGTAACAAATGAAGCCTCAACCAAAGCCACAAGTTGAGCTAGAGAAGACACCCCAAGTTCAAATCAAGATCAATCATAAAGATGGTGGTGATTTGATGATAAAGAAGAAGAAAACAAGAAGGGGTGGAAAGGCAAGGCATCCAATGCAAACTCAAGATGCCAAGATGATGAGCAAGAATGAAGATGACAAGAAAGATCATGCTCACATCAAGTGCTTCAAGTGTGGAAGTGTGGGACACTTTGCCTCTAAGTGTCCTACCAAGCTTGAGAAGAAGGCTCAAGCAATCCATGAGAGGCAAGGCAATGAGAAGCACCACATGAGCAAAGAAGAGAAGACTCAAGCAAAGAGAAAGTGCTACTCATACCGGGAAAGGGGACACATGGCACATTCATGTCCCCTAGGTGACATTTCTAAGCCTATTTCAATTGTTGATAATAATGTGCTTAGAAAGGATGGTAATGGTACATCTATGGTTGCTATTGCAAAACATCCCGCTACTCATACTAAGGCATTGCCTAAGTATGTTGCTCCTAACTTGAGAGGACCCAAAGTTGTTTGGGTACCATCAAAAAGTGGATGATTGTTTGTAGGTACCATCAGCACTGGAGGCTTGGTTCAAATGATATTCATCTTGTTGATCATGTAGTTGAGCCAAGTATTGCTAAGTGATGATCATTATCCCAATGCCATGACAAATTGAGTGAAGTCCAAATATGCTACAACATATAAGTGTCAATTTTAAGTTGTTGGTGATTCATTGGATATATTTGATGACTTGCAAATAATTGAGTTGAAGCTTGCTAGTTGGATGATCATGAGCTAACCAAGGTATATCTCTTATTGATCATTTCATTTGGGTGCATATGAGTTGATTGAATTGGATAAATATGCAAAGTTGCTTGCTATAAGTTGATTGAATGGATAATTGCTTAGTAATCAAGTTTGGATTGATTTGTGTTGGATAAATTCATAAGACGATATTTAGTAAGTGGATTGAATGGATTTATGTCTTATGGAAGTATTCAAACAAGTTAATTTTAAGTTTGATTCATATTTGATGAAGTATAGCTCAAGTGATTGAAATATGTCCTATATTGAAAATCTGAGCTAGCTGTGATGTTAGCCATGTTTAAGTGATCAAAACCTATTGGATTGGCATGAAAATTGGTGTAAATACTCTAGACTTATGGTATAAAATGCTGTATAAATTTCATGAGAATTGGATAAGAAATGCTTTGGTTTTGGAGTAGGTCTTGTCAGCTATAGTGCAGCAGTTTTCAACATATAGCAGTGGTGGAAGAATTAAAATCTAGTAGCAATCTAGAAGTCAAATACAGCTCAAATTTTTACAGATGCTAGATAACTTAGTGAAGCACACCTCCACCAAATTTAGTGGTATTTGGATTTATACTTTGGGAGATATGCTTATTTCTTTGAAGGGTACAAAATCTGTCAAAAAAGTGACAAATGTTGGATTGATCTAGAGTCACTTTGATTGAAAGGTCCTCAAGTTGGAAACATGTTTACAAGTGTTTGAGGTACCTAAGTTTGGTTTTGAGATGATCTAGAAGCATGAAAAGCAAAGAGTACAAGGCTATTTGATTGTGGAGTGTACTTTGCACACATTCGGTACTCAAATTGAAAGATCAAGATCAAACTCAAGATGAAGTTGAAGTTTAAGTTCTAGTGACTATTGAACATCATTTGGTAGAAAGAAAAGGACTTAAAGAAGTAATCAAGGTTACTCACCAATTTAAGTCCATCACTTGGATCAATCAATCAAGTCATTTCAAGTGAGTATCAAGAATAATTCTTGGAGAGAGGTCACTTCTCCCTAGTGTAGGGGCTTGCCGCCTATGTGTAGGTGAACCAAGTATAGTACTTGGAAGGCTAACATGAAAGTGGTGATCCGAGGAACATTTGAGATGCTTAGTTGAAGCAATCAAAAGGGTTGATCAAGAAAAGCAAGCAACACCCAAAAGAGAGCTAGTCATGATATTTCAAGTGGTATTCTCAAATTGATGCTCTCATGCAAGCAAAGATCAAAAGATAAAGCAAGCCAACCACAACAAGAAAGTGCACTTGATCAGATTATAAGTGGTATTCATTTCATATGGGTGAAGAATGAAATTCACCATGGTATCTATTGGTCTTCACCAAGCTTATAATTAGACTTCACATTGCTATTGGAGTAATGAATTGGAATCTATGTGACTATCCTCTACTCCAACATAGCAAAGGTATTATTGTAATGTGCATGATCATTTCATCTCTTACTAGTATGTGGTTAGTGCATATAGTACATGCTTCATAGGATCATGCATAACAAATGAAATGCCCAAATTCATAGCCTACCACTATTGTTTGAATGATTACTTGATCTAGTGGTTAGTACATAAATTTGTTCATGAGCTAGTGAACCCAAGTACTTGACTCAATTTGGATTGCTAACAAGTGACAAGTACAACATTGACAAGATAATTCTTGCAAGAGGTGTGAAGAAGCTTGTCATTGGTTCAAACCAGACTTGAAAGCTTAGGCAAATCAATTTAGTTCAAGTCAATCATAGAAGCTCATGATAGTGATAAGAGTACAAGCACAAGACAACAATGCAAATGGATATCTAGTTTGTTTGTTTCAAATAGTATCTAGACTCAAGTATTTCATCAAGAATCTATAAGTGATGTCTAGATCAACTCACAAATGATATCCTATAAGTGGTACTCATAAAGGTAGCAAATGTTCAAGAAAATGATCAAAATTAATAAATCCAACAAGTGGTTCCAAAATAGAAATTTATTTCAAATGGTATCACATCTACATATAGTATTAATTATACAAGTGATATCAACCATGAAAGATGATGGTTCCACAAGTGATCCTCAACTTTAAGTGATCAACAAATGAAGAATGCATCCCTCAACTACAAGAGCTCAAGTGTATCAATTGGATGACCCATGCTATCACAAAGGGGAGTTGTCACACAAATTGATAACAAGATCAAAGAATCTAAGTGTGGTATCTCAAGCAGATACAAGGGGTACAAGTTACAAGTGGTATCTACAAGTGGTGTCATTCCAACAATCAAGTGATGTCCATAAAAAATGCAAGATTCAAGCCTCAACCATCTACCCCAAATGCATACCTTTGCATCAATGAGAAGCACACCTTTTATAGAAATTGATGATAAAGGGGGAGAGATTGTACAAAGATACGAAAGTCTTTATAAGGGGGAGAGATAAACTGTATAAAGGGAGAGATAAGATATGAAAGCTTAAGAGGTTGGACATGAACATGGACAAAGAGGGAGCAACATTTGAGAAAAGAGATGGATCAAAATTCTTGGACAAGAGAAGCACACAAGTAGGGGGAGCAAGCTCATGAACTTTGATTGATTGCATTTGATATGTACATATTCATGTGCTTGCTTGCATTGCATAAGCTTTCAAATTCAATATGCATGCTTGTGTGGTGTATGCTAGTTGTAAAACTTGAATGATGATTTGATAACTAGCATGCATAGGATGATAGCTAGACACTTGGTATGCTTTTCGAGTAATGCTAGTACCTTGCTTTTAATGTTGATCTCACAAGGTATCTAGTGCTTTTATTTCCAAGTGATATCTAGCTAACCATGGTGCTAAGGATGAACTTAAAGGTGCAACTCCGATTGGTACACGCTTCAAAGGTTTATTCTATACACCTTAGCATCATTTTGTAGTAATTACTCTCCCACAATTTCAATCTATGCATATGTGCGAGCTTCAAATTAAACACACTAGCACATATGTAGGGGGAGCTAATACTACCATTTTAGGTTTGTGGTACTTGTCCAAAAATCATTTTCACATGGTAAAATTGTTTGGGCAAGCAACATGAATCCAAAAGAGCTTAATTTCCATATCTTTGTAGAGTTGTCATCAATTACCAAAAAGGGAGAGATTGAAAGGTCTTTGTTTGGTTTTGGTAATTGAGTGACAACTTAGGTGGACTAATTGTGTTTATGTGAGATACACAGGTGATTAGTCCATAGGTACATGTGTATGAGCAACATATGCCATGAAGGTGAAAATGGCTTGGAGATGTTGCAAAGCTCACACATGTGATGATGAAGGAGCTTAAATGCACATGAGACATGACATTGAGTCATGTGATCAAGGTGGAGAAGATCAAGACAAGACTTGTCTTGATGGACCGGTTGCAAGCGTGAAGGGCAAGTCGAAGGCTTTGGAGTGATGGACCGTGTGGCGGTGAAGCTTGAGCAAGACTTGGCACCGATGGACAAAGGCAACGGTGAAAAGCAAGTGATGTCAAGATCGATGAACCAATATGATCACGTGATGATATGAAGTGGATCATATCATTGTTGATCATGTTGGTGCATGTGTTGCATCAACATTGGAGGAGATGGAATGGAATGCGCAAGGCAAAGGTATAACCTAGGGCATTTCATTTCACCGGTCATAGGTGTGTAGAGAAGTTTATGACCAGGTTTAGGATAGATGGCCATACTATCAAGAGGGGCAAACTTGTTTGCATATCGGTCATCTAGTGCCACTCGAGTGATCTAACTTTGCATCGTCACTAGGATTGAGTGGCGTAGCAAGTTGAGTGGCTAATCCTTTGGAAAATGATTATGAAAAGCTAACACACATACACATGGTGATGTACACTTGGTGGTGTTGGCACATTTACAAAGGAGATGAAGTTGGAGTTGATGTGGATCAACTCGGTAAAGAAACAGAGATAAGAAAGGTCCCACAGAGTGGACCGGACTCTGGTCACGCAGTGACCGGACGCTGAGGCTCAGCGTCCGGTCAGTAGTGGTAGTTAGCGTGCAGCGTTGGTCTGTCAACCGGACACTGGCTCTGAAAGTGACTGGATGCTGGTGGTAGTGTCCGGTCCTATTGTCGGACAAAGCAGTGTCGCTGGAGAGTGACCAGACGCTAGGGCTGCGTCCGATCACGTCTGACCGGACGCGTTCGGTCGGGGTCGGTACCTTACTATAAACGACCAGATGCTGAGGGTCCAGCGTCCGGTTAGTTGAAGGTGCCGCATCCGGTCGACAAATGACCATTGAGATCGGAAGAATGCCATTGAACGTAGGTGACACGTGGTTGTCATCGGGCGACCGGACGCTAAGGTCTAGTGTTCGGTCAACACGACCAGAGCGTCCGGTTGACCCGACAGTTGCCCAGTGAAGGGGTAACGGCTAGTTTAGCCCTTGGGGCTATAAATAGAAGTGGCCTTCAGTGATGGCTAGGGCTGAGCACCTTGGGGGACTTTGTGTCCATGCTTGAGAGTGCTTAGGAGCCCTCCATCTCACACATACTTGATAGTGATCATCCGATTGTGTGAGTGAGCGATTCTAGTGCGATTGCATCATGAGGTTGCATCGAGTGGCACTAGATGATCGAGTTGCAAGCTGGTGGTGCTTGTTACTCTTGGAGGTTGCCACCTTCTAGATGGCTTGGTGGTGGTCTCCGTCGAAGCCCGCAAGAAGCTTGTGCGGCACTCCAGAGAAGAGCTTGTGAGGAGCATTGTGCTCGCCCCGTGGGAGTCACGAAGAGCAACTTTAGTAAAGCGTGTCATTGAGCTACCCTCACCTTTGGGGTAGGTTCTTACGGCGCCCGCCGTGCGGGCTTAGCAGGTGGTGCTAATTAGCCGTCGAACCACCAAGTGAGCGGTCGACACAACGGGGACTAGCGTGTTGGCAAACACGTGAACCTCGAGAGAAAAATCATCATGTCAACCTTGTTCTTCCCGTTGGTTTGCATCCCCATTACACAAGCTTGCAATTACTTTTATACATATTAAGCTTGTGTAGTTACTCTTGTAATTAGTTAGCTTGTGTAGCTTACTAGTTACCTTCTTGCTTGTGTAGCATAGAAGTAGCTCCCTTGTGTGGCTAATTTGGTTT
Source organism: Miscanthus floridulus (assembly GCF_019320115.1). Lineage (NCBI taxonomy): Eukaryota > Viridiplantae > Streptophyta > Magnoliopsida > Poales > Poaceae > Miscanthus > Miscanthus floridulus. The sequence continues at coordinate 37,852,009 of NC_089587.1, forward strand.
GCGTAACCTTGTTAGTCACATTGCTTAGTTTGTGTAGCTAAGTAATTGCGCTCTCTAATTTGGCATTGGTTGCCTTGTTATTGAGCATTGCTAGTGCGCTTAGTTGGCTTTGTGCTTTTGCTTACTAGCATGCGTAGAAGCTCTCTTGTCGCTTAAAGTACTAGTGGCATAGGTTTGTGTGACCTTGCTTCTAGAATTGGTTAGGAGAGCTCTATCTAGCCTGGCATCTTTGTTGCTAATTAGTATCTTTGAAAGGTGCTAGTGAATATAGATAGAGGGGTGCAGTCTTGGCTAGACCGTTAGTTATAATTCAACACTTGTTTCGGTTAGCCGATGAGATTAAGTTTTAGAAAAGACTATTCACCCCCCCTCTAGTCGCCATCTCGATCCTTTCAGCCACGCTTGAGAAGGTCTTAGCAGATCTAGAAGCGTGGCACCCAGGCGTGGATGGCGTCCTAGATGACATCCAGAAGGACATCTAGAAGCTGGTGAAGAACCTCGACCGCCAGGTGTTCGATGATTCGTCTCACTGCCCAGTCACGCTTCATTCACCACCGACGGCGACTGCGTTGGCTTCGGCTACCGGTCTACACATCACACCGCCCAGCGGGCACCGCGTCGACATCAGTGCACGGGATGCTGGGTCTAGAGTCATCATGACTTGGACCCATGCCTCGGCCAATGGTATGTTTCCTGACCATCACTCTCGTCTTCCTACATTTGAATTTCGTCCACCACCCGTCGTCATTCCTCCACGCCCGACGCCTGATCTAGTTCATCATCCACACTCACATCTATTTCATCCCCTCCACCACCCCATCCCAATTTTCATTCCAGACCCCTCCATCTCCAGAATTCCCCTCCTATACCAACCATTTACCCTGATCCCAACCGTCCCAGCCACCTGACTGGTAGGCTTCCTAAACTTCCCTTTCCAATGTTCGATGGGGTCAACCCAAAACGTTGGCATTCCCTCTGTGAGAAATATTTCAACACGTATGCTATCGATCCTTCTATTTGGATTGGTTTAGTCAAACACTATATGGAGGGTCCAATAGCAATTTGGTACCAATCTATTGCCCCCTAGCTACCCTCGGCAACTTGGGATTCCTTCTGTCAATTGCTTCACGAACGATTCAATCGTGATCAGCATGAGCATCTCCTCCATCAAATGTTCAGTGTCCGTCAACAGACGTCTGTCTCAGCTTATGTCACCGCATTTTCATAGTTAGTCGATCAGCTCATTTCCTATTCTTCGAATGCTGACCCACTATTCTTCACTCAGCATTTCATTGATGGACTTTGTTCTGACATTAGAGCAATAATTCTTGTTTAGCATCTCCAAAATTTTGATGCTGTTATTCGTCTCGCTTTACTGTAGGAAGAGGTGGGCATGGCTCCTAATCTACGAGCCCTGTGTGGAGGTGATTAGCAGGCTGCTTTTCATCCCTGACTGCCAGCGGCCACAGCATCACCCTTGCTGCTGCCCCCGCCTCCACCACGTGCTGACAAAGTGGTGGCCCCAGTTGCTGCTGCTCCAGCCATGGTGATTGCTCAGCCAAACCATGAAACCATGGTGGCTGTCAAGGCGTATCGGTGGGCTCTTGGTCTGTGTTTCAAATGCAACGCCAAATGGAGTAAGGATCATGTCTGTGCTCCTAAGGTCCTTCATGCAGTCGATGCTCTCTGGGATTCATTTTCTTCAGAAGATTCATTGGCTGATTTTGTTGAGGAGTTTCTGCATACTAAACAGTGTTGCTTAGCACTCTCCAAGTCTACACTTTCTGGTGTGCCAGCTTCTAGCTCGATTTGCTTCACAGGCTTGTTATAGTCAATACCAGTGCAGATTCTGGTCGACTCAGGCAGTTCCTCCTCCTTTGTGCATGAAGCCTTGGTCCCTCACTTGACAGGTGTTGTTTCAGTCCCAGTCTCTAGCTCTGTCTTGGTTGCTAGCGGCACTCAGCTCACCAGCTCGGCCGTGCTGCTTCAAGTGCCTTGGTCAGTTGGTGATTGTTCTTTTTAGTCTGACTTCAGGGTGCTACCACTGGGCTCCTTTGATGTGGTGATTGGCATGGATTGGTTGGCAACATACAGTCCCATGGAGATCCATTGGCAGGAGTGGATGGCGATTCCATACCATGGTCAGTTAATGGTGTTGTAGGGGCTTCCAACTTCCTTTCCTCAGCAACTGTTGCTTCACATTGCTTCAGTGGATGCTGTTGAGAATATTGAACCGGATTTGCCACCGTTGCCAGTTGAGCTACAGTCCCTGTTGGATGCTTACTCTGACTTGTTCAAGCCTCCTACTTCCTTGCTGCCATTAAGGGCCTGTGATCATGAGATACCTCTGATACCTAGAGCGGCACCTATTCTTATGAGACCTTATCGGTACCCACCGAAGCTCAAGGACGAGATTGAGAAACAGGTGCAAGAGATGTTATCCCAGGGGTTGATTCGGCATAGCCATAGCTCCTTCTCTTCTCTGGTACTCCTGGTTCGCAAAAAGGATGACGGCTATCGATTTTGTGTGGATTTCCATCACCTCAACGCCTTGACACTAAAGTCCAAGTTTCCTGTCCCGGTCTTCGACCAACTCATGGATGAGATAGCACATGCCCACTGGTTTTCTACTCTAGATCTACGGGCTAGCTTTCATCAGATTTTGTTGCACGAAGGTACATTCTAGGGTGCGATGAACGCTACCCTTGCTCCTAGGCTACGCAAATTTGTCAGTGTCTTTTTTGACAGCATCCTGGTGTTCAGTCCTTCATTTGAGTCTCATGTCATGCATCTTCAACAAGTCTTTGATTGGCTCCGGTGCGATCAGTGGAAGTTGAAAAAATCCAAATGCAGTTTTGCTTGGTAGTCCATATTCTACCTAGGCCATGTGATTAGTGCAGATGGCATGTCTACTGATCCTGCGAAGGTGCGTGCAGTTGTAGATTGGCCAGTACCATCCAATATCAGAGAACTCCGTGGGTTTCTCGATTTGGCAAGTTATTATCGGAAATTTGTCAGACATTTTGGTATTCTTGCTAAGCCCCTAACTGAGTTGCTCAAGAAGGATCAAGTCTTTGTGTGGACCCCTGCTCATGCTAAAGCCTTTTCACCGCTCAAAGCTGCTCTATGTTCGGCCCCAGTCCTAGCTCTTCCTGATTTTAATCAGCCATTCCACATCGAGACAGATGCTTCTGGTTCAGGGATTGGAGCTGTTCTCTAGCAAGACGGCCATCCTGTTGCTTTTATTAGCAAGCCACTTAGCAAAAGAAATCAAGGCCTCACTATCTACGAGAAGGAATACTTGGCAATCTTGTTGGTAGTGGATCATTGGCGACATTACCTTCTCTAGGCAGAGTTCTATATCCACATGGATCATCAAAGTTTAACACAACTCAACGACCAACGCCTTCATACCGCATGGCAACAAAAGGTGTTTGCTCGTCTAATGGGTCTCTAGTACAAGATTCTATACAAGAAGGGGACCGAGAATGGAGCCGCTGATGCCTTGTCTCGACGTCACCATCTTGAGCAAATTATGGCTATCTCATCTATCACCCATCAGTGGCTAGATGCTGTGGTGCTTAGCTATCAAGCTAATTTCGAGGCTACAAAGCTACTGTCACAATTGGCTATCAACCCAGAGTCTGTTCCTTAGTATTCTCTGGTCCAGGGTGTGATTCGCTACCGAGGGCGCATTTGGTTGGGATCTAGTAAAGCCATCCAACAAGTCTTGACAGCCTTTCATGCTAGCCCGATGGGTGGTCACTCCGGTGCCCCAGCTACATACTCCAGACTGAAATGTCTCTTCTTCTGGACTGGCATGAAAGCCGATGTCTGGCACATGGTGCAGTCCTGTTCAGTGTGCTTATAGGCTAAACCTGGCCGCGCCTGTTACCCAGGTCTTCTACAGCCTCTGTCGGTTCCTAAAAACTCCTAGGAGATCATTTCCATGGATTTTGTCAATGGACTTCCCACATCAGGGTCTGCCAATGCCATTTTGGTTGTTATCAATAAGTTCTCCAAATTTGCTCATTTCATCACGTTGAAGCACCCGTTCACGGCCAAGACTGTGGCTCAGCTGTTCCTAGACAATGTTTACCGCCTTCATGGTCTGCCCACATCCATCATCTCTGATCACAACAAGATCTTCACAAGTTAGTTTTGGTAGGCTCTATTTAAGGCAGCCAGTACTTCTCTCCGCCTCAGCTCTTCATACCATCCGCAGACTGACGGACAAACTGAACGGGTAAATCAATGCCTCGAGACCTTTCTCCACTGTTTTGCTCACTCCTGCCCCTCCTAGTGGCATCGCTGGTTATCACTTGTGGAGTATTGGTATAATACATCCTTCGATTCTGCATTGGGCAAGTCGCCTTTCGAGGTCCTATATGGCTTTCCTCCTCGACACATGGGTCTGGATGTGGAATCGGTTGCTCCTGTCCTAGATTTGCAGTCCTGGCTTGCTGGTCATAGACACATGCAGGAGCTTATCTAGCAACACTTGCTGCGTGCTCAGGACTGCATGAAGCGTCAAGCTAACAAAGGTCGCTCAGAGCACGTGTTTTCAGTGGGTGACAAGGTGTTCTTGAAGCTCCAACCATATGTGCAGTCTTCTCTGCTGCGCCATGCAAATCACAAGCTGTCATTTCGCTTCTTTGGTCCTTTCAAATTTTTTGAGAAGCTTGGGCCAGTAGCTTACAAACTGGAGTTACCACCATCTTCATCTATTCACCCGGTTTTTCATGTTTCCCAGCTAATGCTGTCTCCAGGTGATCAACAAGTATCCTCTACATTGCCATCTGACTTACAAGCTTTCCAAGTTCCCCTTCATATTCTACAATGTCGCTAGACTTCGGGAGATCATCCCATGGAGCAGGGTCTCATCCAGTGGTCACATACTCCACTGGAGTTGGCTACCTGGGAGCCGCTTGTAACTCTTCATCAGCAATTTCCATGTGCACCGGCTTGGGGACATGCCAGCTCTGAAGACTCGGGGACTATCAGCAGCGCTGGCCAGGCACCTGAAGAAGATGCTGCTACTTCTAGCTTGCTTACCGGCCCACCATAGATTCAGCCCAAGAGAGTCACAAAGCCCAGCTCACGGGTGATTGGCCCATCCTGGATCAACTAGAAGATATAGTATAAGTAGCAAAGAGGAATGGGGAGAGGAATAGGAAGAGAAAAATTGTAAAACCCTAAATTGAGTTTTAATCAGTCATGGTAGCTTATCTCTGTAATTTATGTTCTGCCTGCTTTTCCTTCTTCCTCAGCGCTTGCGGGTGCTAACAAGCTACTAGAGCTACAGCTGCGTTGGCTGTGGCAGCACCATCTTCGCATCCTTGCCTCCGCCGCCACCACCACCCTTGTGGTTGCCACCACCCGCTCCGCCCTTCTAGGCTTTTCCGCCGCCGTCGTCCTTGGAATGGCCCTTGTCGCCGGCGTCCTTGGGCTGGCCCTTGCCCCCACCACCACCATGGTGGACATTCTGAGGCACACCAGGCTTGGAGCCCCACAGCTGCGCTGGCTTGTCGGCCTTGTTGAGCTTCCTGATGATGGTGTCCGGATCTAGCAAGCCGGACACCGTCACCTTCCCCTGTTCGGCTTCGATGCTGCTTTGATAGGCACCTACGGATCAATTTTGTCAGAATTTCATCATAAAATGCAGAGCAAATGTTGAGAAAAGAAAACACTAATCAACAAGAAAAACTCAAGCAATGCGCTCTTTGACAAAAGATGAGTTTTCTCTCTCTCTCTCTCTCTCACTCTCTCTCTCTCTCTTACCGTCGATCTTGTGGAGGGTCTTCTTGACCTTCTCGCACCCATCATAGTGTATGTTCACTCTCAGCGTCAAAGTCTGAGAATGAGGGGGAAACATCACCAACACAGCAAAACAAAAATGATTTTCAAGAAACAAAAACATGGTAGCAGACTTGGAAGGGAACACATGCTGCAAACACAAGCAAAAGCTGCCTCCACCTGCTGGAGGAAAATGGCAGCCAAAACAAGAAGAATGGTGGTTGAGTAGAGAAGAAGCAAAGCTCACACACCTGAACCTTGAGGACATCCTCCTTGCTCATCGTAAACACAACTTCAAATGCTACAACCATCCTTCATCTTTCTTTCCACCGCACTCCAGCGCACCGCCTGCCATCCTTCATCTCCACCCAGCCATCCACCGCCGCGGTGTTCTCCACCGCGCTGGCCACCTTCTCCACCAGAGCTGCGAGCCACTCCACTGCATTGAGCTCCATGCCAGCGTCAAGTTCCGCGTCGATGAGCTTCCATACATCCAAGGCAGCAAATAGATGTTGCGCTGAAAGCGTATGTTTCAA